>NC_069503.1:683248546-683571046 GCF_027579735.1 Bombina bombina
CCCTAATCTGCCCCCCTCAACGTCGCCTCCACCTGCCTACATTTATTAACCCCTAATCCGCCTCACTCCCGCCTCAATAACCCTATAATAAATAGTATTAACAACTAATCTGCCCTCCCTAACATTGCCGACACCTAACTACAAGCATTAACCCCTAATCTGCCGACCGGAGCTCACCGCTACTCTAATAAATGTTTTAACCCCTAAAGCTAAGTCTAACCCTAACACCCCCCTAAGATAAATATAATTTAAATCTAACAAAATAAATTAACTCTTATTAAATAAATTATTCCTATTTAAAGCTAAATACTTACCTGTAAAATAAACCCTAATATAGCTACAATATAAATTATAATTATATTGTAGCTATTTTAGGATTAATATTTATTTTACAGGCAACTTTGTAATTATTTTAACCAGGTACAATAGCTATTAAATAGTTATTAACTATTTAATAGCTACCTAGTTAAAATAATTACAAAATTACCTGTAAAATAAATCCTAACCTAAGTTACAATTAAACCTAACACTACACTATCAATAAATTAATTAAATACAATACCTACAAATAAATACAATGAAATAAACTAACTAAAGTACAAAAAATAAAAAAGAACTAAGTTACAAAAAATAAAAAAATATTTACAAACATTAGAAAAATATTTCAACAATTTTAAACTAATTACACCTACTCTAAGCCCCCTAATAAAATAACAAAGCCCCCAAAATAAAAAAATGCCCTACCCTATTCTAAATTAAAAAAGTTCAAAGCTCTTTTACCTTACCAGCCCTGAAAAGGGCCCTTTGCAGGGCATGCCCCAAAGAATTTAGCTCTTTTGCCTGAAAAAAAAAAACCATACAATACCCCCCCCAACATTACAACCCACCACCCACATACCCCTAATCTAACCCAAACCCCCCTTAAATAAACCTAACACTAAGCCCCTGAAGATCTTCCTACCTTGTCTTCACCTCACCGGGTTCAGCGATCGGTCCAGAAGAGGGTCCGAAGTCTTGATCCAATCGGCGGCTGAAGAACTCCATCATCGGGCTGAAGTCAGAAGTCCATCATCGGGATGAAGTCTTCTATCAAGCGGCATCTTCAATCTTCTTTCTTCCGGAGCGGAGCCATCTTCTTCCCAGCCAACGCGGATCCAACTTCTTCAACCGACGCCTACTCGCCGAATGACGGTTCCTTTAAATGACGTCATCCAAGATGGCGTCCCTCGAATTCCGATAGCCAATCGGAATTAAGGTAGGAATATTCTGATTGGCTGATGGAATCAGCCAATCAGATTCAAGTTCAATCCGATTGGCTGATCCAATCAGCCAATCAGATTGAGCTTGCATTCTATTGGCTGATCTGAACAGCCAATAGAATGCGAGCTCAATCTGATTGGCTGATTGGATCAGCCAATCGGATTGAACTTGAATCTGATTGGCTGATTCCATCACCCAATCAGAATATTCCTACCTTAATTCCGATTGGCTGATAGAATCCTATCAGCCAATCGGAATTCGAGGGACGCCATCTTGGATGACGTCATTTAAAGGAACCGTCATTCGGCGAGTAGGCGTTGGTTGAAGAAGTTGGATCCGCGTCGGCTGGGAAGAAGATGGCTCCGCTCCGGAAGAAAGAAGATTGAAGATGCCGCTTGATAGAAGACTTCATCCTGATGATGGAGTTCTTCAGCCGCCGCTTGGATCAAGACTTCAGACCCTCTTCTGGACCGATCGCTGAACCCGGTGATGTGAAGATAAGGTAGGAAGATCTTCAGGGGCTTAGTGTTAGGTTTATTTAAGGGGGGTTTGGGTTAGATTAGGGGTATGTGGGTGGTGGGTTGTAATGTTGGGGGGGGGGGTATTGTATGGTTTTTTTTTACAGGCAAAAGAGCTGAATTCTTTGGGGCATGCCCCGCAAAGGGCCCTTTTCAGGGCTGGTAAGGTAAAAGAGCTTTGAACTTTTTAAATTTAGAATAGGGTAGGGCATTTTTTTATTTTGGGGGGCTTTGTTATTTTATTAGGGGGCTTAGAGTAGGTGTAATTAGTTTAAAATTGTTGTAATATTTTTCTAATGTTTGTAAATATTTTTTTATTTTTTGTAACTTAGTTCTTTTTTATTTTTTGTACTTTAGTTAGTTTATTTCATTGTATTTGTAGGTATTGTATTTAATTAATTTATTGATAGTGTAGTGTTAGGTTTAATTGTAGATAATTGTAGGTATTTTATTTAATTTATTTATTGCTAGTGTAGTGTTAGGTTTAATTGTAACTTAGGTTAGGATTTATTTTACAGGTAATTTTGTAATTATTTTAACTAGGTAACTATTAAATAGTTATTAACTATTTAATAGCTATTGTACCTGGTTAAAATAATTATAAAGTTGCCTGTAAAATAAATATTACTCCTAAAATAGCTACAATATAATTATAATTTATATTGTAGCTATATTAGGGTTTATTTTACAGGTAAGTATTTAGCTTTAAATAGGAATAATTTATATAAATTATATAAATTATTTTTTTTTACAGGCAAAAGAGCTGAATTCTTTGGGGCATGCCCCGCAAAGGGCCCTTTTCAGGGCTGGTAAGGTAAAAGAGCTTTGAACTTTTTAAATTTAGAATAGGGTAGGGCATTTTTTTATTTTGGGGGGCTTTGTTATTTTATTAGGGGGCTTAGAGTAGGTGTAATTAGTTTAAAATTGTTGTAATATTTTTCTAATGTTTGTAAATATTTTTTTATTTTTTGTAACTTAGTTCTTTTTTATTTTTTGTACTTTAGTTAGTTTATTTCATTGTATTTATTTGTAGGTATTGTATTTAATTAATTTATTGATAGTGTAGTGTTAGGTTTAATTGTAGATAATTGTAGGTATTTTATTTAATTTATTTATTGCTAGTGTAGTGTTAGGTTTAATTGTAACTTAGGTTAGGATTTATTTTACAGGTAATTTTGTAATTATTTTAACTAGGTAACTATTAAATAGTTATTAACTATTTAATAGCTATTGTACCTGGTTAAAATAATTATAAAGTTGCCTGTAAAATAAATATTACTCCTAAAATAGCTACAATATAATTATAATTTATATTGTAGCTATATTAGGGTTTATTTTACAGGTAAGTATTTAGCTTTAAATAGGAATAATTTATATAATAAGAGTTAATTTATTTCGTTAGATTTAAATTATATTAGGGTTAGACTTAGCTTTAGGGGTTAATCCATTTATTAGACTAGCGGCGAGATCCGATCGGCAGATTAGGGGTTAATTATTGTAGGTAGCTGGCGGCGACGTTGTGGGGGCAGATTAGGGGTTAATAAATATAATATAGGGGTCGGCGGTGTTAGGGGCAGCAGATTAGGGGTACATAGGTATAATGTAGGTTGCGGCGGTATACAGAGCGGCAGATTAGGGGTTAAAAAAAATATGCAGGTGTCAGCGATAGCGGGGGCGGCAGATTAGGGGTTAATAAGTGTAAGGTTAGGGGTGTTTAGACTCGGGGTACATGTTATGGTGTTAGGTGCAGACTTAGGAAGTGTTTCCCCATAGTAAACAATGGGGCTGCATTAGGAGCTGAACGCTGCTTTTTTGCAGATGTTAGGTTTTTTTTCAGCTCAAACTGCCCCATTGTTTTCTATGGGGGAATCGTGCACGAGCACGTTTTTGAAGCTGGCAGTGTCCGTAAGCAACGCTGGTATTTTGAGTTGCAGTGGCGGTAAATATGCTCTACGCTCCCTTTTTTGGAGCCTAACGCAGCCATTCTGTGAACTCTAAATACCAGCGGTATTTAAAAGGTGCGGGGGGAAAAAAGCATGCGTAGCTAACGCACCCCATTGGCCGCAGAACTCTAAATCTAGCCGTAAGAATGCTACAACTACTATCTCATTGTTTCCTATAGCATAACCTCTGTCAGAAAAATTTATTTGGGTGAGATTATTTTTTAAACATTTTAAGTGTTACTGTTTTTTTTTACACTCATCAAAATGTGTTTTTGCCCTTGATAAATACAATATTTGTTTCTGTTTCATTCAACCATTTACCGTTGAACCAAGGAGTTACATCTAATATAATTTTACATTTTACTGATTTTTCCCCCATTATTTTACATATATCAGTTGACAGCCTTTGAATTCCTTTTTAATGTTCATATGTGTCCCTCCCTAACACTATGATACCAAGTCCTAGTCTTCAAGGGCCACAAATATGCCAGAATTTCAATAACTGTCAACATTAGCACAGCTTGGTTGACATTGTTACTTTAATTATTTTGTAATGAAGAAATTAAACCTTTATTCTTAGTTTATATGTTGTAAAAATTTTTTATTTATATTCCATTCTTCCCAAATTCAAATCCCTGCTAAATAATTGTGCTTGAATATCTTAGGCCATGCAGGAAATGTCAGATATATTACCTGCAACATCTGGATTTCCAACATTCAGATTTGTTAAGCATGCAGATACATATACACAACTATCCTTTTTGTCTGGAAAGAAACAATACACAGCCATTAGTAGAGGAAAACATCACTAAAAATTAGTATCTTGTTGTATTCTATATAAGGCAGGCCAGGCAAACAGTTTGACTTGTAGCTGCATAGTCGTGGTTCAGAGAGGGACAGACAGGCTAACCACTTCTGAAATTATTTGTGAAAACATTATTTGTATGCATTTCAAATTCTTTTTTACACACTACAAACACACACATACATATGTTTGTTTGCCCTCTGTTGCCTGAGCTTGAGTAAGGACGGGAGGGAGGAGTGAAGGATCTGAAGGTATGACAGTAAAGTAGGGTTAAAAAGGAAACACTTTAACAGCAATCAAATTTTGAGAGAAATACAAATTGGAAGTGCAGAAGACAACATTTTTTTTAAAAAAAAAAGTGTTTTCAATTGGTAAAATTATTTGAAAAATATTTGTAGAAATCTGTAGGAAAACATGCTTTGTGAAAGTTTGGAATATGATTTATCAGGGGTCTCAATGCCATGTAACTGATAAGTTTATGTAGTGAATTAGGAAACCATTTTTTTATGATGGACTTAGATTCCATTAAAGGGATAGAAAGGTTACCATTTAAATGTGTATGGGTGCATTTCAGTTTAACATTTTAGCACTTTTGCAATATACTTCTCTTCTATTAGCAATAATGTTTCTAGTAAAAGTTATTATTTTTTTATCTGCAGCATACACACATATCCTGTGAGGACCCATGCACCAATATTCAAATACAACACCTTCTCAAAGAGCTGCAGTGGTGTGTATTGCTTCTGAAGATATAATTTGTGTCATGCAATACGCTGCTAGCTCTCTGAGAAGGTGTAGTGTCCAAATACTGGTGCACAGGCCCCCATAGGATATGTGCATATGCTGCAGAAAAAACAGTAATAACTTTTACTAGAAGCATTTTTGCTAATGGAAGTATATTGCAAAAAAAACAGCCAATTACCAAATTGAGTCAGATATTATATATGGAGTTTTACATTATTAATGACTAATTTTATTAATATTCATTAATAATAATTACATTATATATTCAAAATTATTATATATAACATTGCTATATATCCTAGAACATCCCTAAAGAATTACAGATACTGTAAGACAATAAGTCTAATATAGATCAAACCTTTTTGGGGTAAACAGAAAATGTTGAAAGTGTATTTATTGGCTTGAGTTCATAATTTCTTTTGGCTTCATCTTGATAAACATTCTGTAAGAAATAAGAGTCTGCCAAAACCTAAAGGCCGAACTGGATAGACCCTGTGTCATCTTTCAATCTAACTTTCAGTGTAATTATATTCTGTGCTGGAGGACAGATCAGTTTGAAGCCCTTCTTGCAAAAAGAGGTAGCTGTGATGAAAATATTTAAGACCTGTAATTAATTAGCAAGGTCTAATGAAGATATATATATATATATATATATATATATATATATCTTATAATGAGGAATCATACACAATAGTGTAATTAATATTCAGTTAATTCTAATAGATTGTGTTCTGTACTCATTTTAGTATAAACACATAAGATGGCCATATAAAACGCACTATGCACTCCATTTATTGTAAATTGAAACCCAGTTTATAGTGTAAGTCAATGGGAAGTAAGGGAGTTAGGTTCCAGGCCCCTCTCAAAATTGGCATAAGTAACACCTATTACATTATTTTTAAAGCTTTGAAATGAAGACTTTAAATGCTAAACAGCATTATAAACTTAATAAAATAATCACACAACACAGAATATATAATTAAACTAAGTTAAATGAACAAAAACTTTTGCTAAACAGCATTATAAACCTAATAAAATAATCACACAACACAGACTTTACTTGCATTTTTCTGCAAACAGTTCTTTCTATTCATTCCAATCTGGACTGATTTATAGACAGGAAGATCTTATTCCTTTGCAAGCTGCTCGATAGCAGTACTGCTTTTTGTACATTCAAACTGTTTGTATCATGCATTTGAGAAAGGAGGTGGAATGCCTCCGAAACGTCATGCATTCTTAACTTAAACTATTAAATGTTATATGTTATTCTGAACCAGTGAGTGCCTTTTTTCCATATGCATATTTGATAATTTTTTGAAGTGCACCCTGGAAGTTGCTACATTTGTATATGGAGTGCCTTTCCCATTGACTCTAATATATATATATTTATGTGTACTCATGTGTATTTATGTGTACTCATGTGTATTTATGTGTACTCATGTGTATTTATGTGTACTCATGTGTATTTATGTGTACTCATGTGTATTTTTGTGTACTCATGTGTATTTATGTGTATATATGTGTACTCATGTGTATTTATGTGTAGATATGTGTACTCATGTGTATTTATGTGTATATATGTGTACTCATGTGTATTTGTATATATGTGTGTACTCGTGTATTTATGTGTATATATGTGTACTCATGTGTATATATGTGTACTCGTGTATTTATGTGTATATATGTGTATTTATGTGTACTCATGTGTATTTATGTCTATATGTGTACTCGTGTATTTATGTGTATATATGTGTACTCATATGTATTTATGTGTATATATGTGTACTCATATATATTTATGTGTATATATGTGTACTCATGTGTATTTATGTGTATATATGTTTACTCATGTATTTATGTGTACTCATGTGTATTTATGTGTATATATGTGTACTCATGTGTATATATGTGTACTCATGTGTATTTATGTGTACTCATGTGTATTTATGTGTATATATGTGTACTCGTGTATTTATGTGTATATATGTTGGACAAATGGCGTTGCTAGACTTGCTCAACACAGGGTTGCAGCAAACCTTCTATTTGTAAAAAGAACAATATCTGCAAAGTGCAATAAAGTGTGTATATATATATATATATTTATATATATATATATATAAATATACAGTATATATATATATATATATATATATAAATTATTTATTTTTTATTTTTTGCAGACAAGAGAATGGGGAGTTTGAAAATCAGAAATATGCATTTATTACTGATGAAAAGACAGAACACATTCAAAGCCCCAATGAGAACGGAGTGTTGGAGCCACACATTTGTGTATCTTTAAAAATTAAGAGAATGGAAAAAAACAACACATACTATAACAGAGAGATGGTTGAAGAGATTTCCTGTACCCACATACAAGAGGTGCAAAGCATGGAATGTATCTGGGAAGAAAACGTCAGTGAGTCTGAGGGTGATACAGAAATTGAAAAGGTATAGTAATATTCTTTATTGTAACAACATTCTGAGTAAATGTTTGTGTGCCATCCAAAGATGTGATATTGGGCTCCATTTAATAAACAGAGGATGCTGCTTGGGAGCCACATTGCTTCAGGTCCGCCTGAAACAGAAGTTAAGAAGCAGCAGTCGTAAGACGGTTGCTCCTTAACTTGTCCTCCACCTGTTAGGTGGTGGACTGAAATCATCCCGAACCGATACAATTAGGATGATTGACAGCCCCTGCTAGCGGCCTATTGGGGGCAGCATTGCACAAGCATTTTACCAGAAATGCTTGTGCAATGTTAAATTTAGCAGGGTCGAGCGGATATGACGACTTGTTAAATCTACTCCATTGTCTTAACTGAAAATTATTTTGTGATCAGCATTTTAGAAGGACACCAAAATATTGTTTTTATCTATATTTAAAGGGACACTGAACCCACATTTTTTCTGTCGTGATTCCAATAGAGCATTCAATTTTAAGCAACTTTCTAATTTACTTCTATTATCAAATTTTCTTCATTCTCTTGGTATCTTTATTTGAAATGCAAGAATGTAAGTTTAGATGCCAGCCCATTTTTGGTGAACAACCTGGGTTGTTCTTGCCGATTGGTGGATAAATTCATCCACCAATAAAAAAAAAATGCTGTCCAGAGTCTGAACCAAAAAAAGAAGCTTAGATGCCTTCTTTTTCAAATAAAGATAGCAAGTGAACGAAGAAAAATTGATAATAGGAGTAAATTAGAAAGTTGCTTAAAATTGCATACTCTATCTGACTCACGAAAGAAAAAATTTGGGCTCAATGTCCCTTTAATAATAATCTGCAATCAAACAGTTGCAAAATATCTTATTTTAGAGCAAATAAAATATCGTACAGAATTTGCAGGATTTTCCAAATCCATTGCAGTCCAGGTATACAACCCTTGAAAACAATCTTGAGTATCTTTAACTGGTCATTTTTGGTGTAGCCAATAAGTGTAAATAAGCTCCTCCATTCACTCTTTACCATTTAGCAGGTTCAGGTAAACTGCAATATACTTAGTGATGCTGTAAGCTCTAAAGCTGCTCTGGGAGGAGGGGAGAATTATTTTTCAGGAAAAACAGGAAAATACTATAGTACTTAATTAAATATTTTATTGGGGATTAAATTCTAAGCTGATGTACTTTGTTGCATTATTCTGTATGCTCATTTATGTCATAAACTTTCTTCTCAATCATTGCTTTGTTGAAGTTGACATGGCTGATATTAATTTCTTATTGGTATACAAACAAATCCTAAATTTATTTTCCACTGATTTTAGTGTCTGTAAAGTGGTATAAGAAGCAATTGTCTGTTTGCCAAGGAATCTTCAGTTTTGATTGTTTTCCTCAACAGAAAAGGGCTTTATAAGTTTCCTTTACCGGTCCATGATAAAATAGTGTATTATTTTATACCTTCCATGTGTGACTTAAGTCCTAAAAAATCTCTAAATCCAATTAATTTGATTATTTGTTGAGCCAGATCACTTTCCTTGTTTGTGAATTATGAGAAACTATTTTGAACTAATACTTCAGTAATCTCTCAAGTCAATAGGTACTGTAAATGTCATGTGTTGGTAAAGTGAAAAAAGTACAAATGAACAGTCAAAAAAACAAAATGTATGCTTAACTGATACATTAATTTCTTTCATGATGCGGAAAGTTCATGAGCCATTACTCCTGGGATTCAACTCCTGGCCACTAGGCGGAGGAAAAGATTCCTTAAAGGGACATAATACTCATATGCTAAATCACTTGAAACTGATGCAGTATAACTGTAAAAAGCTGACAGGAAAATATCACCTGAGCATCTCTATGTAAAAAAGGAAGATATTTTACCTCACCATCTCCTCAGCTCAGTAGAGTTAGTTCTGTGTAAAAATTTATACTCAACTGCTCCCAGCTGCAGGTAAAAAAAATAAAAAAAATGAAGAAATGAACAGCAGCCAATCAGCATCAGCAGTGCTCAGGTCATGAACTCTTACTGTGATGTCATGAGATTTGACTTAACTCTCATGAGATTTCATAGTAAGCTTCCTTTACCTGATTGGTGAAATAATATGAGAGTGCACAAAGCTCATCCCTTCAGATGTCCCAGGACAGACGCACTAAAATGCTGCTTAGAAATCCTTTACAATGGGAGGTGGCTACTGAGGAACTTTTGAGGTAAAATATCTTTCTTTTTTACATAGAGATGTTCAGGAGATATTTTCTAGTCAGCTTTTTACAGCTATGCTGCATCACTTTCAAGTGTTTAAACATTTGGGTATTATGGCCCTTTAAACTCTAAGAGCACCTTATCCCTCCCACCTCTCTGATATTCCAGTCTGAAATATAGCCAAGAAGGAGAAGTAGAAATGTAGGAAAGGACAAAGTAGGGAAAATGAGGTGCAAAAAAGAAATGCCACCAGGAAACAATTAAGTAAAAATGAAAATCGGTGGCTCTCGTGGACTCTCCCCACCATGAAAAGAAATTATTTATCAAGTAAGCATTCATTTTGTTTTCTTTCACAGGGTGGTAAGACTCTACAAGTTATTACTCCTGGGAACTAATGCTCAAAATGTGGAGTCCACAAGTAATTGGGCGGGACAAACATTTTTTAAGGAAGGCACAAAATGCCAGACACTGCTGCTTGAAGGACTTCCCTACGAAGTACATCAAAGTGGTAGACTTTAGAGAAAGTATGTTGCTACGTTGCAAATTTATTCAACATAAGCCTCATTCCAAAGAAGAGCAAACTGATCTCGAAAAATTGTCAATAATACGTTTTTGAAAGGACTATTGCACCTCCAAGAAAACCTTGATAATCAAGAGATTTAGCTAAAAAGCTAAAGAAATGGACGTGGCCCTCTGACCTTTACGTAGACCAAGGGACAAATTAATTAAAGGATTTTCTAAAAATCTTTGTAATTTGATAGTAGAATTCTAATGCTCTTAGAAAATCTAAATTAAGTAAGAGACAATTATATGAATTCTTTTTATTAAGACAAGGAGATGGGCAATAATCTCTTAATTGATGTTATATGAGTCCTTTAAACTGTCTTGATTAAAATAAGACAAGGCAGCTAGCATTATAGCCCAAAAAAACTGAGAAAGTCTTCCGACAGAAAATATTGCTAAAAGCAACAAAAACTTCCAAGACAGAAGCTAAATGTCCATGCAGGTTTAAAAACAAAAAAACTGAAAAACTTGTAAAATTAATGTACCACCTCCTGTGGAAGCAAAGATAACTGATACCATAAAAGTCAGTCAACCGACTAGTTTTTAACAATACACACATTAGTATTATATATTATTATTGAGTTGTCAGACTTTCCCCCAACCTCTCCTCCTTTAAACGCTCCCTAAAGACCTTCTTGTTCAGGGAAGCCTATCACCAAATCAGTAACGAATGAATTCCACTTGCCGAATAGTTGCCCTTATCTAACTCCACACTAACATCATTCCCACCTTTGCAGTCCTGTGTCTCAGAGAAGAGAGAAAAAGGAGCACAGGCAGTGGTACTATGCACTTAAAAATATTTATCTACACAAGTAGCGCCATAGCGCAATTAGTGAATATAGATACACGTATGTCAGGAAAACAACAAACATAAAAAGTTACGTGAGAGGGGATAAACACCCCGGGGTTAATACTATACAGTAAAGGAGACTTCCGTTGGGGGAGGAGCTGTACAGTCTACCTGCTGCACACAGGTGTTGTGAGAGAACACTTTTCTATCGTCTCCCCGCTCCTAGCCGCTTGCCTGGGAGAAGTACCCAGGATTGGTGTGTGGCGCTCTGCGAGGCTACGGTCCGCCCGAGTTTGGAGTCTCTGATAGCTGATACAGCTAAGCGATCCTTTGGCTGAAAATTTTAAACACTACCAAGGTCAATTATCTTCCAGATCGTCTGGGTGGAAAAGGAAATTCTTGCCTCTTTTGAAAATACCCACATCCCGCCGAAACTGAAGGTAGAGGGTAAACTGTGGATATCTTACCGGTCCCCGCTGGGGGACTGCAGGCTTCGGCTTCTGTATTCGGATGGTCGGTGAAGGAGGAAGCCTCTCGGTACTAGGTGCAGGCAGCGTGTGGCAGGACATCCGCTTATCTATTCCCCTATAGATGGTGTGAGAGAAGCGGAGAAGCCTAAAGCGGAGGCAATGGATCTGCTGGAAGCTGCGCTGTGACCTGATGTAGCCGGTCTCACATAATAGCTGGCAAAGGATACGCTCAGGAGGTCAGTGGTGACAGGGACAAGACCTAACTAGCTGAGGCTTAGCAAGCTCAGACACCGGCCAGAGCGTGATATAGGAGCTGTTCCAAATCAGCAGCGCCCTGCTAAGGTGCAATAAGCAAGAAAGCCGTGCTGTATTGAGGCACAGAGAAGAGGTGTAAGGTAAAGACTGCTCACAACATACCGAGTCTTACCCAGTTCAAAGCAGCACAGGATCTGCATTGGCTTTAAAAAAAATTTTTTTTTTGCTGCCGGGCTGGCTATGGGTAGATGGAGAATTGCGGTGAGAGGAGAATATACTGATATGTAGTCTGGAGAAAAGAGGAGCTGCAAGTGGGACTTTTAGATACTTTTTCCCAGACATCTTTTGAGGCTGCAGCGGTAAGATTGAGGCTAAAACCTGACTTTGATAAGTGATCCTTCTAAACTGAAAGTTATTGCCCTAGCCCGCTGTGGTACTGCTATGGTGTCTTACTTGTTGTTGACCTCTGCCTGACCTGGTGAATTTGCAGACACGAGGATTCTTATTGATGGTTCCCTATATTATATAAAGGTGTTCTTGTCTGTCTTTTCAGGACCGTAGGGGGGGAAAAAAAAACTGCTTACTTGATAATTGATCCAACTGGGACTAACAGCTTGCTACAGAGCCCCTCAAGAATACATGCAGGTTAATACTAAACTAATACTAAAAAAGGGCAGAACCATAACCTTTGTATGCAAACTATAATGCTGTGTAATGTATACCAAAGAGAGTGTATTATGTTCTGTATTTAACCAGGATAGGAGAAATGGTTTATTGGTATCTTCTGCAATAATTCTATATGTTGTGGGATAAGAGCTGTAATTTTGGAATCTACATAGCTTTTGAGTTTGTTTTGTTATATTATTCTCCTTTGCAAGTGGGTGAACTAATATGTTAAATGGTTGATTTCATTTAAATTGTATACTCTCTAATCCCTATCATCTAAAATGGGCGGCTATTTAGAATTAATCAACGTCATTTGATATACAACCCCAGCTATAAGCAACTATCTCTGGTTGTTTTGAGAAATAGTTCAGTGAGCCCAGGTGAACGGGGGAAACAAAGGAATAAATAAAGAAACAAGGGATTTGTCATAATAGTGACTACAAAGCATTTTTGATAACTGCTGTCCTTCTGCGCTGTACTGGGATATTAGAATTAAATATAATATTATTCTGAGAAGATATTTCTTCACTGTTAGGCGATATGGAGCTTACCTTGCTCATATTAATTAAGTATATCTAAATAAACAAGACATTAGAGCACCAATCCACTAACTCACTTTTTTTTTTTTTTTTTTGTGGGCATATATTTTCACACCCCACAATAGGAAATAGACGACTGTTATTTTTACATCTACATCACTCTCTGTAGATAGGAGAGAAGCACATTGGAGCACTTTTTTTTTTTTTTTTAGTATGTGGGCATATATTTTCACGCCCCACAACAGGAAGTAGTTGATAGCCACTTTTTACACCACTCTCTGTAGGTAGGAGAGAAGCACATTGGAGCCTTTTTTTTTTTTTTTTTTTTTACACACATTTCCACTCCTCACAATAGGAAGTAGACAACTGTCACTTCTACATCTACACCGTTTTCTGTAGCTGTGTTGTTTTCTTTTTTTTCACGTCACTCAAATTCTTCACTTTTTTATTAAACACGACCAGGAGAACCAGGAGGGTAGGAGATTAGATAGTAGCCAGGAACCAACAGACTCGGAGTATCCCCTTCTAGCTCTCCTCTCTTCACCGTATTTTTTTTATCACTTTTTCACTTTTTTTTTTTTTTTTTTTTTCCTATGGAAAGATTTGTCATTCAAGCCAAAGCATCTTCGCCCAGAATGCCGGCTAAAGGCAAAGACAAAAAAGCCAAGCTGGGCGAGCCCAGTTTAAATAGCTCTAGTGAGAAATTACCTAATACAAATGACACGCAGATGCTAATTACCCACTTAACTGATCTATTTACCCCACAGTTTGAGATAATAAAGGCCGAATTAGGCACAATTTCATCAGTAATTTCTAACCTCTCTGTGGAGGTCAAACAATTCTCCAATAGAATGCTAGAAATGGAGAACAGAGTTTCTGAGCTAGAAGATCAAGCCAATGTGCAAGATGATATATTCAAACAGAGCTCTAGAATCGCAAATTTACAATCGCGTCTGGACGGCCTGGAAGATCGTTCCAGACGCAATAATATTCGAATCATTGGCCTCCCCAAGACCCCGGAATTTCAGGATTTATATCATTTTACATCTTATATATTGCCCCAGGCTTTAGGTTTTCCCCAGCAGAGGCTTCCCATTGTCATAGAGAGAGCCCACAGAACGGGCATTAAAAATCCCCAGCCTGAGGGATCTCGCATAAATAGAATGTGCATTTTTAGAATCCTGAATTACCAAGACAAGGTTGAATTTCTGAGATTATTTAAAAAAAGAAGTGAACCAGTTATGTTTGGAAATAATAGAATCCTATTATTCCAAGATTATTCGGCAGAAACTTCTTCAAAAAGAAAGATAATGGCACCGTTCTGCTTGCAACTTATTAATAAAGGCTATAATGCGTGGATGGTATATCCTGCCAGTATAATTGTTGAACAGGACGGCGCCAGAAAAATCTTTCGAGAGGTGGGAGAGGTTAAAAAATTTATAAATGAGCAATAACTTACTGCCCAGCTATTTAAGTTTTTTACCTGGTCGCCTACAAATGAAGAGCGTACTAGGTATTAAAGTCCCTCATTTCTTTTATGGGAATATATGCTTGAAAGAGAATCAGGTATTTTTGCTTTTATTATTATTAGAAGTGTTCTTTTCCTTTCCTTTTTTTTTTTTTTTTTCTTGTTTGTTTTCCTCCCGTCGGGCCCGCAAGAGGAATCTTTATCTGTTTGTGCAGTTAAAGGGACATAATACTCATATGCTAAATCACTTGAAACTGATGCAGTATAACTGTAAAAAGCTGACAGGAAAATATCACCTGAGCATCTCTATGTAAAAAAAGAAAGATATTTTACCTCACAATCTCCTCAGCTCAGCAGAGTAAGTTCTGTGTAAAAGGTTATACTCAACTGCTCCCAGCTGCAGGTAAAAAAATAAAAAAAAAATGAAGAAATGAACAGCAGCCAATCAGCATCAGCAGTGCTGAGGTCATTAACTTTTACTGTGATCTCATGAGATTTGACTTGACTCTCATGAGATTTCATTGTAAACTTCCTTTACCTGATTGGTGAAATAAGATAAGAGTGCACGATGCTCATCCCTTCAGATGTCCCAGGACAGACACACTAAAATGCTGCTTAGAAATCCTTTACAATGGGAGGTGGCTACTGAGGAACTTTTGAGGTAAAATATCTTTCTTTTTTACATAGAGATGTTCAGGAGATATTTTCTAGTCAGCTTTTTACAGCTATGCTGCATCACTTTCAAGTGTTTAAACATTTGGGTATTATGGCCCTTTAAGAGTCGGTAATGGATATTAAACTTTTATCTTGGAATGTAGGGGGGATTGTCTCTCCTATGAAATGTAAGTTGATTATCAAGTTATTGGCTAAACAAAAACCAGATATTGCTTTTATTCAAGAGACTCATCTCACAGAACAGGAAGTCGCTAAGCTCAAGATAAAATGGGTGGGAGAGGTAATTGCCTCCTCTTCAAGCAGGAGAAAATGTGGAGTGGCAATTTTGATCAACAAAGCTCTGGAGTATAAGATCATTCAGGTGGAGACGGATACCACTGTGAGGTTTATTCTAATTCAAATTATCATTAATAAAACTAAATATGTTCTCTGTAATGTGTATGGCCCAAATAAATTCTGTAGTGACTTTTGGGAGACTGTTAAAGTTAAACTTTTTTTTTATATAAAGGAGAACTTTATAATAGGTGGAGACTTTAACATGGCTATGTACCCAGAAATTGATAGATTCTCGCAGAAGAATCTCCCAGAGAATAGGAGAAGCTCTAAATATTTCATCAAATTTTGACGTAAATTACATCTTACTGATATGTGGCGGTGCCTTAACCCGGATTCATTAGGTTTCACGTGTGAATCTAAAGCACACAAGACATTTGCCAGGATAGATTTATTTTTAATTTCCAAACCACTTTCGATTTGTAAAGTGGAGGCTGGAATTGGTGAGATCATGACCTCGGACCACTCAATCATATCTTTAACATTGAAATCCCATGACAGTAATAAATTTAAAACGCCCAGGGCTTTTTTTTATCCACGTTATCTTCACAATAATCCCAGATATAGTCACTGGTTAAAACAGGCTTGGAAGGACTATAGTACACGTAATATTTCTTATTTTCATAAGATTGAAACCTTTTGGGAGGCATCAAAAGCGGTTTTACGTGGCGAAATTATGTCATTTTTAGATATTAAAAACAAGAAACAACGTGCCCGAGACTTGCAACTTACTAATCAGGTTAAAAATGCTTACAAAAAATATCATGGAGATCGATCCATTAGGAATTGGAATAAGTATATAGCTCTAAGAAAGGAGAGGGACATATTTGTAGCTCAAAAACATTTAGAAGATGAGGCCAAAATCAATCTATATTTCAGAAGCTTTCACGGTAGCTCTGCTAAAAATTTAGCTAGACTAGTTAAAGCAAGGAAGAAGAAGAATTTGATCTCTAGTATTAAGGAATGAGATACAAGATATACCAATACAGAAGAGATATGCGAAGTTTTTTTTAAGTATTATAAGCAATTATATTCTAAACAGGAATGTAACTCCACTAACCAAGCTAACTTCTGGGATAAGGTTACTCTTCCCCAGTTACAGAAAGAAGAATTAGAATCTCTGAACGCTCCGATCACTCCTGAAGAGATATTAAAAGCCATTAGTTCATCCAAATTGAATAAAGCCGCTGGCCCTGATGGGTTTCCTGCGGAGTTCTATAGAAGTCTAGCGGTAGAAATAACTCCAGTCTTAGATAAATTGTTTAATAGTTATTATATTACTAATAAACCAATTTCAGGTCGGTTCGCAGCGGCAAATATATCACTAATTCTGAAAAAGAAGATCCAGCCTCATATAGGCCAATTTCCGTCCTTAACGCGGATTATAAAATTTTAACTTCTATCGTCGCTTGTAGACTTGCAGGGTGTTTGGACAAACTTATACATCCCGATCAGGTCGGATTTATGGCCGCGCAAAATTCTACTAAGAATATTAGGAGATTAACTACGTTGGTTGACTATAGCTGGAATAGCGATCCATTCAAAGATAGAAATAATCTAAATGATAATGCAGTTCTTACCCTGGACGCAGTCAAGGCTTTTGACAGCATAGCCTGGACTCATTTATTTAAAACCTTAGAGAAATTCGGTTTTGCAGGTAATTTGTTATATTTTATTCAGAAAATCCATTGGAAGCCAGAATCTTTTCTGCTGGTTAATCGGACGCTTTCTCCTAAGATAATATTAGAAAGAGGAACAAGACAGGGTTGTCCTCTCTCACCCCTCTTGTTCAATATTGCTCTTGAACCGTTGGCAACCAGATTGAGAGAAATTCTGCCGGGGATACCAGATCTAGACCCAAATTTAAAAGTCTTACTTTATGCGGATGATATACTAATATGTTTACAGAATACCAGAGATACAATCCCTAAGGTTATAAATACATTGGAGGAGTTTAGCTCCTTCGCGGGATATAAGTCCAACCTGGATAAAAGCGAATTTATGTGGCTAGGCAAAGAATCTAATCGACAAACTAATTTAATGTTTCGCACAGTTTCAGCCATAAAATATCTGGGGCTGGAGATTCATAAAAACCCCAAACACTGGTACTCAGCCAGTTTTGATGCGCTCTTTCAGAAGATCAAAGAAGATCTTGATTTATGGAAGGCTTTCCCTTTATCCATTTCTGCATCTGTCAATCTGATCAAAACTATAATTTTTCCAAGGATTCTTTATCCCATACAAAATCTCCCATTAATTCTTACAAATAAAGATGTAAGTAGATTGAATTCTTGGTTTTCCAAGTTCATTTGGAAAGCTAAAAAACCACGTATATCATTGGAAAAATTGTCTCAAAAATCTGATAATGCTGGCCTAGCTTTTCCTAATATTAGATATTATAATATCGCAACTTTACTTAAAGTAGCTATAGATTGGCTAGCACAAACGAATAGGGTTACCTCTTTTGAGTATGAATCCAGACTGATCCACCCTTCGTCTCTGAAGGCTCTTTTACACTGCCCATTACAAGAACTACCGCGAGAAGTCTCTATATTACAATCTTTCAAAAACCCGATTTATGCATGGCAGAAGTTTTGTGCCATATTAGCATTGAATCCTTTTTTTCTGATTTTTTACCTATAAGAGGTAACCCGCTTTTCTTGCCGGGAACAGACCAAAAAGTATTTCTAGAGTGGCAGGACAGAGGCCTTAAGGATATTGATCAGTTATTGGATGATCAATGCCAGATTCTTCCTTGGGAAACTATTTTCTCAAAATACTCGCTAGGTACAGGGAATCGGTTTTCCTATTTCCAGGTCCATCATTATGTTAGCTCCCAAAGCTGGTATTCTTCAATTAGGTCTGAGTGGTCCGAGGTCAAGATCTGTATCCAAAAATTTATAGTCGGAGACACATCAATTTCCTTAATTTATGATATAATGCTCACTAAACAGGGCATCCTGTTGAGCGACAAATTGGTTAATTCATGGATAAATTGTATCCCTACAATTGATCAAGAGAAGATCTCTCATAGTCTCAAATTGGTAGCTAATTATCCTATCTCGGTAAATTGGAAAGAATCTCATGTTAAATTAATGAATAAATTTTATCTATTTCCCTCTAGGTTAGCGAAATTTTATCCTCTTAAAAAGGCTGATTGCCCGCGGTGCTCATATGGTAAAGCAGACCTTATGCATATGTGATGGCACTGCCCTAAAATAAAACAACTATGGCAGAAAGTCCAGTTTTGGTTTAATAGGTTCTATAATGGGGCTTACTCGCTCTCTTTGCAAGATATATTATGTTTGATACTTAATCCCATGTCAGACTCCAAAACTCGGATTTTGAATACCATCATATTAATCGTTAGATATAATATTTTCAAATCCTGGATCGCTAAGAGGCCTCCTAGCCTAGGGGTAATTCTTAAAGGGATACAATCCCAAATTATATATGAATCCTTTCATTTATCACAGGCTTCAGAGAAAAAAATTAAGACATTTTTGTTAGAATGGGCACCCACTATTAAGACTTATTCATTACAACTTCAGCAGCGGATCCTGTCTCCATTTGTCTCCTCTATCAGCTTTGCTGAGCTAGTCTTGCTTGAAGTATTTCCCGGATCCTGGATAAGGAATTTTAGAGATATACCATGAAGTTATGAGCTACCGCTTCTAAGATGGACCCTTGCGGGCTCGGAGGATGTTATTTATTTTTCTTTTTTTTAATTTTATGAAGAATACAAGAAAAGACATATAGCTATTTATTTCATTTAAATTGTCTTCCTATGATTGATGTGGAAGCAAAAAGGAAAAAGCATTCAAATTAGTACTGGTTGAATTATTCTGTTTTTTCTCTGTTTGAATGCTGCTGCAAAATCAGATTGAAATAGATTTGAATATTTTGGTTATTATGTTTGGTTATGAGGTTCTCCACATTAGCTACCAAAGGAGACATATATATATTTTCTGTGACAGAAGGTACTAGGCTATGTTAGTACTGTGTTTTTTTTGTTTGTTTTTTATCATTATTGTTTTGTGTTGTCATGTTATGTTTAAAAAAAATAATGAAAAATCCCAACGTTGTATACAACTACCCTATAGACGATAACCATTACCTGTAGTAGACAGTAGAAGAGTTTATACTAGCATATCTCACTTAATGTCAATGCTGTTCTAGTTATGTGGTGTCTATCTTTTGCATGGTCATATAATGTATTGCCCTGCATGGCGCAAAGACATGTAATATGTATGATTGTATACATTGCTGGATATAAATAAAAGTTAAAAAAAAAAATACTATACAGAAAAAATCTAGACAAGCTGCAAACTAACAGGTATACGCGTTTCAGCTAACAGCCTTACTCATTACCTAATTAAAACATGTGTGAAGTGTGCTTTAAAAATGGACAGCCTGTCCTCCCATTGGTAGTCGGGACACTCCCCTCACAAAATCCTCCAATGGGTAAATTCATTATCTAGCTACCAGAACCTCATTCAACTAAAGCAAATCACAGTGAACAGTGGAATGACAATTAATTCATGCAGTTATTTTCATAGCAAATAGTAAACTAATAATGTCGCAAACAAGGTTAGATAAATTAAATTAAATACAATAATGATGATGGGGACTCCAAACTCGGCGGGATCTCGTGCTGTACAGGGGGATCATTCCTTTCAAAACTCACTGAAATACAACAATACAAACAAGTTACTGAATGTATAGTGGATAGCATTCATCACATTAGTACAGCCCTATGTATAGAAAAGTTAGCAACACTGGCAAAATACATGGGAACCACTAAGGGATAGAAACTACTAAGGGAAGGAGGTGGGGGGGCCTCATACACCATGTGCCTAGTATTGGATACTGATAAATAGATGATTCTATATGCACTACGTACATCCAGCGTTTAATCGCCATGTAAGGGTTAGAGGAACAGAATAAGTGGTGTATGTATAATATAACGGAACATAAATTGCAGGGGGTCATCTCTTGTAATAAATGGGAGTCTTAAAAGCACAGAAGTGGTTATGCAATTATAAAATACATACATTGATAATGCATCGAAAAACCTGCCTTCCCATACTTTAAGAGCTCATAGATACCTAAGTGGACATGAGTCCCTCCCTATACATACAGTTGGGCCCTAGCTACGAAGTGTTCAGATAACCCTATCTAGATACTTGACATATCGGTGGGTAATGAGCAGAAACGTACTGAATTCATTAGACAAACCAGGCAGAGGTGAGAGAAGGAAGTACAGGCATGATAGGCCAGGTGGGGGAGAGTGAGACCTCACCAAAAATTGATGAGATCATACTCCGAGTTGAGCCCTTCTGGAACTCTCGTCTTTAACTTAAAAATCCAGAATGCCTCCCTCTCCCCCAACTTACTAACCCTGTCAACCCCCCCCCCTGCATGGAGGAATTTTCTCAATAATGGTCCAGGTGAAGGAAGTGGTGTTCTTTAAATGTATACCTGCAAAATGTTGCACCAGTGCTGTGGTAAGTACACCTGCTCTTATATCACCAAGATGTTCCTTAATACGGGTTCTGGCTTCTCTAGTAGTAAGGCCTACGTACTGGAGGGAGCATTCCCTACAAGTAATTACATAGACAACAGTGACGTGCAGTGACGTCAGAGGCTGGTGAGGCAGTGGCTAGGATACGCCTTCATTCTTTAGATATCCTTTGTTGAAGAAATAGCAATGCACATGGGTGAGCCAATCACATGTGGTATCTATGTGCAGCCACCAATCAGCAGCTACTGAGCATATTTAGATATGATTTTCAACAAGGGATATCAAAAGAATGAAAAAAAATAGATATTAGATGTAAATTGGAAAGTTATTTAAATTTGCATATGGGATTGATATGGGTTTCATGTCCCTTTAAATGGTGTCTTGGAAAACTGGTCAACTTAGTAAACATCTGATTTTAGTCTAAAAGGATTGTAATAGAAACTCTTGCCAGATAACACAAGGCTTGCTCTGATTATGAGATCTAGAAATCCATGCCCATTAAAATATGTTTAAAACATACTTTTTACTTTAATGCTGCAAATTATGCTTATAGATTCTTTCATTATGCAGTAAATATAAAAATGTCTTGATCCAGTGGCGGCTGGAGAAATTTAAAGATGGTGGGGCGCTTGGCCTCACCCCTTTAAATAAAGCCACACCATCAGGTGGCACTATCAATTCATTAATTAAATAAATAAAAGGTAGACAGAAACACAGAAAAGCATTCGGGGGGAGAGGGAGAGACAGATTGGGGAGAGAGACACAGAGGGTTAGAGAGAAAGAGAGAGAGAGACACAATCACACACAGAGGGGTTAGAGAGAGAGAGAAAGAGAGAGAGACAATCACACACAGAGGGGTTAGAGAGAGAGAGAAAGAGAGAGACACAATCACACACAGAGGGTTAGAGAGAGAGAAAGAGAGAGAGACACAATCTCACACAGAGGGTTAGAGAGAGAAAGAGAGAGAGACACACAATCACACACAGAGGGTTAGAGAGAGAGAAATAAAGAGAGAGAGAGACAATCACACACAGAGGGTTAGAGAGAGAGAGACACAATCACACACAGAGGGTTAGAGAGAAAGAGAGACACAATCACACACAGAGGGTTAGAGAGAGAAAGAGAGAGAGACACACAATCACACACAGAGGGTTAGAGAGAGAGAAATAAAGAGAGAGAGAGAGAGAGACAATCACACACATAGGGTTAGAGAGAGAGAGACACAATCACACACAGAGGGTTAGAGAGAAAGAGAGACACAATCACACACAGAGGGTTAGAGAGAGAAAGAGAGAGAGACACACAATCACACACAGAGGGTTAGAGAGAGAGAAATAAAGAGAGAGAGAGACAATCACACACAGAGGGTTAGAGAGAGAGAAAGAGAGAGAGACACAATGATTCAATCACATACAGAGGGTTAGAGAAAGAGAGACACAATCACACACAGAGGGTTAGAGAGAGAGAGAGAAAGAGAGAGACACAATCACACACAGAGGGTTAGAGAGAGAAAGAGAGAGACACAATCACACACAGAGGGTTAGAGAGAGAGCGAGAGACACAATCACACACAGAGGGTTAGAGAGAGAGCGAGAGACACAATCACACACAGAGGGTTAGAGAGAGAGAGAGAGAGAGAGAGAAAGAGAGACACAATCACACACAGAGGGTTAGAGAGAGAGACACAATCACACACAGAGGGTTAGAGAGAGAGAAAGAGAGAGAGAGACACAATCACACACAGAGGGTTAGAGAGAGAGAGAAAGAAAGAGAGAGAGAGAGAGACACAATCACACACAGAGGGTTAGAGAGAAAGAGAGAGAGACACAATCACACACAGAGGGTTAGAGAGGGCGCGAGAGACACAATCACACACAGAGGGTTAGAGAGAGAGCGAGAGACACAATCACACACAGAGGGTTAGAGAGAGAGAGAAAGAGAGAGACACAATCACACACAGAGGGTTAGAGAGAGACACAATCACACACAGAGGGTTAGAGAGAGAGAAAGAGAGAGAGAGACACAATCACACACAGAGGGTTAGAGAGAGAGAAAGAGAGAGAGACACAATCACACACAGAGGGTTAGAGAGAGAAAGAAAGAGAGAGAGAGACACACAATCACACACAGAGGGTTAGAGAGAAAGAGAGAGAGAGAGACACAATCACACACAGAGGGTTGGAGAGAGACACAATCACACACAGAGGGTTAGAGATAGAGAGAGAGAGAGAAAGAGAGAGAGAGAGAGAGAGAGAGAATCACACACAGAGGGTTAGAGAGAGACACAATCACACACAGAGGGTTAGAGATAGAGAGAGAGAGAGAAAGAGAGAGAGAGAGAGAGACAATCACACACAGAGGGTTAGAGAGAGACACAATCACACACAGAGGGTTAGAGAGAAAGAGAGAGAGAGACACAATCACACACAGAGGGTTAGAGAGAGACACAATCACACATAGAGGGTTAGAGATAGAGAGAGAGAGAGAGAGAGAGAGAGACACAATCACACACAGAGGGTTAGAGAGAGACACAATCACACACAGAGGGTTAGAGAGAAAGAGAGAGAGAGACACAATCACACACAGAGGGTTAGAGAGAGACACAATCACACACAGAGGGTTAGAGATAGAGAGAGAGAGAGACACACACAATCACACACAGAGGGTTAGAGAGAGACACAATCACACACAGAGGGTTAGAGAAACACATAAGGGATGAGAGAGTCTGAGGGGGAGGAAGAGAGACAGAGAGAGATAGAGACCATGGGGGAGAACAACACATAAGGAGAGAGATGGATAGAGAGAGAGAGAGACACACACACACACACACACATACAAGGGGGGGGGGGGGAGAGGGACCACTGCATTTTTAAGTAATAAAACAGCAAAGCTACAGAGACTAAGTGAGACTATAACTAAATGAGACCATACATTAGTGTGCAGTACAGAGGCAAGCTGCTAAGTTAGTGGGTGTAAAGTTTGAGTAAACAAAATACAAAAACGATCCTTTGCTGTAAAAGAGTAAAAAAAACACTAAACCACATTCATTGAATTATCATTTTCACTAACAGAATCCTTTTCAGTAAAATCTTACTTCAATAAGATGGGGCTGAAACAGTGCTCTCTGTGCCTCTCTCTCTTCCTGCTCTGTAAGGATTCAGGAAGTGACAGTGGCACATTCCACTGCACTTAGAGGGGAAGAACAGAACTCTCTTTTTCACTTTAGCAAAGCTAGCAGGTTCACAGGACAGCAACAAAATAAATGAAAGTTGTTTTTTTCCGTTTTTGTTTTATTTTATATCATTTAACATCCAGCCCCAACTTTAAGTTCCATTTACTAATGCCTCTCACTGGATTGGTTCAGCCCAAATAGGACTGCCTCAAATAAGCAGTTAATGGGCCATGCAATGATCTTAACCACTTTCATCCAGTAGATGGCGCAGCATGTTGTGTAATGGTGGGCAGACCTGCTTGTGCCTCTTCATTGCACAACATATAGCTGTGAAAAAAAAAAAATGCTGGGGGAAAAAAATACAATTTTTTTTTTTTTTTTTTAAAGTCAATAAAAAAAAATATATTTTTGCCCATATGAGAGGTGAAGCACTGCCTCACCTGCCTCTAGTGACTGCACATCACTGATAGACAACGTATGTAGACCTGCAATTAAAGCAAGAATCTATCCTGAATATTTGACCCGTCATCATTGAGCTGAATTGGTCACCTGGGGCTAGCTTCTTGCATGCCACACATGTACGATGGTGGCAGCAAAAAGTGCCTTTACAATTTAGCCACAACGAGGTTGGTTGTCCTGTCTTTCTGATTTTTGTAGGTGCCACTATATTACCTATCATTTTGTTCCTTTTATAGGAATACCTAAGGCCTTCTGCAACCACTTCCTGCAGTTTGTCATCCGCAGATAGCATACTGAAGTTGTCCCTCACTATCTGACAGATTTCCCTGTATTGTCTTGAGTACTCCGTCAAGAAGACAACCTTGTTGTCCTTCTTATTCAGAGTACTGGATTTAGATACAAGAAGTTTGTCCCTAGGTATACCTCTTACGGTATTCCTGGCCTTAGTGATAACAGAACCCTTGTAGCCCCGCTCTTTCAATCTCCTGGCTAGTTCATCCGCTTGTTTCTCATAAACCACTATATCACTGCAGTTCCTTTTGAGCCGAATGAACTGTCCTTTGGCTACCCCTTTAAACACTCCTGGCGGATGGCAACTATCTGCATGCATCTAGATTGTAAGTTCCCACGGGAACAGGGCTCCCAATTCCCCTTGTATTTGTTTGTTACATTTTGTCTGGTGTCTCATATTGTACTGTCCTTTTATCTTTGTTACCCATGAACAGCGATGCGGAATCTGTTGGCGCTTTAGAAATAAAGAATAATAATAATAATTAGTGTTGCACCGATACCGATACTAGTATTGGTGCTGATACCAAGTATTTGCATGAGTACTTGTACTCGTGCAAATGCACCGATACTTAAACCAATACCTCCACTTCCTACCCATACGCCATCTTGTGGCGTTTTTTCAAACTGCATGTTTCATTTCATTTTAAGCTAAAGTGGAGAATTAACTAAAAATTGTTCACTTCTGTTCTGCCAATACAAATTGCTGTTATTTGTATTATTGTACATCAGAGCAGTGCTCCAAAAGCTGCTACTATATAGCTGGAAGCCTACCTAAGAGAGATCACTGTACCTCATTCAGACAAACCCCTGAAGTACTGGGCAGTTAATAAACTGAGACCTAATGGCACAAAAATATCTTTTTTACACTTTCATAGTGTGAAAATTGAAAGACTGTTCAGCTTAGTGTCAAAAGTCCTTACTGATAGCAGAAACAGACTTATAGCTAAACATGCAGAGATGCTTCTGTTTCTTAATAAGAACTTGCCACTAACTTTTGAACTCTGAAGAACATTCTTAGCCAGGGCTGGACTGGGAATAAAAAGCAGCCCTGAAAAAATATAAAGACCAGCCCTATTTTCTGTTGAGTCAGTAGAATGCAAATGCCCCGTTTTTCTCAAAGGGGATTACTGGGACACTCCTTCCCCAATATTTTTTTCAGTATTAAATTATATTAGAGAAAAACAAAGTAGAGTTCACTACACAGCGCTAATCTCACAATATATAGTGTACTGTTTAAATACACCTAGTGTGACAATTTTATGGCATAAATGTTTCAAGCAATGATTCCTACAGAGAGCGCGTTGCTACAATGTTTCAATATAATTATTAAGAAGTAACTAAACACATATGATTTGTCAGCTGTTGTTTCAATATTACAGTTACTGTTATATAGAGAATATAGAGTTCCAAAATATGCTGGAAAAGTCTTAAAAAAGCAAGGGTGTTCTATCTTCCAATTGAACGTTCAGTAATGCAGACATAGAATGACAACAATCCCAAATGGCCTCACAGGCTACTCACATTAGGTGACCTCAATCGTATGAGGTAAGGAACAGGCGTTTTGGACGTACTAGGCTTCTGCGCTGATCCTCCGGTAGCAAGCTTGTGATCCTGTGCATTGTCTCAGATAGAATTATGGTTCATCAGTTGGAGCCACAGTGCAAAGTATCTTTCAAATTTCTTCACTCCCCGGGATCTCCAATGCTGATGTCGGCAACGGTTCTTTGCCTCTTTAATAACTCCAACTTTTCAATGCTCAATGCTGGGGCCAGGCTGGGAGGTTGGTTTGCAGAAAAAGCTTTTGCAGTTCTACACAAACACAAAGACACTGAATCCCAATTGCTCTGTCTGTCTCTCCAACCTGCATCAACGTTTGGTGCTGTGGTTATTCGAGTTGTACGACAATGTTCTATTTGTTTTTCAAAAGACAATAGAGGATGCTGGGAATATGACGTTTTCTGCCAATTAGTGTTCTCAAAATTTAGGAATCCTCTAGAAGCTCATTCCTCTATGATGTGCTCTTATATGAAGGTATTATATTGATCCAGCAACTGCAGCCCAGAGAGAACACTAAATGCTTACATTTAGTGTTCTCTCTGGGCTGCAGTTGCTGGATCAATATAATACCTTCATATAAGAGCACATCATAGAGGAATGAGCTTCTAGAGGATTCCTAAATTTTGAGAACACTAATTGGCAGAAAACGTCATATTCCCAGCATCCTCTATTGTCTTTTGGAAAAAAAATAGAACATTGTCGTACAACTCGAATAACCACAGCACCAAACGTTGATGCAGGTTGGAGAGACAGACAGAGCAATTGGGATTCAGTGTCTTTGTGTTTGTGTAGAACTGCAAAAACTTTTTCTGCAAACCAACCTCCCAGCCTGGCCCCAGCATTGAGCATTGAAAAGTTGGAGTTATTAAAGAGGCAAAGAACCGTTGCTGACATCAGCATTGGAGATCCCGGGGAGTGAAGAAATTTGAAAGATACTTCGCGCTGTGGCTCCAACTGATGAACCATAATTCTATCTGAGACAACGCACAGGATCACAAGCTTGCTACCGGAGGATCAGCGCAGAAGCCTAGTACGTCCAAAACGCCTGTTCCTTACCTCATACGATTGAGGTCACCTAATGTGAGTAGCCTGTGAGGCCATTTGGGATTGTTGTCATTCTATGTCTGCATTACTGAACGTTCAATTGGAAGATAGAACACCCTTGCTTTTTTAAGACTTTTCCAGCATATTTTGGAACTCTATATTCTCTATATAACAGTAACTGTAATATTGAAACAACAGCTGACAAATCATATGTGTTTAGTTACTTCTTAATAATTATACTGAAACATTGTAGCAACGCGCTCTCTGTAGGAATCATTGCTTGAAACATTTATGCCATAATATTGTCACACTAGGTGTATTTAACCTCTTAAGGACATATGACGGAATTTCTCTGTCATAAAACAATTGAGCAAACTGAAAGCTGTGTCCTTAAAGGGTTAAACAGTACACTATATATTGTGAGATTAGCGCTGTGTAGTGAACTCTACTTTGTTTTTCTCTATACCAATACGGTGTGATCACCTGCAAGGGTAGTGTGACCACACTCTTTTGTTTACTCCAGCAGCTTATCTCGTACTGGTATTAATATTCTTTGCGCCTCCAGTGTGGCCCACACCTAGGTGTGGCTCACATTACGAAAACCCTTTGCTTCTGATATACGTTTATTTCAATTAAATTATATTACTTTGTATTAAGTACAAATGTCAGATTGATGTTATATAGGCACCCTAATTACCCCTTTAAATTGTAGCTTTTCAGCCCCAGCTGCTGCAGCTGTTATTTATTGTTGTTATTATTATTATATTGTAATATTTTTATTTATAAACATGTTCTGTGCACTTTGTGACAACAAGCACATAAAACTGTTTTATTATTTCAAAATGTCTTTTGAGATACAGTTCATAATTATAAAGAAGAGTCTGTATTGTGCTTGGTAAACTGTCATATGACATAAAAAAAAAAGTATCAGTAATTGGTATCGGTGAGTATTTGAAAAAAGTATAGGTACTTGTATTCGGTCTTAAAAAAATGGTATCGGTGCAACCCTAATAATAATAATTATTATTTTATTATTAGGCCATTCCTGAAAAACGTATTAGTCACAAAGAAACAAAAATAAGAATAAATAGAAGCCTTATTAATATGGGCTACATTTTGTTTTTTATTATACTCATGCATAATATTTGTATTACCGGTATTATGTTCCAAATAAATGGCAATAATAATAATACATATGATCGTACTGGTATGTTTAGTTTCACATACAAAGAACAGTTACACAGTCCATAGCGACATACAAGATCACATATAACCAATGGACATTCATTGCCCAAAGGGAATAGTGGGTGCATTTACAAAAAATAAAGACCATGTCTGGCATAAAGCATTAAAGACACTTATATAACTCATTAATTGCTCTGTTACTGTATTATGTATAGCAAGGACATGTGCACGTTTAGCATATGTACATTTATGGATGATGCTGGGTTTTTTATGCTATATTTGTTGTTTTCACCCACAACACATTTGCATACAAACGTTGAAATATACCTAAACTATTTTTGTATATAAATATTGCTTTGTTACAACATATAGCTACATGTGTTTCCTTATAAGAGACTGAATTACACAATGAATCTCTACACAGAAATGAAAACTTTATCAGCATTTTTTAGTATTTGTGTTTATCACCTACTATTCCTTTATTCACTCATCAATTAGCCGTAGATTTAGATTTATGACATATTTACAACATATTTTCTCCACAAGATGGCGCTGTTTTCAACATAACATGAAAAGAGCAATAATTTCCTACAACATAAGGGTAAGAGGTGTGTGATGAAAAAGAAGTATGTTAATGATCATTCTTGCAAAAATAAAATTATAAATCTCAATATACAGTAAATTTTACATTCCATAGCACCAGGTTTATTTTTATACATTGCAACATGGGTGCAGTGGATTGCACAATTACATAATGTCATAGTTGATGTAGCAGAAGTTTATAAAAAATAATTGATATACTCAATGTATTTTTTTTATATCATATTAATTACATATCTATATGAGGTTAATGGTTAATTTAAACTATTTTGTAACTTAAAGGGACAGTAACACTTTGAGTCTGTAATATAAATGCTTAATTGTGTATAGTAATACCACTTTGCAGTATACTGTATGTATTATTTTGCCCCCTTTTCCTGTAATTTGTTCCTGAAAATTGTTGCTTTTCTAAATCTGCAGACTGAAAGAGCACATGGCAGGCTTCACAATCCTCACCTTGCCACATATTTGTCTATAATTTAAAATTGATTAGCTGGACAGCAGCTGAAGTATAACTGTTTACAAAGCACTTACTCTGGTGAGATGAAGACATTTTGATTTTAGGTAAAATATCTTCCTTTTTTACATAGAGATTCTCAGGTGATATTTTCTTGTCAGCTTTTTATAGTTATGCTTTTTTATTTAGCATATGAGTATTATGTCCCTTTAATCTGTCTAATAATGTTCAGGCTACTGATATGTTGTAAGACACCCAGTTATGAACTCAGAAGGCTGCAGTGAGGTCAGTGACTGGCGAGGCACTGGCTAGTTTCAGAGCCAGATAAACGCACATATGAACCCAATAGAGGTTCAATTGTTGGATTCTTAAATGTCTGCAAAAACACTCAGGCACACACAAACAGAAACATTAAAATGTACACACACACTCACTGGCACACTGAAATACTGAGACACACAGAAACATGAACTCATTAACAGACACTCAGAAATACTCTCATACAATTTAAAAAAAAATCTCAGACACACAGAAACACTCCTGAGACACACACACGTTCAAAGACACAAAAACACTCACATAGAAAGACTCAAATACACACACAGACACAAAGAAACACAGACTAATAAACAAAAAGAAAAATAGCTATACTGTATATATAGATTCACAATAAATTGCACTTGTTGGATTTATAGCAAAAAAATCAATCAAATGTTGTTATTGTTTGTTTTGTTTTTTCTTTCTACAAATCCAGAAAGGCCTATTATGCATCCATACTATGCTTTATAGTTTATACTTCTTTTATAGTCTGTTGGGAGTACTGGATCCATTTGGAATATTTTATCACATGCTTATAATGCTGTTGCTAAGCTTTTTTAAAACATATTTTTACCATTAAAGTGAAAGTCAATTTTGATTAATTAGTGCCCGGTTTTTAATAATCCTATTAAAAAAAAGGGCACTTTAATTCATCAAAATTGACATTTCACTCATTTTCTTCAAAAACTTACCTTTTCATTCTGGCAGCCGCTCCAGCGATTCCCACGGCCGTCAGAAGCCTCTGCAGACGTCAGAAATGACGAATCCGGCTTCCTTCAATCCCGGGGGAATCTTGTCCCAGTCAGGTGCTCAGAGCCGTCGTTAGTACTCACCCACCTTGAGGGCAATCTTGGGGCTCCCCCCCGGCGATCTGGCCTGAATAGTGAGAGGCATCGCCGGGGCTTCATGATTTATGCAGTGACGTCACATGCAATGACATGATGACGTCACTGCACACATTTATTTAAAATTAACAATAACAATGGACATAGGGAAATGGGGGCATGCTGCTTAGTTGCCTGTATCTCAGGCATCTAAGCAGCTACAGACCCCCAAGACGCACTGTTGGAAAGGTAATCGCCTAACGTTATACGTCTTGGGGATCTGAAAAAAAAGCATAAAAGTAAAAAATAAATATATTTAAAAAAATTAAAAAAAAAAAAAGCTAAAATCCATCTTAGCATCCAGGTGGGAAATGGCTTAGCAGTGTCCTTGTTTTTAATAGGATTATTAAAAGCCAGGCACTAATTCATCAAAATTGACCAAAATTTTAAACAGTAGAATTTATTTCTTGTGGAAATCTCTTTGTGAGTAAAATAATCCCTTAATTTGAATTAACTGGGAGCCTTCTTTCTCTGGTGAAATTCCTTGGAGTTGTATTAAATGGATGCTCCTCTCTTGAATAAAACTAATCTGAGTTTTCATGCTGTGGAGTCATGACTCTGATCATCATCACAGCTGTAGCAGTCGTCCTTATCAACCCCAGTAAACTATAAACTTTCAGAAATTGATTGTGCACAACCCTGCATTTCCTTTTATTCACCTGTATTAATGAAAATGGTTTTGCTGAAACATGTTAACAATTTTGTACATTCTTATGCTTTTATAGAAAATATTTTTAGTTTATCAACCTTTCAGAGAAACCTAGGCCTTTAGCTAATTTATTGTCTCCTCAACCCATTAGCAAAGGACGTAATTTACATGCGGCTAGATTTTAGCTCTTTTTCAAGTGCCCAAACCCTAATCTAAAAATAAAACCCACAAAATAAACCCTTTAAAAAAACCTAACACTAACTCCGAAGATCCACTTACAGTTTTGAAGACCGGACATCCATCCTCAACGAACCTGGGAAAAGTCTTCATCCAAGCGGCAAGAAGTCCTCAACGAAGCCGGGAGAAGTCTTCAACCAAGCCGGCAGAAGTGGTCCTCAAGACGGGCCGAAGTCTTCATCCAGACGGCATCTTCTATCTTCATCTATCCGGCGCGGAGTGGCTCCATCTTCAAGACATCCGGCGTGTATCATCCTCTTAAATCGAGGTCTTCTTGCAGAATGAAGGTTCCTTTAAATGACGTCAGAATTCTATCAGCCAATCGGAATTAAAGGTGAAAAAATCCTATTGGCTGATGCAATCAGCCAATAGGATTGAGCTTCAATCCTATTGGCTGATCCAATAAGCCAATAGGATTGAGCTCGCATTCTATTGGCTATTCCAATCAGGATTTTTTCACCTTTAATTCCGATAGGCTGATAGAATTCTATCAGCCAATCGGAATTCAAGGGACACCATCTTGGATTACGTCATTTAAAGGAACCTTCATTCTGCAAAAAGACGTTGATTGAAGAGGATGCTCCGTGCCGGATGTCTTGAAGATGGAGCCGCTCTGCACCAGATGGATGAAGATAGAAGATGCCGTGTGAATGAAGACTTCTGCCTGTCTGGAGGACCACTTCTGCTGGCTTGGATGAAGACTTCTCCCGGCTTCATTGAGGATGTACATCATTACCACAATTTTCTGCCACTCAGAAATCAAAGTATAAATAAATATTGTTTTCAGTATAATTATATAACATTGTTTATGAAGGCTTTTTAACACAAATGTTATAAACAACAAATGCACTATACAGTATATGGGGTTAAATGCTTGTAAAATAAATACTTTAGAGAATAAAATGTGGTTATGGAAGTGCAAATAAAGTTGCTTTTATGTGAAAACAATGTCAAATAGAGTCAAATGCCACTAATTGCTAAAATGTATAAAAGGAAAGGGACGCAATTGTAGGGAATAAAATGTACAAAATTTAGGAAAATATTGTGTATCCAGGGGCGGAACTACAGGGGATGCAGAGGTCGCAACAGCGACTGGGCCCCTGAGGGTGGGGGCCCAGCTTCTAAAAAAAAAAATTAAATAAAAAACTTTGACCTGCCACTGCCTGCACTAATATCATGTGAGTGTGACATGATGCTTCACTAGTGTCTCTGACTACAGGGATTAGTGTTTCTGTTTTACCCATTGGTGTTTGTGTGTGTGTGTGTATGTATGTATGTGACTGTGTGTGTATTTATGCATGTATGTGTTTGTGTGTGTGTGTGTATGTTTGTGGAACCAGCAAATTACAGACCTTGTTACTACTGCATGGGGGGCGGGGGGTAAACAGTGTCACTATACAGTACCACTACATACAGTACGGGGGGGCTGGACCAAGTCACAGACTACTGTGGTCACTTTATAAAGTACTGGGATGGGTAGGGTCAGGCCAGCCATCTCACCGGCAGATTATAGACTGTGTCACTAACTCACTATATACAGTACTGGTGGGTTAAACAGTGTCACTATATACAGTAATAGGGGGTCAGACCATCTCACAGACTGTGGGCACAGGGTACCTCCTTTTGCAAACATGTAATCTGATTCATATTTTTTTTTTCTGTGTTAAGGGCCCTTCTTAGATTTTTGCACCTGGGCCCTGCTGTTTTTTAGTTACGCCTCTGTGTGTATCTTTACCTAAGGGTACATATAACAAACAATTCAATTTAATATATCAAATGTGAAAAAACACCATACTGAAATTGTATATCGCAAAACAATAAATGGTTAAAAACAACTACAAAAATACATAAGATAAGAGTTCATGAAAAGCTCCTGGTGATTGAGGCCAGTTTTCAAATGTCCAGTCAGTTCAAAGAAAAATCCCTTTGGATTAGGTAAGATGTTCCTCTGATTCACCTATAGAAAGGAGCACAGATATCCTCCTCAAGTTTAAATTAAGCAAAAAACAGGCAAAATAAATAATGAATGTAAACTGATTTATTGAACATATTTAAAGTAAAGGTAAAGTTCTGTACGTTTTAAAACATGTATAGTTTTCTATTTACCACTGCATTGCAGTCGCTAACTTGTTTTACACATTTGATTTTGTATTTTCATGATAAGTAATAAAATATATGCGTACCGTTTATTCTAAAACTCCTCCCCGCTTCTACTTCCTATTTTCTTGGTCTCATCGTAGAGACCCAACCCACCCGCTCTCGACGTCAGCATTTTGCGCGTTCACGGACAACAATTTTTATGCGCATGCGCAATTTTCGTACGATACATTGTATTCAGTGTATGAGACAGACTCATCTTCTTTATTCTCCGCGATTACGTAGGATAATATCTGCATTATTATTAAAGGAGCATGCGCGAGTCATGAACGAGCGCGTTCAACAGTGTAGACGATTCGGGTCGGACGCATGCGCAGTGCGCTCCGATGACGTCTGATATGCTGTGTTCACCACCACATGGAGAAAGCGGTGATTGGAGGCCACAATGTTAGAGAAGTGTCAATCACTTCTATAGAAAAGTCGGGTGGACGAGGAATCGTTGCAGGACACAGATTTAAAAATAAGATTTGTGGGTATAAATACTAATACAATAAAATTGATGACTTAAACTCATGCTAATTTTGTCTGTTTTTGTTAAATTTGTTAACGAGTGCACACAAGTTTACCTTGCCTTTAAACATTTTAAGGGGGAATTTAATTTTGAGATTAATGTCTCTTTAAAATGACATAAAACCATAATTATAAATGGGACTATATGGCCCCCAGTATAACACTTTAACCCCTTAACGTCCGACGACGTACAGGGTACATCCTACAAAAAACGGTTGTTAAAGACCAACAAAATACCCTGTACGTCGTCAGTCAGGGGTTTCAAGTGGTAGAAGTGATCCTGATCGCTTCCAGACGCTTTCATGTTATTGCAGTAAAGCCTCGATATTGAGGCATCCTGCAATAACAAAATTTAGGCATCCGATGCAGAGAGAGCCGCACAATGGTTTGGAAATAACAAAGTGCTATTTGTATTTATGGCCCTATAACTTGCACAAAAAAGCAAAGAAGATGTAAACATTGGGTATTTCTAAACTCAGGATAAAATTTAGAAACTATTTAGCTTGTGAGTATTTTGGTGGTTGTAACAGATTTTGGGGGTCAAAGTTAGAAAAAGTGTTTTTTTTTTCAATTTTATCATCATATTTTATAAAAATAAATTTATAGTAAATTATAAGATACAATAAAAATAATGGTATCTTTAGAAAGTCCATGTAATGGCGATAAATAATATGTGTGGGTACAGTAAATGAGTAAGAGGAAAATTACAGCTAAACACAAACATCGCAGAAATGTAAAAATAGCCCTGGTCCTTAACGGTTAGAAAATTGAAAAGTGCTGTGGTCACCAAGGGGTTAAATAATTTCTAATTTACTTCTCTTTTCAAATGTTCTTTGTTCTCTTGTATCTGTTGTTAAAAAAAAGCAGTGAGGTAAGCTCTGGAGCGTGCACGTGTCTGCAGTACTATATGGCAGTAGTTTCAAAAGAATCTTATACATTAACAAGTGCACTATATAGCAGCACTATTTCCTGAAGATAAACAAATAGAGGAAGAAAGAGAGATAGATATATGCAGGGAATAAGGACAAGAGAGATACAGATGAAAAATAGCTAGGAAGACAAAAAACACATAGGAGAGGAAAATGAAAGGCAGTGATACACAGGGTTGTAAAGCATTTTTTCATTTGTCATTTAAGGGCAATGGTATGTGGCACCTTGTTCTTTTGTAGTCCCTCAATGAATGTGACGTCATGCAACTCCTAAACTCATATAACATGTATTCCAGTAGATATCGCCATCTATTGGCCATAATATAAAACAGCATCAGTCAAAAAAAGTAAACTGTAAGAATATTGTTATCAAGGCTTTTAATTATAGTATTATAGTGTTACCAAGGCTATTAATTATAGTATTATAGTGCTACCAAGGCTATTAATTATAGTATTATAGTGTTACCAAGGCTATTCATTATAGTATTATAGTGCTACCAAGGCTATTCATTATAGTATTATAGTGTTATCAAGGCTATTCATTATAGTATTATAGTGCTATCAAGGCTATTAATTATAGTATTATAGTGCTACCAAGGCTATTCATTATAGTATTATAGTGTTATCAAGGCTATTCATTATAGTATTATAGTGCTATCAAGGCTATTAATTATAGTATTATAGTGCTACCAAGGCTATTCATTATAGTATTATAGTGTTATCAAGGCTATTCATTATAGTATTATAGTGCTATCAAGGCTATTAATTATAGTATTATAGTGCTACCAAGGCTATTAATTATAGTATTATAGTGCTACCAAGGCTATTCATTATAGTATTATAGTGCTATCAAGGCTATTAATTATAGTATTATAGTGCTACCAAGGCTATTCATTATAGTATTATAGTGTTATCAAGGCTATTCATTATAGTATTATAGTGCTATCAAGGCTATTCATTATAGTATTATAGTGCTACCAAGGCTATTCATTATAGTATTATAGTGTTATCAAGGCTATTCATTATAGTATTATAGTGTTATCAAGGCTATTCATTATAGTATTATAGTGCTATCAAGGCTATTAATTATAGTATTATAGTGCTACCAAGGCTATTAATTATAGTTTTATAGTGTTACCAAGGCTATTCATTATAGTATTATAGTGTTATCAAGGCTATTCATTATAGTATTATAGTGTTATCAAGGCAATTAATTATAGTATTAAAGTGTTATCAAGGCAATTTATTATAGTATTATAGTGTTACCAAGGCTATTAATTATAGTATTATAGTGCTACCAAGGCTATTCATTATAGTATTATAGTGTTATCAAGGCTATTCATTATAGTATTATAGTGCTATCAAGGCTATTAATTATAGTATTATAGTGCTACCAAGGCTATTAATTATAGTATTATAGTGCTACCAAGGCTATTCATTATAGTATTATAGTGTTATCAAGGCTATTCATTATAGTATTATAGTGTTATCAAGGCAATTAATTATAGTATTAAAGTGTTATCAAGGCAATTTATTATAGTATTATAGTGTTACCAAGGCTATTAATTATAGTATTATAGTGCTACCAAGGCTATTAATTATAGTATTATAGTGTTACCAAGGCTATTAATTATAGTATTATAGTGCTACCAAGGCTATTAATTATAGTATTATAGTATTACCAAGGCTATTAATTATAGTATTATAGTGCTATCAAGGCTATTCATTATAGTATTATAGTGCTATCAAGGCTATTCATTATAGTATTATAGTGCTATCAAGGCTATTCATTATAGTATTATAGTGTTATCAAGGCTATTCATTATAGTATTATAGTGTTATCAAGGCTATTCATTATAGTATTAAAGTGTTATCAAGGCTATTTATTATAGTATTATAGTGTTATCAAGGCTATTAATTATAGTGTTATAGTGCTACCAAGGCTTTTAATTATAGTATTATAGTGTTACCAAGGCTATTAATTATAGTATTATAGTGCTACCAAGGCTATTCATTATAGTATTATAGTGTTATCAAGGCTATTCAATATAGTATTATAGTGTTATCAAGGCAATTAATTATAGTATTAAAGTGTTATCAAGGCAATTTATTATAGTATTATAGTGTTACCAAGGCTATTAATTATAGTATTATAGTGCTACCAAGGCTATTAATTATAGTATTATAGTGTTACCAAGGCTATTAATTATAGTATTATAGTGCTACCAAGGCTATTAATTATAGTATTATAGTGTTACCAAGGCTATTAATTATAGTATTATAGTGTTACCAAGGCTATTAATTATAGTATTATAGTGCTATCAAGGCTATTCATTCTAGTATTATAGTGTTATCAAGGCTATTCATTATAGTATTATAGTGTTATCAAGGCAATTAATTTTAGTATTAAAGTGTTATCAAGGCTATTTATTATAGTATTATAGTGTTACCAAAGCTATTAATTATAGTATTATAGTGCTACCAAGGCTATTAATTATAGTATTATAGTGTTACCAAGGCTATTAATTATAGTATTATAGTGCTACCAAGGCTATTAATTATAGTATTATAGTGTTACCAAGGCTATTAATTATAGTATTATAGTGTTATCAATGCTATTAATTATACAATTATAGTGTTATCAATGCTATTAATTATAGGATTATAGTGCTATCAAGGCTATTAATTATATTATTATAGTGTTATCAAGGCTATTAGTTATAGTATTTTAGTTCTATCAAGGCTATTAATTATATGATTATAGTGTTATCAAGGCTATCAATTATAGTATTATGGTGCTATCAATGCTATTAATTATAGTATTATAGCGTTACCAAGGCTATTAATTATAGGATTATAGTAGTGTCATCAAGGCTATTAATTATAGTATTATAGTGTTATCAAGTCTATTAATTAATAGTATTATAGTGTTATCAAGGCTATTAATTATAGTATTATAGTGCTATCAAGGCTATTAATTATAGTGTTATAGTGCTATCAAGGCTATTCATTATATGATTATAGTGTTATTAATGCTATTAATTATAGTATAGTGTTATCAAGGCTATTAATTATAGTGTTATAAAGCTATTAATTATAGTATTATAGTGTTATCAAGGCTATTAATGATAGTATTATAGTGTTATCAAGGCTATTAATTATAGTGTTATAGTGTTATCAAGGCAATTAAGTGTAGTATTATAGTGTTATCAATGCTATTAATTATAGTATTATAATGTTATCAATGTTATTAATTATAGTATTATAGTATTATTAATGCTATTAATTATAGTATTATAGTGTTATCGAGGCTATTAATTATAGTATAATAGTGTTATCAAGGCTATTAATTATAGTATTATAGTGTTATCAATGTTATTAATTATAGTATAGTGTTATAAAGGCTATTAATTATAGTATTATAGTGCTATCAAGGCTATTATATTATTATAGTGCTATCAATGTTATTAATTATATTATTATAGTGTTATCAAGGCTATTAGTTATAGTATTATAGTGCCGTCAAGGCTATTCATTATAGTATTATAGTGTTATCAAGGCTATTAATTATAGGATTATAGTAGTGTCATCAAGGCTATTAATTATAGTATTATAGTGTTTTCAATGCTATTAATTATAGGATTATAGTGTTATCAATGCTATTAATTATAGGATTATAGTGCTATCAAGACTATTAATTATAGGATTAAAGTGTGATCAAGGCTATTAATTATATTATTATAGTGTTATCAAGGCTATTAATTATAGTATTATGGTGCTATCAATGCTATTAATTATAGTATTATAGCATTACCAAGGCTATTAATTATAGGATTATAGTAGTGTCATTAAGGTTATTAATTATAGGATTATAGTGTTATCAAGGCTATTAATTATAGGATTATAGTGCTATCAAGGCTATTAATTATAGGATAATAGTGTTATCAATGCTATTGATTATATTATTATTATTATTATTATAGTGTTATCTAGACTATGAATTATAGTATTATAGTGCTAGCAATGCTATTAATTATAGTATTATAGTGTTATCAAGGCTATTGATTATAGTAGTGTCATCAAGGTAATTAATTATAGGATTATAGTGTTATCAAGGCTATTAATTATAGTATTATAGTGCTATCAAGGCTATTAATTATAGGATTATAGTGTTATCAAGGCTATTAATTATAGGATTATAGTGGTGCCATGAAGGTTATTAATTATAGGAGTATTGTGTTATCAAGGCTATTAATTAATAGTATTAATTGTGGAGGGGAACGTTGCCATTCATTAACTATTGATAATTTAGCTATGCCCACAAAAAAATTTTTTAGACTAAGCAGCGCAGGTTTTAGCATGCCAGTTTCTTTTGTATTTTATTTATTTTGGCCTGCATACCTTATCTCAAGTGAGGCCTATAGACAATGAGAGTGCATTTAATACCACCACATTTATGTAGGTGCAGTGGCCTAAATGAAAGGAAAGCGAAATGCAGGGATGGTAAGTATTAAGGCTGAGGAGTGCTGGTATCTAGATAACATTAGTATTTCATTGTAAACCCTCATTTGTTAAATGTATTGTCAACCTTTATTTTTACTGTAATTAAAACTTTGAGCCTGATGATTTAGAACTCTCTGCTCTGGCGAGATTATCTAAGAAGTCTCGTCAGTACTGTGAGGTCCCTCTAACAAGAGCTGGTTATCTCCATATACAGGGCTCTGGGTGAGAAGGAGAGTCACATACATCAAAATATAATGCTCATAAAATAACTCCAAAAATCTTATGTCATTTCTCTCTATGATCTTTTTGATCATCAGGCCCTTTGAATGGGGCATCCTCCTACAATTACTGCAGCTCTTAGTAAAACTAAACCATGTAACATGATAACCGCGGAGCGCCTAATTATGTTTTTATTTTGTAAGTCACTTATAGGCATTACTGTTTGCCATGTGATCAAGTCTGTTCACACAGGAGGAGATTTGTACAATCTGATTCATTTTATTGTGTGATTTTACAGATCCACGAACAGTATGTAACACTGTGTTATAAGGTGACTTCAATTATCTGTAATCGCCCCCTTCCCTGTTTGTAAATAATTATATCATAAATAAATAAAGAGTTTTAGACTATTTTTATTATTTACACATAGATGAATAAATGGAGCCGGAGGTTATTAGTAAAAAATAAGCAGCCCTAGCAAAACATAGCAGTGTGTGTATTGTTTTTTTTTTTTAATTATTCACTTTCAGTTCCTTTAAGAACATCCTCATATGTAAAGCAGAAATTCTGGATTTCTCCTACATTGGTGTATCCGGTCCACAGCTTCATCCTTACTTGTGGGATATTCTCAATCCCTACAGGAAGTGGCAAAGAGAGCACACAGCAAAGCTGTCCATATAGCTCCCCTCAGGCTCCGCCCCCCCAGTCATTCTCTTTGCCGCTCTAACTAGTAGCATCTCCCCGGGGGTGGTAAAGAGTATGTGGTGTTAGTTGTAGTTTTTTATTTCTTCTATCAAGAGTTTGTTATTTTAAAATAGTGCCGGCTTGTACTATTTACTCTGCAGCAGAAAGTGAAGAAGATTTCTGCTAAGAGGACTATGATGTTAGCACTAGTAACTAAAATCCATTGCTGTTCCCACGCAGGACTGTTGAAACCAGATAACATCAGTTGGGGGGAACAGTTTGCAGGCTTAACTGCTTCAGGTATGATCAGTCATTTTTCTAACAAGACCCAGTAATGCTAGAAGACTGTCAGAAATTCCCTCTGGGATAGGTAAGCCATTGTTATTAGATTCAGCAATAAAAGGATGGCTTATTTTAAAGGCTTATGCTGGTTGACACTATTGTGGGCTAATCGATTGCTTTTTAGCAAGTTTTCAGCTTAAATAGGTGTTTGTTTTTTTTGTTTTTTTATCAACTTAAAACACTTTTGGGGATTAATTTGCGCCTGGCACTTAGTTGGACACCTAATCTAGTCAGAAAGGCCCCTCCACTCTGGTATGCAGAGGAAGGAAGCCTCATTTTCACGCCTCAATTGTGCACTTGTTTTGACTAGCCAGTTCATGCAGCTTCACGTGGGGAGTCCGGAGGCATCAGAAAGGGCTCCAGGGAGGCTTATATTCTTACCAAAATAACCCTAAGGAAGGTAAAAGCCACAGGGCAAGCTGTGGCAGAGTACTGTAGTGTGTTAACCGGTTAACTGCTGTTATTAGCTCCGGTTTGGGCATTGAGGGGTTAATTGGTCTGAAAATTTGGGTGCAACCTTTTCAAAGCATTATGACACTGTGGTGAAAATTTCATAAAAATCGGATGTGTTTTTGTTGGTTTTTTGATGTTTCAGTTATAAAGTGTACACTTTTATTATTTAAAGAGACAGTAACGTTTTTGTCAAAAATACATTTTATTGCATTGAAGTTACTTTTAAGTCTGTTAAACATGTCTGAACCTTCAGATAGCCTATGTTCTGTATGTTCAAAGGTTCCCCCATTAAATTTATGTGTGAAATGTGCTATAGCGTCCAAACAGCTTAAGGACCGTACAATTACACTTAAAGATATAGCCCAAGATGATTCTTTAGCTGAAGGGTGTGAAGATAGCTCGCTATCCTCCCCTTCTGTGTTAACACCAGCTATGCCCGCGCAAGCGATGCCCAGTACATCTAACGCACCAATTGCGATTACTATGCAACAGTTAGCGGCAGTAATGGATAATTCTCTCTCAGCATTTTTATCCAAACTGCCTGCTTTTCCTAGGAAGCGTGATTGCTCAGTTTTAAATACAGAGGATGAGCAAGCAGACGCAGATGATAAGTTATCTGTAGTTCCCTCACACCAATCTGACTTAGCAGTGAGGGAAGGCCTGTCTGAGGGAGAAATTTCTGACACAGGAAAGGTTTCTCAGCAGGCAGAGCCTGATACTATAGCATTTAAATTTAAGCTAGAACACCTCCGCGCCCTACTTAAGGAGGTCCTAGCTACACTTGATGATTGTGATCCTTTGGTGATCCCAGAAAAATTGTGTAAAATGGACAAATTCTTAGAGGTCCCAGTACACACTGATGCGTTTCCAATACCTAAGAGGGTGGCGGATATCGTTAATAAGGAGTGGGAGAAGCCAGGAGTACCTTTTGTTCCCCCTCCTATATTTCAGAAAATGTTCCCAATTGTTGATCCCAGAAGGGACGCGTGGCAGACGGTCCCTAAGGTAGAGGGGGCAGTTTCAACGCTAGCTAAGCGCACGACTATACCAATAGAAGACAGTTGCGCTTTCAAAGATCCTATGGATAAAAAATTAGAAGGTTTACTTAAGAAAATCTTTGTTCAACAGGGTTTTCTTCTTCAACCAATTTCTTGCATTATTCCTGTAACCACTGCAGCAGCTTTTTGGTTTGAGGAACTAGAAAACTCGCTCCAAAAGGAGACTTCTTATGATGAAGTCATGGACAGAATTCACGCCCTGAAGTTGGCTAATTCTTTCATTACAGACGCCGCTTTCCAGTTAGCTAAATTAGCGGCGAAAAATTCTGGTTTTGCAATTGTGGCGCGCAGAGCGCTTTGGTTAAAGTCTTGGTCGGCGGATGTGTCGTCCAAAACAAAATTACTTAATATTCCTTTCAAGGGTAAGACCCTATTTGGGCCAGAGTTGAAGGAAATTATTTCAGATATCACTGGGGGAAAGGGCCATGCCCTTCCACAGGATAGACCTTTCAAGGCTAAAAATAAGTCTAATTTTCGTTCCTTTCGCAATTTCAGGAACGGACAGACTTCCACCTCTACAGCCACTAGGCAAGAGGGTAACGCATCCCAGCCCAAACCAGCATGGAAGCCATTGCAAGGCTGGAACAAGGGCAAACAGGCCAAGAAGCCTGCTGCTGCTACCAAGACAGCATGAAGGGGTAGCCCCCGATCCGGGACCGGATCTAGTAGGGGGCAGACTTTCTTTGCTCAGGCTTGGGCAAGAGAAGTTCCGGACCCCTGGGCACTAGAAATTGTTTCTCAGGGGTATCTTCTAGAGTTCAAGGACCTTCCTCCAAGGGGAAGGTTCCACATGTCTCGCTTATCTTTAGACCAGATAAAGAGACAGGCATTCTTATGTTGCGTAGAAGACATATTAAAGATGGGAGTGATACACCCAGTTCCAACAGCGGAACAAGGACTGGGTTTTTACTCAAACCTGTTTGTAGTTCCCAAAAAAGAAGGAACTTTCAGGCCAATTCTGGACTTAAAAATTCTAAACAAATTCCTCAGAGTTCCATCATTCAAAATGGAAACCATTCGGACAATTTTACCAACGATCCAGGAGGGTCAATACATGACTACCGTGGACTTAAAGGATGCGTACCTGCATATTCCTATCCACAAAGATCACCATCAGTTCCTGAGGTTTGCCTTTCTGGACAAGCATTACCAGTTTGTGGCTCTTCCGTTCGGATTAGCCACTGCTCCCAGAATTTTCACAAAGGTGCTAGGGTCCCTTCTAGCGGTGCTAAGGCCGAGGGGCATTGCAGTAGCACCTTACCTAGATGACATTCTAATACAAGCGTCGTCCCTTCCCAAAGCAAGGGCTCATACAGACATTGTTCTAGCCTTTCTCAGATCTCACGGGTGGAAGGTGAACATAGAAAAAAGTTCCCTGTCCCCGTCCACAAGGGTTCCTTTTCTGGGAACAATAATAGACTCCGTAGAAATGAAGATCTTTCTGACAGAAGTCAGGAAGTTAAAACTTCTGAACGCTTGTCGAGTTCTTCAATCGATTCCTCAGCCCTCCATAGCTCAGTGCATGGAGGTAATAGGACTAATGGTTGCGGCAATGGATGTGGTTCCTTTTTCTCGAATTCATTTAAGACCATTGCAACTGTGCATGCTCAAACAGTGGAATGGGGACTATGCAGACTTGTCTCCCCAGATTCAAATGGACCAGAAAACCAGAGACTCACTCCTCTGGTGGCTGTCTCTAGATCACCTGTCTCAGGGAATGAGTTTCCGCAGACCGGAGTGGATCATCGTCACGACCGACGCCAGTCTTTTGGGCTGGGGCACGGTCTGGGAGTCCCTGAAGGCTCAGAGTCTATGGTCTCGGGAAGAATCTCTTCTCCCGATAAACATATTGGAATTGACAGCGATATTCAATGCGCTCCAGGCATGGCCTCAACTAGCAGAGGCCAGATTCATCAGATTTCAGTCGGACAACATGACGACTGTAGCGTACATCAATCATCAGGGGGGAACGAAGAGTTCCCTGGTGATGAGAGAGGTATCCAAGATCATCAAATGGGCAGAGGATCGCTCCTGCCATCTATCAGCAATTCACATCCCAGGAGTGGACAACTGGGAAGCGGATTATCTGAGTCGTCAGACTTTCCATCCGGGGGAGTGGGAACTTCACCCGGAAGTTTTTGCCAAGTTAACTCAACTATGGGGCATTCCGGATCTGGATCTGATGGCGTCACATCAGAACTCAAAAGTTCCATGTTACGGGTCCAGGTCCAGGGATCCCAAGGCGACACTGGTAGATGCCTTAGCAGCACCTTGGTCGTTCAATCTACCTTATGTCTTTCCACCGTTTCCTCTTCTCCCACGGCTAGTAGCCAGGATCAAACAGGAGAAGGCTTTGGTAATTCTGATAGCTCCTGCGTGGCCACGCAGGACCTGGTATGCAGACCTGGTGAATATGTCATCGGTTCCACCATGGAAACTACCTTTGAGGCAGGACCTTCTAATTCAAGATCCAAACCTAGTCTCTCTGCAACTGACTGCTTGGAGATTGAACGCTTGATTCTAGCTAAGCGTGGGTTTTCGGATTCAGTTATAGATACCCTGATTCAGGCTAGAAAGCCTGTCACTAGGAAAATTTACCATAAGATATGGCGGAAATATCTTTGTTGGTGCGAATCCAAGGGTTACTCATGGAGTAAGATTAGGATTCCAAGGATTTTAGCTTTTCTCCAAGAAGGATTGGAGAAAGGTTTGTCAGCTAGTTCCTTAAAAGGACACATATCAGCTCTGTCTGTTTTGTTACACAAACGTCTGGCAGCAATGCCAGATGTTCAGGAGTTTGTGCAGGCTTTAGTCAGAATCAAGCCTGTCTACAGACCTGTGGCTCCTCCATGGAGTCTAAATTTAGTTCATTCAGTTCTTCAGGGGGTTCCGTTTGAACTTCTACATTCCATAGATATTAAGTTACTATCTTGGAAAGTTTTGTTTTTGGTTGCTATTTCTTCCGCTAGAAGAGTTTCTGAATTGTCTGCTTTGCAGTGTAATTCACCCTATCTGGTGTTTCATACAGATAAGGTCGTTTTACGTACCAAACCTGATTTTCTTCCAAAAGTGGTTTCCAATAAGAATATTAACCAGGAAATAGTTGTTCCTTCTCTGTGTCCTAACCCAGCTTCTAACAAGGAACGTCTGTTACACAATCTCGATGTGGTTCGTGCTTTGAAGTTTTACCTAAAAGCAACTAAAGATTTCAGACAAACATCGTCCTTGTTTGTCATCTATTCTGGTAAGAGGAGAGGTCAAAAGGCGACTGCGACCTCTCTGTCTTTCTGGCTGAAAAGCATCATCCGGTTGGCTTATGAGACTGCTGGAAGGCAGCCTCCTGAACGAATTACAGCTCACTCTACTAGAGCTGTGGCTTCCACTTGGGCTTTCAAGAATGAGGCTTCTGTTGAACAGATCTGTAAGGCAGCGACTTGGTCTTCACTGCATACATTTGCCAAATTTTACAAATTCGATACTTTTGCTTCTTCGGAGGCTATTTTTGGGAGAAAGGTTTTGCAAGCAGTGGTGCCTTCCGTTTAGGTTACCTGACTTGTTCCCTCCCTTCATCCGTGTCCTAAAGCTTTGGTATTGGTTCTCACAAGTAAGGATGAAGCCGTGGACCGGAAACACCAATGTAGGAGAAAACAGAATTTATGTTTACCTGATAAATTTCTTTCTCCTACAATGTTTCCGGTCCACGGCCCACCCTGGCATTTTAGTCAGGTTTAAATTTATTTTTTATAAACTACAGTCACCACTGCACCCTATGGTTCTCCTTTTTCTCCTAACCGTCGGTCGAATGACTGGGGGGGGCGGAGCCTGAGGGGAGCTATATGGACAGCTTTGCTGTGTGCTCTCTTTGCCACTTCCTGTAGGGATTGAGAATATCCCACAAGTAAGGATGAAGCCGTGGACCGGATACACCGTAGGAGAAAGAAATTTATCAGGTAAACATAAATTCTGTTTTTTTCTGAATTTGCTATTACCTCTTCCATTGAAAGGCTGTTACATGCATCTAAAACCCTTTTTTTTCTTTAAAGAGGTGGTGGTTTTCATTTCACCAACCACCTCCAAACATGTATCTACTGATTACGTATTCATCTTTTTAATATTAAGGACACTAATTTAGTTTATACCATGAACATAAAAGGATCTTTTACTGGTTTTGAAGGAAACTAATGTTTTAAAGCTCATTACATCTTGGTAACTTATAAAAAAAACTGACTCTGGAAACTGTGGATAAGTTGTAAATATTGAACTTGTCATTGCTCACTCAGAGTATGCGACCTCTGTAGTCCCCCTTATAGTTTCCAGGTTACATAAGACCCAGCAGGCAATATTGTACACTAGTCACATGTCTTGAATCAGTGACTTCTGGTCTTCTCTGCTCTATAAATAAAGTGATGCATCAGTCAGGAGTGAGATTTCACCCTTAAAGAAAAATACGAGAGACACATTTGATATTACAAAAAGTGATGGATGTGCATAATGTTAACACTTTGCCAGCCTTTTAATATGCATCAAAACAGACTTCAGAATATGAAAAATATTTATTGACCATTTGCTTCTATATAAACATTTGCATTCTTCTGGGAATATGCCCTTGGCCTAAGTTATTTACTACCTCATCATGATATGCCCTCCAGCAGGAGACAGCGAAGTTTGTGCCGTTGATTGGACACATCTGATAGATGCATTCGCTGCTAGTGGTGCTTGGAGTTCTTGCACAGTCGACAAGTGATAGAGTGTCAGAGCAAATATCTATCAAGAACTGCCTCACTCATTTATTTTTCTCCTTACCCTGAGCATCTGTTTCGTGCTTGTCATCTAGTTGTCACATTATACCCTTTTAGGTACACTGAATTTGTTGATCAGACACTAGATCCAATCTGCCCTATTACTATGTCACCTCCTGCAACCTAGTTGTTGCTTGGCCAGGGAAGCTACTGCAGTTGAACTGTGTTTTTCCATACAGTAAAACCAGAGACCAAATTAGTAAAGATATGGATCTATTATTTAAAAGCAAAGTTTTATGGATCACAGATAATGTCTGCACTATAGCCTCATTAATTTGGCACATATTGTGGAATGTTCTGAACATTAAGAAAGACAAAAAGGCATGCGAGCATGGAAAGTCACAGGTAATTGTGAAGCTTGTTACGCTGGATTATTAGAATTTTCTAGCTGTGATTATTTTGACACAAGGTTGTTTCAATTCAGCTTTATTTGTTCTGTGATGAAGCTTTTGGAGAAAAATTAATATAATTAATACAAACACACACAATGAAACCAAATGCTAAGACATATTATACAGCAGCCCAAAACTATGACTATGGATAGACAAAATTGTTTCAAAGCATGTAAATTTCATGTATTTGTTATCTGAGTTTTATTTTTAATTATTTATTGCTGTACCATATATGTATATATTTTATATTTTTTTAATATCTGGAAAAATAATGTATGCATTATCTCACACAAGTGTCAATTAGTTTACAATGTGAAAGCGTGTACTTAACTACTATGAAAGAAATGTTGATTTACTGTATTACAATCTGCTAAATGTTCTTACTTTTAGCAAAATGAAATGGCACCACTGTATATGTGAAAAATGACAATGAGCATGAATTTATCTTACATACTTGTTAGCAGAATTTATTTGGTGACCCAGTTGAAATAGTTTTGCAATTGTTCCAACTCATCTCACATAGTTTACAGATGCAGGTATTTTATAAGTTGCTGAGTCACATCTATAAAGAATAATAATTTAACTGTAATATTTGCATTACAAAGCAATAAATACAAACAAAACAGGAGGATGAATGGGAGAAAGAAAATGAATTAATTCTAATTTTTTCTTGCCCTTTTTTTTTAAAAATCAGAGTAAGAAAAACAAACTACATCACATCATGGAATCCCAGCTCAGTTCCAGGAGAGGTTGTTTAAGGATAGCAATGAAGCAATAGTTAAAGGGGACATTAAACCCCACATTTTTCTTTCATGATTCAGATAGAGCATACAATTTTAAACAACTTTCCAGTTTACTGCTATCATCAAATTTTCTTCATTTTCTTGTTATCCTTTGTTGAAAAGCAGATGCAAGCTCAGAATTGTGCATGTGTCTACAGCACTATATGGCAGCAGTTTTGCAACAATGTGCCACATTAGCAAGAGCACTAGATGGCAGCACTATTTCATGTCATGTAGTGCTTCAGGCATGGGCACGCTACCTACCTGGGTGTATATATATATATATATATATATATATATATATATATATATATATATATAAAATTATATTTCTCCAACATAGGTGTGTCCGGTCCACGGCGTCATCCTTACTTGTGGGATATTCTCTTCCCCAACAGGAAATGGCAAAGAGCCCAGCAAAGCTGGTCACATGATCCCTCCTAGGCTCCGCCTACCCCAGTCATTCTCTTTGCCGTTGTACAGGCAACATCTCCACGGAGATGGCTTAGAGTTTTTTAGTGTTTAACTGTAGTTTTTCATTATTCAATCAAGAGTTTGTTATTTTCAAATAGTGCTGGTACGTACTATTTACTCAGAAACAGAAAAGAGATGAAGAATTCTGTTTGTATGAGGAAAATGATTTTAGCAACCGTAACTAAAATCCATGGCTGTTCCACACAGGACTGTTGAGAGCAATTAACTTCAGTTGGGGGAACAGTTTGCAGTCCCTTGCTGCTTGAGGTATGACACATTCTAACAAGACGATGTAATGCTGGAAGCTGTCATTTTCCCTATGGGATCCGGTAAGCCATGTTTATTACGATTGTAAATAAGGGCTTCACAAGGGCTTATTTAAACTGTAGACTTTTTCTGGGCTAAATCGATTGATTATTAACACATATTTAGCCTTGAGGAATCATTTTATCTGGGTATTTTGATATAATAATATCGGCAGGCACTGTTTTAGACACCTTATTCTTTAGGGGCTTTCCCCAAGCATAGGCAGAGTCTCATTTTCGCGCCGGTGTTGCGCACTTGTTTTTGAGAGGCATGGCATGCAGTCGCATGTGAGAGGAGCTCTGATACTTATAAAAGACTTCTGAAGGCGTCATTTGGTATCGTATTCCCCTTTGGGTTTGGTTGGGTCTCAGCAAAGCAGATACCAGGGACTGTAAAGGGGTTTAAAGCTTAAAACGGCTCCGGTTCCGTTATTTTAAGGGTTAAAGCTTCCAAAATTGGTGTGCAATATTTTCAAGGCTTTAAGACGCTGTGGTGAAAATTTGGTGAATTTTGAACAATTCCTTCATGTTTTTTCGCAATTGCAGTAATAAAGTGTGTTCAGTTTAAAATTTAAAGTGACAGTAACGGTTTTATTTTAAAACGTTTTTTGTACTTTCTGATCAAGTTTATGCCTGTTTAACATGTCTGAACTACCAGATAGACTGTGTTCTGAATGTGGGGAAGCCAGAATTCCTATTCATTTAAATAAATGTGATTTATGTGATAATGACAATGATGCCCAAGATGATTCCTCAAGTGAGGGGAGTAAGCATGGTACTGCATCATTCCCTCCTTCGTCTACACGAGTCTTGCCCACTCAGGAGGCCCCTAGTACATCTAGCGCGCCAATACTCCTTACTATGCAACAATTAACGGCTGTAATGGATAATTCTGTCAAAAACATTTTAGCCAAAATGAACCCTTGTCAGCGTAAGCGTGGCTGCTCTGTTTTAGTTACTGAAGAGCATGACGACGCTGATATTAATATCTCTGAAGGGCCCCTAACCCAATCTGAGGGGGCCAGGGAGGTTTTGTCTGAGGGAGAAATTACTGATTTAGGGAACATTTCTCAGCAGGCTGAATCTGATGTGATTACATTTAAATTTAAATTGGAACATCTCCGCATTTTGCTTAAGGAGGTATTATCCACTCTGGATGATTGTGAAAATTTAGTCATCCCAGAGAAACTATGTAAAATGGACAAGTTCCTAGAGGTGCCGGGGCTCCCAGAAGCTTTTCCTATACCCAAGCGGGTGGCGGACATTGTTAATAAAGAATGGGAAAGGCCCGGTATTCCTTTCGTCCCTCCCCCCATATTTAAAAAATTGTTTCCTATGGTCGACCCCAGAAAGGACTTATGGCAGTCAGTCCCCAAGGTCGAGGGAGCGGTTTCTACTTTAAACAAACGCACCACTATTCCAATAGAGGATAGTTGTGCTTTCAAAGATCCTATGGATAAAAAATTAGAAGGTTTGCTTAAAAAGATGTTTGTTCAGCAGGGTTACCTTCTACAACCCATTTCATGCATTGTCCCTGTCACTACTGCTGCATATTTCTGGTTTGATGAACTGCTTAAGGTGCTCGATAGTGACTCTCCTCCTTATGAGGAGATTATGGACAGAATCAATGCTCTCAAATTGGCTAATTCTTTCACTCTAGACGCCTCTTTGCAATTGGCTAAGTTAGCGGCTAAGAACTCTGGGTTTGCTATTGTGGCGCGCAGAGCGCTTTGGTTGAAATCTTGGTCGGCTGATGCGTCTTCCAAGAACAAGCTACTAAACATTCCTTTCAAGGGGAAAACGTTGTTTGGTCCTGACTTGAAAGAGATTATCTCTGATATCACTGGGGGTAAGGGCCACGCCCTTCCTCAGGATCGGCCTTTCAAGGCAAAAAATAGACCTAATTTTCGTCCCTTTCGTAAAAACGGACCAGCCCAAGGTGCTACGTCCTCTAAGCAAGAGGGTAATACTTCTCAGGCCAAGCCAGCTTGGAGACCAATGCAAGGCTGGAACAAGGGAAAGCAGGCCAAGAAACCTGCCACTGCTACCAAGACAGCATGAAATATTGGCCCCCGATCCGGGACCGGATCTGGTGGGGGGCAGACTCTCTCTCTTCGCTCAGGCTTGGGCAAGAGATGTTCTGGATCCTTGGGCGCTAGAAATAGTCTCCCAGGGTTATCTTCTGGAATTCAAGGGACTTCCCCCAAGGGGGAGGTTCCACAGGTCGCAGTTGTCTTCAGACCACATAAAAAGACAGGCGTTCTTACATTGTGTAGAAGACCTGTTAAAAATGGGAGTGATTCATCCTGTTCCATTAAGAGAACAAGGGATGGGGTTCTACTCCAATCTGTTCATAGTTCCCAAAAAAGAGGGAACGTTCAGACCAATCCTAGATCTCAAGATCTTAAACAAATTTCTCAAGGTCCCATCGTTCAAGATGGAAACCATTCGAACTATCCTTCCTTCCATCCAGGAAGGTCAATTCATGACCACGGTGGATTTAAAGGATGCGTATCTACATATTCCTATCCACAAGGAACATCATCGGTTCCTAAGGTTTGCATTCCTGGACAAACATTACCAGTTCGTGGCGCTTCCTTTCGGATTAGCCACTGCTCCAAGGATTTTCACAAAGGTACTAGGGTCCCTTCTAGCGGTGCTAAGACCAAGGGGCATTGCAGTAGTACCTTACCTGGACGACATTCTGATTCAAGCGTCGTCCCTTCCTCAAGCAAAGGCTCACACGGACATTGTCCTGGCCTTTCTCAGGTCTCACGGCTGGAAAGTGAACGTGGAAAAGAGTTCTCTATCCCCGTCAACAAGGGTTCCCTTCTTGGGAACAATTATAGACTCCTTAGAAATGAGGATCTTTCTAACAGAGGCCAGAAAAACAAAGCTTCTGGACTCTTGTCGGATACTTCATTCCGTTCCTCTTCCTTCCATAGCTCAGTGCATGGAAGTGATCGGTTTGATGGTGGCGGCGATGGACATAGTTCCTTTTGCGCGCATTCATCTAAGACCATTACAACTGTGCATGCTCAGTCAGTGGAATGGGGACTATACAGACTTGTCTCCGAAGATACAAGTAAATCAGAGGACCAGAGACTCACTCCGTTGGTGGCTGTCCCTGGACAATCTGTCTCAAGGGATGATGTTCCACAGACCAGAGTGGGTCATTGTCACGACCGACGCCAGTCTGATAGGCTGGGGCGCGGTCTGGGGATCCCTGAAAGCTCAGGGTCTTTGGTCTCGGGAAGAATCTCTTCTACCGATAAATATTCTGGAACTGAGAGCGATATTCAATGCTCTCCAGGCCTGGCCCCAGCTTGCGAGGACCAGGTTCATACGGTTTCAATCAGACAACATGACGACTGTTGCGTACATCAACCATCAGGGGGGAACAAGAAGTTCCCTAGCGATGGAAGAAGTAACCAAAATTATTCTTTGGGCGGAGTCTCACTCCTGCCACCTGTCTGCTATCCACATCCCAGGAGTGGAAAATTGGGAAGCGGATTTTCTGAGTCGGCAGACATTGCATTGACTCCTCCTTGGAGTCTCAATTTAGTTCTTTCAGTTCTTCAGGGGGTTCCGTTTGAACCCTTACATTCCGTTGATATTAAGTTATTATCTTGGAAAGTTTTGTTTTTAGTTGCGATTTCTTCTGCTAGAAGAGTCTCAGAATTATCTGCTCTGCAGTGTTCTCCTCCTTATCTGGTGTTCCATGCAGATAAGGTGGTTTTACGTACTAAACCTGGTTTTCTTCCAAAAGTTGTTTCTAACAAAAACATTAACCAGGAGATTATCGTACCTTCTCTGTGTCCAAAACCAGTTTCAAAGAAGGAACGTTTGTTGCACAATTTGGATGTTGTTCGCGCTCTAAAATTCTATTTAGATGCTACAAAGGATTTTAGACAAACATCTTCCTTGTTTGTTGTTTATTCAGGTAAAAGGAGAGGTCAAAAAGCAACTTCTACCTCTCTCTCTTTTTGGATTAAAAGCATCATCAGATTGGCTTACGAGACTGCCGGACGGCAGCCTCCCGAAAGAATCACAGCTCATTCCACTAGGGCTGTGGCTTCCACATGGGCCTTCAAGAACGAGGCTTCTGTTGATCAGATATGTAGGGCAGCGACTTGGTCTTCACTGCACACTTTTACCAAATTTTACAAGTTTGATACTTTTGCTTCTTCTGAGGCTATTTTTGGGAGAAAGGTTTTGCAAGCCGTGGTGCCTTCCATTTAGGTGACCTGATTTGCTCCCTCCCTTCATCCGTGTCCTAAAGCTTTGGTATTGGTTCCCACAAGTAAGGATGACGCCGTGGACCGGACACACCTATGTTGGAGAAAACAGAATTTATGTTTACCTGATAAATTTCTTTCTCCAACGGTGTGTCCGGTCCACGGCCCGCCCTGGTTTTTTTAATCAGGTCTGATATTTTATTTTCTTTAACTACAGTCACCACGGTACCATATGGTTTCTCCTATGCAAATATTCCTCCTTAACGTCGGTCGAATGACTGGGGTAGGCGGAGCCTAGGAGGGATCATGTGACCAGCTTTGCTGGGCTCTTTGCCATTTCCTGTTGGGGAAGAGAATATCCCACAAGTAAGGATGACGCCGTGGACCGGACACACCGTTGGAGAAAGAAATTTATCAGGTAAACATAAATTCTGTTTTTTTTGTGCAGACAAATATTACAACCTTATGCTTGTTACTGATGCAAAAACTAACTTCTACTTTTGTTTATATTGATAAAGCTGCTTAAAGGCACAGTAAGCAATTTGAGATGTTAAAGGGCCATAATACCCAAATGTTTAAACACTTTAAAGTGCTGCAGAATAGCTGTAAAAAGCTGACTAGAAAATATCACCTGAACATCTCTATGTAAAAAAGAAAGATATTTTACCTCAAAAGTTCCTCAGTAGCCACATCCCATTGTAAAGGATTTCTAAGCAGCATATTAGTATGTCTGTCCTGGGACAGCTGAAAGGATGAGCCTCATGAACTCTCATATTATTTCACCAATCAGGTAAAGGAAGCTTACTATGAAATCTCATGAGAGTTAAGTCAAATCTCATGAGATCACAGTAAGATAACATGACCTCAGCACTGCTGATGATGATTGGCTGCTGTTCATTTCTTCATTTTTTATTTTTTTTTACCTGCAGCTGGGAGCAGCTGAGTATAACTTTTTACACAGAACTTACTCTGCTGAGCTGAGGAGATTGTGAGGTAAAAAATCTTCCTTTTTTACATAGAGATGCTCAGGTGATATTTTCCTGTCAGCTTTTTACAGTTATACTGCATTAGTTTCAAGTGATTTAGCATATGAGTATTATGTCCCTTTAATGTAAAATGGTTGATTACGCATAATAAAGCAACTTTGCTGTATACCTCCATTATTTATTTTGCCGACTTGCTTAACCTTGCCACAAATATCTCCCTAATTTGTAGTGTGGTATCTTATCTTTTCTGCTGAAACAAAACATCTCCAGAAGGCGTTGATCTGTTCTAATATTGTCTAGACCAGGGGTTTTCAGACCTTTGCTCAGGCCTCCGTAACACAACAGATTTTCAGGGTATCTGAACTAGAGCACAGGTGAAATAATCAGCTGAGTCGTAAGCATGGTTATTAACCTGCTCTCACCCAAGGTAAACCTGGCCTGTTAGGGAGGCCTGAGAACAGGTTTGAAAACCCCTGGTCTAGACTGCTGATATGTTAATCTATTGGAAGACTGCAGGAAAATATTGCAAATCCATTGTGGAAGAGTTTTTTTAAAAAAGAGCATTGCATTAAAGGGACATTTTACTGAGAGAAGCAGGTTATAAGAGTTCACTATACTGAAAATTGCTTTCAGTTGGGCTGGGTACTCTTTTCCCCACTGCGCTGGGATGTTGATTTCTACAGCTCTTGTTTAAAGGGACATTAAACTGCTGGGTACAACTACAGTAACATGGTTACTACTCACCATGGTAGTGTTTTCTTTCATGTAATTGGTAAGAGTCCATGAGCTAGTGACGTATGGGATATACAATCCTACCAGGAGGGGCAAAGTTTCCCAAACCTCAAAATGCCTATAAATACACCCCTCACCACACCCACAATTCAGTTTTTACAAATGTTGCCTCCTATGGAAGTGGTGAAGTAATTTTGTGCTAAGATTTCTAGGTTGAAGCCCGTTTCCCCTCAGAGTACAGTGAATGTCAGAGGGATGTAAAGGGAGTATCACCTATTGAATGCAATGGTTTTTCTCACGGAGATCTATTTCATAGGTTCTCTGTTATCGGTCGTAGAGATTCATCTCCTACCTCCCTTTTCAGATCGACGATATACTCTCATATTCCATTACCTCTACTGGTAACTGTTTCAGTACTAGTTTGGCTATCTGCTATATGTGGATGGGTGTCTTTTGGTAAGTATGTTTTCATTACTTAAGACACTCTCAGCTATGGTTTGGCACTTTATGTATTTATATAAAGTTCTAAATATATGTATTGTACTTATATTTGCCATGATTCAGGTTTCAGTATATTTCTTTTTGCAGACTGTCAGGTTCATATCTGGGAAATGCATTTTTTAGAAATGTATTTCTTACCTGGGGTGTAGTCTTTTTTCAATTGACTGTCATTTTTCAAATTCGCGGGCAGAATTAGGCTCGCGAGGGTGCAAAATGCTAGAGTTTATTGCGTCATTTTTGGCGCAAATTGTTTTTGGCGCGAAGTTACGTTTGTTGACGCAATTCGTCATTTCCAGCATCTTAGTTGACGCCGGGTCCTTTCACAAGGTTGCGTCATCTATGATGCGAGTGTGTAGTTTCCGGACGTTTTTTGGCGCCCAAAAATATTTTTTTGTTTGTTGTGCGTCATACTTGGCGACAAATATTTTGATTATTTTAGACCCCATTCCGTTTTGCCTCTTGCTTTTCTCTATATCAGAGGGCTATTCTGTTTGCATTTTTTCCCATTCCTGAAACTGCCATATAAGGAAATTGATCATTTTGCTTTATATGTTGTTTTTTTCTCTTACATTTGCAAGATGTCTCAATCTGATCCTGTCTCAGAATTCACTGTTGGATCCCTGATGCCTGATAACAGTTCTACCAAAGCCAAGTGCATTTGTTGTAAACTTGTGGTGATTATACCTCCAGCTGTGGTTTGTAATAGTTGTCATGATAAACTTTTACATGCAGAAAATGTATCCATCAGTAGTAGTTCATTACCTGTTGCTGTTCCCTCAACATCTAATGCACAAGATATACCTGTAAATTTAAAAGAATTTATTTCTGATTCTATTCAGAAGGCTTTGTCTGCCATTCCGCCTTCTAATAAACGTAAAAGGTCTTTTAAAACTTCTCATAAGGTTGATGAAATTTCAAATGACCAGCAACATACTGAATTATCCTTCTCTGATGAGGATCTATCTGATTCAGAAGATTCTGCCTCAGATATTGACACTGATAAATCCTCTTATTTATTTAAATTAGAGTATATTCGTTCTTTGTTAAAAGAAGTGTTGATTACATTGGATATGGAGGAAACTAGTCCTCTTGATATTAAAACTAGTAAATGTTTAAATTCTGTTTATAAACGCCCTGTGGTTATTCCAGAGGTTTTTCCAGTTCCTGATGCTATTTCTGATATGATTTCTAAGGAATGGAATAAGCCTGGTACTTCTTTTATTCCTTCTTCAAGGTTTAAAAAATTGTATCATTTGCCAGAAGTTAGATTGGAGTTTTGGGAAAAGATCCCCAAAGTTGATGGGGCTATCTCTACTCTTGCTAAACGTACTACTATTCCTACGGAAGATAGTACTTCTTTTAAAGATCCTTTAGATAGGAAACTTGAATCTTATCTAAGGAAAGCTTATTTATATTCAGGTCATCTTCTTAGGCTTGCAATTTCTTTGGCTGATGTTGCAGCTGCTTCAACTTTTTGGTTGGATACTTTAGCGCAACAAGTATCGGATCATGATTTGTCTAGCATTGTTAAGTTGATTCAACATGCTACTAATTTCATTTGTGATGCCATTTTTGATATTATCAAAATTGATGTTAAATCTATGTCTTTAGCTATTTTATCTAGAAGAGCTTTGTGGCTCAAATCTTGGAATGCTGATATGACTTCTAAGTCCAGATTGCTATCTCTTTCTTTCCAAGGTAATAAATTATTTGGTTCTCAGTTGGATTCAATAATTTCAACTGTTACTGGGGGAAGGGAGTTTTTTTGCCTCAGGATAAAAAAACTTAAGGGTAAATCTAAAGCTTTTAACCATTTTCGTTCCTTTCAACAAAATAAGGAACAGAAACCTAACCCTTCCTCCAAGGAATCTGCTTCCAATTTGAAGCCTTCTTTAAATTGGAATAAATCCAAGCCATTTAAGAGATCAAAACCAGCCCCCAAGTCCGCATGAAGGTGCGGCCCTCATTCCAGCTCAGCTGGTAGGGGGCAGATTAAAATTTTTAAAAGATGTTTGTATCAATTCGGTCCAAAATCATTGGATTCAGAGTATTGTCTCTCAGGGGTACAGAATAGGATTCAGAGTAAGACTGCCTGTGAGAAGATTTTTTCTCTCACACATTCCAGTAAACCCAGTAAAGGCCAAGGCTTATCTGAAGTGTGTTTCAGACCTGGAGTTGTCAGGGGTAATCATGCCAGTTCCGTTTCAGGAACAGGGTCTGGGGTTTTATTCAAATCTATTCATTGTCCCAAAGAAAGAAAATTCATTCAGACCAGTTTGGAATCGATATATAAGAGTACCAACTTTCAAAATGGTGACTATAAGGACTATTCTGCCTTTTGTTCAGCAAGGGCATTATTTGTCCACAATAGACTTACAGGATGCATATCTTCATATTCCGATTCATCCAGAACACTATCAGTTCCTGAGATTCTCTTTTCTAGACAAGCATTACCAATTTGTTGCTCTTCCTTTTGGCCTAGCGACAGCTCCAAGAATCTTTTCAAAGGTTCTAGGTGCCCTACTCTCTGTAATCAGAGAGCGGGGTATTGCGGTATTTTCTTATTTGGACGATATTTGGTACTCGCTCAGTCTTTAAGTTCTGCAGAATTTCACACAAATCAACTAGTGTTGTTTCTTCGAAGACATGGTTGGACGATCAATTTACCAAAATGTTCTTTGATTCCTCAGACAAGGGTAACCTTTTTAGGTTTCCAGATAGCTTCAGTGTCCATGGCTTTGTCTCTAACAGACAAGAGACGTTTGAAATTGGTTGCAGCCTGTCGGAACCTTCAGTCTCAGTCATTCCCTTCAGTAGCTATTTGCATGGAAGTTTTAGGTCTCATGACTGCAGCATCAGACGCAATCCCCTTTGCTTGTTTTCATATGAGACCTCTCCAGCTTTGTATGCTGAACCAATGGTGCAGGGATTATACAAGGATATCACAATTAATATCCTTAAATCCCAATGTTCGACTTTCTCTGACTTGGTGGTTAGATCACCATCGTATAATTCTAGGGGTTTCCGGGTTTTTTCCCTGTTTTGTTTGCCATGTGCTGCTGGCAGTCATTTTACTCACCTCTCTTGCTGACTATGGTGCATTGTGGGGGATGCTGCTCATTCCCTGCACTTCCTTTTATGGCCAGACTGGTGTGCATCATCCATGTGAGACAGGATGCAGTCTCAGAATTGTTACTTATTATCTAAAGGGCCTCTGTTCAGTATGCTTTCCCTTTGCGTTGTCTCAGATCTGTTTGTGAGAGTTCTTGTGTATTACCTGGCTGCCTGACGTCCTTCCTGGTTCCTGATCCCTTGCTTGTTCCTGACTCTGCTGTTTTCCTTGTTCCTGATTCCGGCTCGTCTGACTATTCCCTTTGGCTCCTGACTCGGCTCGTCTGACTACCAGCTCTGGTTTTGACTCCTGGCTTGTTATTTGACTTGTGGACTTTTTATTATTTTTTGCTATTAATAAAGGTGAGATTATTTTTTCACTTCTCGTCTCAATCTGATTCCTGGCACCCTGACAAGGGGTCTCTTTCGTTCGTCCAACCTGGACTGTGATCACAACAGATGCAAGTCTTTCAGGTTGGGGAGCTGTTTGGGGATCTTTGACAGCACAAGGAGTTTGGAAATTTCAAGAGGCGAGATTACCAATCAATATTTTGGAACTCCGTGCGATTCTCAGGGCTCTTCAATTTTGGCCTTTGTTGAAGAGAGAACCGTTCATTTGTTTTCAGACAGACAACGTCACAACTGTGGCATATGTCAATCATCAGGGTGGGACTCACAGTCCTCAAGCTAGGAAAGAAGTATCTTGGATACTCATAGACATACAAAAAAAGGAAAAACAATCCGGTAAGAGTCCCAAAATGCTGTTAAAACGTGAATCTTTATTCAAATCATTAAAATCTAAAATACAGGTATAAGACCAGCAGACAGGTCTTACGCATTTCGGCTGTGTGCCATATTCATAGACCAAGTATCATTCATATCCCAGGTATACACAATTGGGAAGTGGATTACCTCAGTCGTTTGACTTTACATCCGGGAGAATAGTCTCTCCACCCAGATGTGTTTTCTCAAATTGTTCAGATGTGGGGGCTTCCAGAAATAGATCTGATGGCATCTCATCTAAACAAAGAACTTCCCAGGTACCTGTCCAGGTCCAGGGATCCTCAGGCGGAAGCAGTGGATGCATTGACACTTCCTTGGTGTTATCAACCTGCTTATATTTTCCTGACTGTAGGTCTTCTTCCAAGAGTGATCTCCAAGATCATCATGGAGCAATCGTTTGTGCTGCTGGTAGCTCCAGCATGGCCTCACAGGTTTTGGTATGTGGATCTTGTTCGGATGTCCAGTTGCCAACCTTGGCCACTTCCACTAAGGTCAGACCTTCTATCTCAAGGTCCGTTTTTCCATCAGAATCTCAAATCATTAAATTTGAAGGCATGGAAATTGAACACTTAGTGCTTAGTCATAGAGTGTCAGGGGTTTTGGCATCAATGTTCTGTACCTTTAAATAAATTACCTGTGCTTTCCTGTTCCCTATTTAAGGCCCCTCCTTGTTTTACTCATTGCTTGGTAATTTGTTAGGAACTCTAGTTTATGCTGTGTTCTCATGTGAAGACACCTAGCCAATTCCCTGCTGTAAAGCTGGGATTCCATTTGTTGTACAACTTGTACTTTCAACTCTCACCTTGGGATTCAGCTGCCTCCTGCACTCCGCTACGCAAAGTTTATCTCGGTGTCAGTTCCTGTTGCCTCTCTACCGGATCAGCCTTGTTAGAATGCTGTGCGGCTACATCTCCCAGCATGTGACGTCACACCTGGCTTCAACCAGACACCGACGGCTGCTGCTTCTCTCACAGGCTCACAGCTTGGCGTGTCTGCACCGCAGCTCTAGCAGTCTCCCTCACAGGCTTCCTGTTCTAAGGTCACAACAATCAGCCTGGGGTTTTGCAACTGCTACCGGAACTGGTAACGTTAAGTTTTATACTAACGTTTCTCATTTACATTGCTGAATGTTCATGTGCATATTAAGGCTTCTCTCACCTTGAATCTGTGTTCTATACATAAATCCTCTTATGCTGTACTCTGTGGCCAACGCTCTCCGTACCAAACATGCATTAACCCCTACTTGCTATTATTGCCATACGCACATTTCAAGTGATATATTAAGGCAAAGTTGTCTAACCCTGAGCACAACAGGGTTCATATAAGTTAAATCTGATTGAGCCTGAGGTTTGGTGTGAGGCTTAGTGGTCCTGCTATATTCAGGATACTAATACTGTGTTCCATTACATATCCATTACATAGAGACTCAGTGATTAATACTATGTTGCAGGCTTGTAAATCTGTTTCTAGAAAGATTTATTATCGAGTTTGGAAGACTTACATTTCATGGTGTTCTTCTCATAAATTCTCTTGGCATTCTTTTAGAATTCCTAGAATTTTACAGTTTCTTCAGGATGGTTTGGATAAAGGTTTGTCTGCAAGTTCCTTAAAGGACAAATCTCTGCTCTTTCTGTTTTATTTCATAGAAAGATTGTTAAACTTCCTGATATGCATTGTTTTGTGCAGACTTTGGTTCGTATCAAGCCTGTCATTAAATCAACCTCTCCTTGGAGTCTTAATTTAGCTTTGAGGGCTTTACAGGCTCCTTCGTTTGATCCTATGCATTCTTTGGACATTAAACTACTTTCTTGGAAAGTGTTGTTTCTTTTGGCCATCTCTTCTGCTAGAAGAGTTTCTGAATTAGCCGCTCTCTCTTGTGAATCTCCTTTTCTGATTTTTCATCAGGATAAGGTGGTTTTGCGAACTTCATTTAAATTCTTACCTAAGGTTGTGAATTCTAACAACATTAATAGAGAAAGTGTTGTCCCTTCCTTGTGTCCTAATCCTAAGAATTCTTTGGAGAGATCCTTACATTCTTTGGATGTGGTAAGAGCTTTGAAATATTATGTTGAAGCTACTAAAGATTTCAGGAAGACTTCTAGTCTATGTGTGTTATTTTCTGGTTCTAGGAAAGGTCAGAAGGTTTCTGCTGTTTCCTTGGCTTCGTGGTTAAAGTTTTTGATTCATCTAGCTTATTTGGAGTCGGGTCAAGCTCCGCCTCAGAGAATTACAGCTCATTCTACTAGATCAGTGTCTACTTTGTGGGCTTTTAAAAATGAAGCTTCAGTTGATCAGATTTGCAAAGCAGCAACTTGGTCTTCTTTGAATACATTTACTAAATTCTACCATTTTGATGTATTTGCTTCTTCGGAAGCAGTTTTTGGTAGAAAAGTTCTTCAGGCAGCTGTTTCAGTTTGATTCTTCTGCTTTTGATTTAAGTTTTTCCTTTCATTTATGAGAATAAACTCATATTTTGGGCTGTGGATTAATTTTTTCAGCGGAAAATGTCTATTTTTATTTTTTTCCCTCCCTCTCTAGTGACTCTTGCGTGGAGTTCCACATCTTGGGTATTGCTATCTCATACGTCACTAGCTCATGGACTCTTGCCAATTACATGAAAGAAAACATAATTTATGTAAGAACTTACTTGATAAATTCATTTCTTTCATATTGGCAAGAGTCCATGAAGCCCACCCCCTTTATTATGGTGGTTATGATTTTTGAGGGGTGTATTTATAGGCATTTTGAGGTTTGGGAATCTTTGCCCCTCCTGGTAGGATTGTATATCCCATACGTCACTAGCTCATGGACTCTTGCCAATATGAAAGAAATGAATTTATCAGGTAAGTTCTTACATAAATTATGTTTTTCCTCCTGTATCTAAAGCTCTCTTTTAAGACATTCTCTTATTTTGCCTCATTACAGAATCCAGTTGGTAAAGCTCTGTATATTTATGCTGGGTGCTGCCATCTTGTAGCTCACGTATTGTTGTATCCTGTAATAGAAGCAGTGCACTCTCACAAATCAGGGCTGTTACTGGCTTTTTGACAGCTGTACCTTGCACTTTGGATTATCTAGCACAATAGAAAGAAGACATTTTAGATATTTCAATTTTTAAAAAAAAAACAGTTTAAAAGTTGCATAAATACAAACCTCTGAATATTTGTGACTGAGTATCAGGGACACAGGAGGTTGAAAGGGCCTGTCACCATTTTGTGGGTGGAGCTGTGTTGTGAGGGATTGTGTGTGGTTAGTGGATAGGAATGTGGGTGTTTCGGGGGGGGGGTCTGTGAGTGTGTCTGGGTAGTTTGTGGTCATGTCTGGGTGCTCTATGGGTGGGGCTAAGGGAAATTCTGTAAAAAGGGACATATGGCTGTCTCAGAGGGACAGAGCTCAGATTCAGGGATTGTCCCTCTCAAATAGGAACAGTTGGGAGATCTGCAAATATAAAAAAAAACAACTCAGAAATAATGTAGAGAAATCCAACACTGCAAAAATGTACAGCTCTGTACCCTAATGCTTGTCAAGAAGACAACAATATCACAGATGTGTGAAGGCAAACTTCAAGATGGCAGTGCCCAGTGTGAAGCTGCAGCGTTTCATTAAAGGGACAGTCAACACTAAAATTGTTATTGTTTAAAAAGATAGATAATGCCTTTACTACCCATTCCCCAGCTTTGCATAACCAACATTGTTATATTAATATACTTTATAACATTTAAACCTCTAAATTTCTGCTTGTTTCTAAGCCACTACAGACAGCCTCTTATTACATACTTTTTTATTAGCTTTTCTCAACAGTAGACTGCTAGTTCATGTGGGCCATATAGATAACATTGTGCTCACCCCCATGGGTTGTACAGGGCACTGCACTAATTGGCTAAAATACAAGTCAATAGATAATAAATAAATAGCCATGTGATCGGGGGCTGTCAAAAGATGCTTTGATACAATGTAATCACATAGGTTAAAGTATATTAATATAACCATGTTGGCTGTGCAAAACTGTGAATGGGTAATAAAGGGATTATCTACCTTTTTAAACAATAAAAATTTGGGAGTTGACTGTCCCTTTAATCAACAACACTTGTAAAGGGTTAAATAAGAGAACAACTTTAAAGAGAGCATCAGGGACAAGAGGAAAATAATAGCATGGTGATAAATAACCAAAGTAAATGAGTTGTGCCCAGCAGTTTAATGTCCCTTTAAATAGCTTTTCTTAACTAGGGCCTAGATTTAGAGTTTGGCGTTAGCCGTGAAAACCAGCGTTAGAGGCTCCTAACGCTGGTTTTAGGCTACCTCCGGTATTTGGAGTCACTCAAAAAAGGGTCTAACGCTCACTTTTCAGCCGCGACTTTTCCATACCGCAGATCCCCTTACGTAAATTGCGTATCCTATCTTTTCAATGGGATTTTTCTAACTCCGGTATTTAGAGTCGTGTCTGAAGTGAGCGTTAGAAATCTAACGACAAAACTCCAGCCGCAGGAAAAAAGTCAGTAGTTAAGAGCTTTCTGGGCTAACGCCGGTTTATAAAGCTCTTAACTACTGTACTCTAAAGTACACTAACACCCATAAACTACCTATGTACCCCTAAACCGAGGTCCCCCCACATCGCCGCAACTCGATTACATTTTTTTAACCCCTAATCTGCGGACCGCCAACTACGTTATCCTTATGTACCCCTAATCTGCTGCCCCTAACACCGCCGACCCCTATATTATATTTATTAACCCCTAACCTGCCCCCCACAACGTCGCCGCCAGCTACCTACACTTATTAACCCCTAATCTGCCGACCGCAAAGCGCCGCCACCTACGTTATCCTTATGTACCCCTAATCTGCTGCACCTAACACCACCGACCACTATATTATATTTATTAACCCCTAATCTGCCCCCCTCAACGTCGCCTCCACCTGCCTACACTTATTAACCCCTAATCTGCAGAGCGGACCTGAGCGCTACTATAATAAAGTTATTAACCCCTAATCCGCCTCACTAACCCTATAATAAATAGTATTAACCCCTAATCTGCCCTCCCTAACATCGCCGACACCTAACTTCAATTATTAACCCCTAATCTGCCGACCGGAGCTCACCGCTATTCTAATAAATGTATTAACCCCTAAAGCTAAGTCTAACACTAACACCCCCCTAAATTAAATATAATTTTAATCTAACGAAATTAATTAACTCTTATTAAATAAATTATTCCTATTTAAAGCTAAATACTTACCTGTAAAATAAATCCTAATATAGCTACAATATAAATTATAATTATATTATAGCTATTTTAGGATTAATATTTATTTTACAGGCAACTTTGTAATTATTTTAACCAGGTACAATAGCTATTAAATAGTTAATAACTATTTTGTAATTATTTTAACTAGGTAGCTATTAAATAGTTATTAACTATTTAATAGCTATTGTACCTGGTTAAAATAATTACAAAATTACCTGTAAAATAAATCCTAACCTAAGTTACAATTAAACCTAACACTATACTATCATTAAATTAATTAAATAAAATACCTATAATTACCTACAATTAAACCTAACACTACACTATCAATACATTAATTAAATACAATATCTACAAATAACTACAATGAAATAAACTAACTAAAGTACAAAAAATAAAAAAGAACTAAGTTACAAAAAATAAAAAAATATTTACAAACATAAGAAAAATATTACAACAATTTTAAACTAATTACACCTACTCTAAGCCCCCTAATAAAATAACAAAGACCCCCAAAATAAAAAATGCCCTACCCTATTCTAAATTACTAAAGTTCAAAGCTCTTTTACCTTACCAGCCCTGAACAGGGCTCTTTGCAGGGCATTCCCCAAGAAGTTCAGCTCTTTTGCCTGTAAAAAAAAACATACAATACCCCCCCCCCAACATTACAACCCACCACCCACATACCCCTAATCTAACCCAAACCCCCCTTAAATAAACCTAACACTAAGTCCCTGAAGATCATCCTACCTTGTCTTCACCTCACCAGGTATCACCGATCCGTCCTGGCTCCAAAATCTTCATCCAACCCAAGCGGGGGCTGGCGATCCATCATCCGGTGGCTGAAGAGGTCCAGAAGAGGCTCCAAAGTCTTCATCCTATCCGGGAAGAAGAGGCGATCCGGACCGGCAACCATCTTGATCCAAGCGGCATCTTCTATCTTCATCCGATGACGACCGGCTCCATCCTGAAGACCTCCACCGCGGACCCATCTTCTTCCGGCGACGTCCAACTGAAGAATGACGGTTCCTTTAAGGGACGTCATCCAAGATGGCGTCCCTCGAATTCCGATTGGCTGATAGGATTCTATCAGCCAATCGGAATTAAGGTAGGAATATTCTGATTGGCTGATGGAATCAGCCAATCAGAATCAAGTTCAATCTGATTGGCTGATCTGATCAGCCAATCAGATTGAGCTCGCATTCTATTGGCTGATCGGAACAGCCAATAGAATGCGAGCTCAATCTGATTGGCTGATTGGATCAGCCAATCGGATTGAACTTGATTCTGATTGGCTGATTCCATCAGCCAATCAGAATATTCCTACCTTAATTCCGATTGGCTGATAGAATCCTATCAGCCAATCGGAATTCGAGGGACGCCATCTTGGATGACGTCCCTTAAAGGAACCGTCATTCTTCAGTTGGACGTCGCCGGAAGAAGATGGGTCCGCGGTGGAGGTCTTCAGGATGGAGCCGGTCGTCATCGGATGAAGATAGAAGATGCCGCTTGGATCAAGATGGTTGCCGGTCCAGATCGCCTCTTCTTCCCAGATAGGATGAAGACTTTGGAGCCTCTTCTGGACCTCTTCAGCCACCGGATGATGGATCGCCAGCCCCCGCTTGGGTTGGATGAAGATTTTGGAGCCAGGACGGATCGGTGATACCTGGTGAGGTGAAGACAAGGTAGGATGATCTTCAGGGGCTTAGTGTTAGGTTTATTTAAGGGGGGTTTGGGTTAGATTAGGGGTATGTGGGTGGTGGGTTGTAATGTTGGGGGGGGGGTATTGTATGTTTTTTTTTACAGGCAAAAGAGCTGAACTTCTTGGGGCATGCCCCGCAAAGGGCCCTGTTCAGGGCTGGTAAGGTTAAAGAGCTTTGAACTTTAGTAATTTAGAATAGGGTAGGGCATTTTTTATTTTGGGGGTCTTTTGTTATTTTATTAGGGGGCTTAGAGTAGGTGTAATTAGTTTAAAATTGTTGTAATATTTTTCTTATGTTTGTAAATATTTTTTTATTTTTTGTAACTTAGTTCTTTTTTATTTTTTGTACTTAAGTTAGTTTATTTCATTGTAGTTATTTGTAGATATTGTATTTAATTAATGTATTGATAGTGTAGTGTTAGGTTTAATTGTAGGTAATTATAGGTATTTTATTTAATTAATTTAATGATAGTATAGTGTTAGGTTTAATTGTAACTTAGGTTAGGATTTATTTTACAGGTAATTTTGTAATTATTTTAACTAGGTAGCTATTAAATAGTTCTTAACTATTTAATAGCTATTGTACATGGTTAAAATAATTACAAAGTTGCCTGTAAAATAAATATTAATCCTAAAATAGCTATAATATAATTATAATTTATATTGTAGCTATATTAGGATTTATTTTACAGGTAAGTATTTAGCTTTAAATAGGAATAATTTATTTAATAAGAGATAATTAATTTCGTTAGATGTAAATTATATTTAATTTAGGGGGGTGTTAGTGTTAGGGTTAGACTTAGCTTTAGGGGTTAATACATTTATTAGAATAGCGGTGAGCTCCAGTCGGCAGATTAGGGGTTAATGTTTGAAGTTAGGTGTCGGCGATGTTAGGGAGGGCAGATTAGGGGTTAATACTATTTATTATAGGGTTAGTGAGGCGGATTAGGGGTTAATAACTTTATTATAGTAGCGCTCAGGTCCGCTTGGCAGATTAGGGGTTAATAAGTGTAGGCAGGTGGAGTCGACGTTGTGGGGGGCAGATTAGGGGTTAATAAATATAATATAGGGGTCGGCGATGTTAGGGCAGCAGATTAGAGGTACATAGGGATAATGTAAGTAGCGGCGGTTTACGGAGCGGCAGATTAGGGGTTAATAATAATATGCAGGGGTCAGCAATAGCGGGGGCGGCAGAATAGGGGTTAATAAGTGTAAGGTTAGGGGTGTTTAGACTCGGGGTACATGTTAGAGTGTTAGGTGCAGACGTAGGAAGTGTTTCCGCATAGCAAACAATGGGGCTGCGTTAGGAGCTGAACGCGGCTTTTTTGCAGGTGTTAGGTTTTTTTTTCAGCTCAAACAGCCCCATTGTTTTCTATGGGGGAATCGTGCACGAGCACGTTTTTTAGGCTGGCCGCTTGCGTAAGCAACTCTGGTATCGAGAGTTGAAGCTGCGTTAAATATGCTCTACGCTCCTTTTTTGGAGCCTAACGCAGCCTTTATGTGGACTCTCAATACCAGAGTTATTTTTATGGTGCGGCCAGAAAAAAGCCGGCGTTAGCTACGCGGGTCCTTACCGACAAAACTCTAAATCTAGCCGTAATAGAGCAGTATTGAATTTTCCAGCATATGTGATGGCTCTAACAGACAAAAGCTATTTCAAATGGTAAAATAAAGGTAAAGGAGCTATTTGTACAATTAAGACCCTAGAGCGGGTAAAATGGATTTTTAGGAACACATTGAAAGGAAAACAATTTTACAGTACAATGCCCCTTCATGAACCATGTAACCACATGTAGCATCCTCATTCTCAGCATCAACATGGAAATCTATTTCATAAAAACTATTTGTATAGCTATGCTTGCTAAAGAAAAGTACTATGTGTATTTAAATCGGGAGTGTAATATAAATTGTTTAATTATTTGTAGTAAACTAAATGTGTAATATATTTTTAATTACTTATTTTATTCCCATTTCCTGTAGTTTAATTGTGCAAATTGAAGGGTTTCCAATTTATGTTAAAAGTGGAAATATAGATTCCAGACTTAACACTGATATATTCCATACAGTCATTGGTTGCACATTCCAGTGACCATTTATAACCATCAATAAATGGTCTCAACTAATAAACATTATTGTTTGTATAGAGAAGATATTAAAAATATTAATAATACAAAGTGTAAGGGTCTGCTTGAGTACTTGCATATATGTCTTGTTTGTAGTGGCACAAATATTCTATCCATTTTTCTGTTAGATTATTTTCCTTAGTGTTTGTGAATACTGAACAACTACCACACATTTTTTTTTAAATATGTTAAAGGGACAGGAAATAGCATTTTGTTCTTTGATGATTCAGATAGAGCATTCAATTGTAAACAACTATTATCACATTTCCTTAATTCACTTGGTATCCTTTATTGAAGGTGCAGCAATGTACAACTGGGACATAGCTGGACACATTGAGTCAGCCGATAGCTAGAGGCATATATGTGTAGCCAGCAGTTAGCTTTCAATAGTGCATTGCTGCTCCTGAGCCTACCTGAGTATGTTTTTCAACAAAGGATACCAAAAGAACAAAGCAAATTAGATAACAGAAGTCAATTGGAAAGTTTTTTTAAATTGCATGATATCTGAATCATGAAAGTTTGTCTTTACTGTCCCTTTAATATAGATTTTGATCTTTTTTAATTTACTTAAAGGGACACTGAACCCAATTTTTTTCTTTCATGATTCAGATAGAGCATGCAATTTTAAGCCACTTTCTAATTTATTCCTATTATCAATTTTTCTTCGTTCTCTTGCTATCTTTATTTTAAAAAGAAGACATCTAAGCTTTTTTTTATTCAGAACTCTGGACAGCACTTTTTTATTGGTGGATGAGTTTATCCACCAATCAGCAAGAACAACCCAGGTTGATCACCAAAAATGGGCCGGCATCTAAACTTACTTTCTTGCATTTCAAATAAAGATACCAAGAGAATGAAGAAAATTTGATAATAGGAGTAACTTAGAAAGTTGCTTAAAATGTCATTCTCTATCTGAATCACGAAAGAAAAAATTTGGGTACAGTGTCCCTTTAAGAATCAATAGGAACACTTTATCAGCTCATTTCTTTTTCAGTCTAAAAAGGATTGTGACATAAATGGAAATTTCAGGTAATATAATGCAGAAATATGTAATATTAGCTAGCATAGTTATTGAACTAATGTATGCTAACATGAATAACCATCCATAGCAGATCTTTATGTGTTTTGCGCATCTGTGTGTGTGTGTGCACTATGTACTACCTGCTGTAATTCATATTGGACTGAAAACTTCTTTTTTAGCTCTTATGCAAGGTCCCAAAGCTTGTGGCTATACTCCTGGTTGTATTGTCTTGAAATTCATTTGTTTATTTACAAATATGTTTACACTATTGTGTGTTTCTTATTATTCCTTATGATCATCTGTACAACAACTATGATTACTATAATTAATTTGCAAATCTTGTTTTTGTCTGTGATTTTTTTTTAGCTATATTCATCCTAAAATGCAGTTTACTAAACATCCCTTGAGACAAATGCTTTAGTCCATTAGTTTTACAGTTGCATCCTTATCCAGATAAAATGGAATGGCATTTTGGGATTTTGGATCGCCAATAAATGACTTCCTTGGTTTTGTTTGGTTGTAACCTTATTCTTCTGCTCTGCATCTATTGCTTGATTCTCAGACAACATTTCTGGTCTCCTGGTGTATTTCTAAGGGGCATATTTATCAAGCTCCGTATGGAGCCTGATGCCCCGTGTTTCCGGAGAGCCTTCAGAAGTTATGAAGTAGTGGTCTAAAGACCGTTACTCCATAACTTGTCTGCCTGCTCTGAGGCCGCAGACAGAAATCAACCCGATTGAATATGATCGGGTTGATTGACATCCCCTGCTAGCGGCATTGCACTAGTAGTTTACAAGAAATGCTGGTGCAATGATAAAGGCCGACTGCGTATCATGTCCGCTCGCACATTGATAAATATGCCCCTATGCTTTATAATCCATTGTATATTCTTGGCCTTTAGGCGTTGTATTTTTGGCTCCAAAATGGATATCTGCTGCTTGTATGTTACAGCTGTGCCTAAAAGGTAGCTCATAGTTTAGTCTACATGTACTTATCAAATTGTTTAATTAAAGGGACATAATACTCATATGCTAAATCACTTGAAACTGATGCAGTATAACTATAAAAAGCTGACAGGAAAATATCACCTGAGCATCTCTATGTAAAAAAGGAAGATATTTTACCTCACAATCTCCTCAGCTCAGCAGAGTAAGTTCTGTGTAAAAAGTTATACTCAGCTGCTCCCAGCTGCAGGTAAAAAAAATTAAAAAAATGAAGAAATGAACAGCAGCCAATCAGCATCAGCAGTGCTGAGGTCATGAACTCTTACTGTGATCTCATGAGATTTGACTTAACTCTCATGAGATTTCATAGTAAGCTTCCTTTACCTGATTGGTGAAATAATATGAGAGTGCACGATGCTAGTCCCTTCAGATGTCCCAGGACAAACACACTAAAATGCTGCTTAGAAATCCTTTACAATGGGAGGTGGCTACTGAGGAACTTTTGAGGTAAAATATCTTTCTTTTTTACATAGAGATGTTCAGGTGATATTTTCTAATCAGCTTTTTACAGCTATGCTGCATCACTTTCAAGTGTTTAAACATTTGGGTATTATGGCCCTTTAAGAGTTTTGTGAATTTCACGTAGCTATTAGTAAGATTGTATCCTTGTGTGTAAATGCCAGTTTAAACATATATATGTTGCACAGCAATTAATTGTCCCAATAAAAAAGAAGGCAGTAGTATACAGTATAAATAAATCCTATTTCACACAACAGACATTTGACACATGAAGGAAGATCATACCAAGAAATATGAAAAGCAAATATACCCCTAAGTCTGATTTGCTCTGTTTCCTAAATGAGAGCTTGTAACTTTAATCCTGCTTTAACCTAAATTAGTCTTTGCTCCAAGAAGAAACTGTAAAAAGGAGGAGTCTAGTAATTGTCTTTAACATCTCTAGGTTTGGCATTTCAAGGGCATTTACTCAAAAAATGATCATACTTTAAATAGCATTATTGAAATATGTTAAAATATTTTTAGCATGAAAACAGTTTAACGGTGTTAAACCTAGCATTAAAGGTACTTGAGTATCTGTGGTTGATAATGACAAAGCCCACTTCTCTATTAATAAGACACAGTTTACCTCTACAAAGATAAAAAATTTATATATATATTGTAATTAGTACTATTTTAGATACAGCAAAGAAAATAACACGTCAATGTCCTTGTAAAACATATAAACACAGGGGACACTGCATTGTGTATAAAATGATAGATGGAGGTTTAAAGAATATAAGCCAAAATGGTACTCACATATAGTGAAATGCCAAACACATAGTGTCTCTACTATACACAATGGGGACAGTAACATCTTCAGGATTTACTTTTTTGGGGGTACTCGCCAGGAGAACCACAGGTGCTTTTGTGGGAGGGGGTGGGGGCGTTCAGGTGGAGCTATGATGATCCTGGGAAGAGTGGTGGTGGGAAAATGAGGGCCGATCAGAGTTGGGGTGGGGGGGGCACAAGGAGGCAGCTATTATGCTAGGGTTCTAATCCCACCCTGGGGCTTCAGAGTTTTGCAGTGAACTCAATCCAGTCTCAGAAAACAGCAGCCAGCTATCAGAGGCAGTGAAATGTACAAAAATTTATTAAAAAGCACATAAAAATAATAGTAAACACTCTATTTCAGCTTAAATCTACAGTAGTAGTAAAAAGCATTCACAAAGCGGTTCTCAATATATCCTTTGAAATACTTTAACGCTTAATTATCACATTTATTTCATTTTGTTATTTTTCTTGTGATATTGTACATTTTTTATTTTTATGTTTTTTAGCTAAGTATCATCAGTGTGTATAGTGTGTGTATTAATACCATTTGTTTGGTGGTTCACTATATGTTAGTACCACTTTGGATTATATGCTTCAAACCTTTATCTATCATTTGATATACTATGGGGAACCCCCTGTTTATATGTTTTATAGAGACTATTCATGCACGTGTAGCAACTCTCCTTCAGATACCTGCGGTGTCACCTAAGTTCCAAAATAGCAGCACTCATAATTAGAGGAAGGTGCATGAGATGTATTCAGTGTTTAATGTCCCTTTAAATAATATAACCTATAATACAGGGTCCTACATCAACCTCAAGTCCCCCCCCCCCCCCCCCCAGTATCTGCTTAAAAAACGCCCACTGGGGTAAGATATATGAATATTGTTTAAACTGTATAAGTAAACACTGACTGATTACACCTGACATCCACAGTTGCAGTATACAAAAAAGAGGCATATTAGTAAAGTACTCCAGTACTACATTGCAAGACCAGTAAGTTACTTATATGAATGAACCACTCTTAGATAGCTGATTAGTTTATTTATTAATATATCTACAACTTTGTCCTGCTTTACATCTACTTCAATCCCTCAAAAGCAGCCTTTATTGGAAAATATGCATATAAAAGACCATATATTAAACACATTTATATATGATATATTTATATATATATATATATTAAAATATATAAATACAGGTATATATTTTTATATTACACACAAATATCCATGCAAATCCAGATATGTGTATATTTTTCTAATAAATCCAGAGCGGGAAAGAGCCGACTGCCGTAAACTGTGGCAGTTTGCGGCATTTGCAGAATTTGTTTAACTAACGTATAACAAATGAAACAGTTGTATATTTAGGGCCCTTTTATCTTATTTTAAGGGACATGAAAGTAAAAATTAAACTTGCATGATTTAGATAGCGCGTGTAATTTAAAGACATGTTATAGGGACTCTAAACACTAAATACGAAGGAGAGTTGCTGCACACTTGCAAACAGGTAAGCACAGAAATGCAGTGAAAGCAGCCAGATTTCACATTGAAATGCACCCATACATTCTTAAATTTTAACCTTTCTATCCCTTTAAGCAGCCAATTAGGATGCTAGTTCTGGGACTGGTATCTGGCATGTGCAGGCACAGTCATGTTATTTCCCTCCTCTAAGAAAGTTTACTATAAAAACTCATGAGATTTCAGATAAATTTCATGCGATCACAGTAAAGCAAAGTATGATATCAGCACTGATCAAGCTAATTGGCTGCTGTTTTTTTTTCTCAATATGAAGCTGTCAGTAGCTGAAGGATAACTGTTCCCAGAACACTATTTTAAGCTGAAAATGTTTTGAGGTAAATTATCTTCCTTTTTTACATTGAGATGTTCATTTGATATTTTCTTGTCAGCTTTTAACAGTTAAATTGCATCACTTTTAAGTGATATAGCATATGAGTATTATTTCCCTTTAAGGATAAGGGTTTAACAGTTCTCAAAAACTTACAGGGACGGTAAAGTCAAACTTAAAGGGATATTCCGGCCAAATTTTAAATGCACCTAGATTAATTACATATTTGAATAGAAACATCTTTGCAATATACATGTATTGGCAAAAATGCTTCTAGTTAAAGTTATCACTGTTTTAGTGTTAAAAAAAATTCTAGCATAGCTAGATATTCTCAACGCGCCAGCATTTTAAATACCACAGCTGCTCAGATCACCAGTAGGGATTATTATTATCAGGTATTTGTAGAGTGCCAACAGATTCTATAAACATAGGCGGTATACAAGATAACATTTATAGGGATCAAATGGGTAGAGGACCCTGCTGAGAGTTGCACTGTTGTAGTCGGCTCTTATGAAGTCGATCTACAAACAGCTGGGCTCATAGGCTTACATTCTAAGGGGTTCAAGGAAATGCAATGGAGTTAGGAAAGGTTAGTGTAGGTTGTATGCATCCCTGAATAGTAGAGTCTTTAGGGAGCGCTTGAAGCTGTTAAAACTAGGGGAGAGTCTTGTGGAGCGAGGCTGAGAGTTCCACAAGATGGGAGCCAGTCTGAAGAAGTCCTGTAAATGGGACTGTGAGGAAGTAACAAGAGAGGAGGAGAGTAGGAGATTGTGAGCAGAGCGCAGGAGACGGGAGGGAGAGTATCTGGAGACAAGGGGGACCATTTATCAAGCTTCGGATAAAGCTTGAGGGCCTGTGTTTTTGGCTCCATAACCTGTCCGCCTGCTCTGAGCAGGCGGACAGACATCACCGCAATTCAACCCGATCAAGTGCGATCGGGTTGATTGACACCCCCCTGCTGGCAACCGATTGGCCACGATTCTGCAGGGGGTGGCGTTGCACCAGCAGCTCACAAGAGCTGCTGGTGCAATGCTGAATACGGAGAGCGTATTGCTCTCCGCATTCAGCGAGGTCTGTCGGACCTGATCCACACTGTTGGATCAGGTCCAACAGACCTTTGTTAAATAGGGGCCAAGGTCTGAAATATAGGGGGGAGCAATGCAGTTGAGGGCTTTGTATGTCAGAGTGAGAATTTTGTGTTTATTCCTGGAGGCAAAAGGAAGCCAGTGAAGGGATTGGCAGAGAGGTGCAGCAGATGAAGTGCGATGTGTAAGGAAGATGAGCCTGGCAAAGGCATTTATTAAGGATTGTTAAGGAGCTAGGCTGCAGCTAGATAGACCAGAGAATACTGAGTTGCAATAGTCGAGGCAGGAAAGGATGAGAGAGTGAATTAAAATCTTAGTTGTGTCTTGTGTAAGGAAATGTCTAATTTTAGAGATGTTTTTAAGGTGGAAGCCGCAGGCTTTAGCCAAGGACTGAATGTGAGGAGTGAAAGAAAGGTCTGAGTCAAGTGTGACCCCAAGAAATCGGGCATGTGGGGTTGGGGTAATGATGGAATTACCAACAGTTACAGAAAATTAGGGGGTGGAGATTTTGGAAGAAGGGGGAAAAATACGGAGTTTGAAGAGAATTAGCATAAGGTAGTGAGAGGACATCCAAGATGAGATATGAGAGAGACAGTTAGTGACACGGGTTAGTAAGGAAGGAGGTAGGTCTGGTGAAGAGATAGATTTGGGTGTCATCGGCATAAAAATGGTATTGAAACCCGTGGGACTTTATTAAGGAACCTAAGGATGACGTGTAGATTTAAAGGAGAAGGGGACTGAGGACAGAGAATTGAGGTTCCCCAACACAAGTGGTAACGGGGCAGAGGATACTCCAGAGAAGGCTACACTAAAGGTACGGTTATATAAATAGGAAGAGAACCACAAGAGAGCTGTGTCAGACATGCCGAAGGATTGGCTGCAGACAGATCAAGGAGGATAAGCAGAGAGAAGTGGCCTTTGGATTTTGCTGTAAGGATTGTATCATGTCAGCAATTAACAAATTGAGTAATTACCAGATGGTACAAGCACCTAAGGCTATCTGAGCAAGTGCTGTTTTTATCATGCTAGTGCATGGTGCATACTTAAATACGCTTTTGAAACAGCTATAGCTTTTATTAGATGCATTTTTGCTAATACATGTATACAACTTTCTAATAAACTTCTAGTATCAAATTTGTTATGTTCTCTTGGTATCTTTTGTTGCAAAGATAAATCTAGTTAAAGGGACAGTTTACACAAAAATGTTCCCCTATAATTTGGTCCCAATTACCCACTTTACCTGCTGGAGTGTATTAAATTGTTTACAAGTATTTCTTTTACTCTTATATTGACATTTGAAATAGCTGATTTAGCCTGTGGTATCCCCACCTATTCTGACAGTCTCTGGCCTTAGGTAAACACAGCCAGCAGACGAAATTACACTCCCAATGGGGTATAGAAGAGATAAGGTAATACCATTTTATTTTTCCATTGTTCTCTCCAAGTATTGGTCTTTGGTTTATGGACATATATAAGATAAAGAAGCATGTATATGTACACTGTGATAAATTAATGAAATCTGATTAAACCTTCAAGCTCAACCCATTTTATTAGGTTAATATACACAAATAAACCTTAAAAGGCAAATTCTCATACATTTTATAGTCTGCAGTTGGTAAAAAAATAATTGGAAACACATTAAGGGAACAACAGTTTTACAGTATACTGTACCTTTAAACTTATAGGAGGTCAGGAGTGTGCATGTGTATTTAGCTCGTTATGGCAGAAATATGGCAACAATATATAACATTTACATCAACACTGTTGTAAACACTTCTGTCACAAACTGCTAAAAACACACTCCTGAGCTCCCATGAGGCTACTCAAGATTACTCTTCAAAACAGGATACCAAGGGCACAATGCAAATTTGATAGTAGAAGTAATTTGGAAGTTGTTTAAAATCGCTTGTTGTATCTAAACCAAGAAAGTTTAATTTTGACTTTACTGTCTCTTTAAGTTTCCTTGAGCAAAATGTTGAAAGTAGACTTGTGCATGGCGGTAAAATTCGGTTCGGATGTTTTTGAATTTCGGTTCAGATCTATTCGAATTCGGAAAAATTTGAATGAATTCGTTTCGGATTCATTTGGTTTCGAATAAATTCGGCTGGATTCGGTTCGATTCGGAATTTTGGTATGTGTTAGGTGGGATGTGCTGTGTATTAGACTAGTATTATGTACTGTATATTAGGTGTAACCCATAGCAGAGTTATATAACCTAATATACTGTACAATACTAGTGTAAACCATGGCCATCCGAATCTACCGAATAAATACGAACTAATTCGGATTTATTCAGTAGATTCGGTACTACCGTAATTTGGAAATTCGAATCGATCCGAATCTCCGAATTTAACAAATTCGGCCGAATTTCGATTTGTTCCGAATCGAAACGCACATGTCTAGTTGAAAGGTATGTTACATAGTCACTTCCTGATTGCGTGTCTAAAGTCACACATTGGGCAGACTCTTGTTTCTTTCCAATCTTGATGCTAAATTCTTGCTGAGCTCTGTATGTTCCAATACTACAGTGATTGAAAAGACTGAAGAGTGATTGATGGCTTTTGTGAATAGTCTTTACACCCCACCAAGAGGAATTTATTACAAATTTTATATAGAGCGGACATTTTTGTCAGATAAAGGGACACATTAATGCAAAAGTGCTTGAAAGCAAAAGAGCATTTTAGTATTGCATTAATATTTGCATCATGTGTTAAACCCCTACAAAAAGATTAAACAATATCTTTAATTTATCCACAAAACCTTTTTTTCCTTAATAAATCTTTGTTTCCTAAGAATTGTGTCTAAATATAAATGATTTCCATAGCATTTTCATGTGTTGTTTTATGTATACTAGCAAGCCATAATCGTTTACTTCAGGTCTCAAGAAGTGCTAAATTGCATAGCTCTATTTTAGATTGCGCTTGAGCGTATCACTTAACTCACTACTTGTAATACGATTGTTCCCTGTGCTACCCATTAAAAGTATAGGGCGTGCTAAAAACGATTGAGCTGTGTTAAGATGATTTGGTAAAATATTTAACCGTCCACTTGTAATACCAGATTGTGCATTATTCTTTGCGCACGTTTGATTGCGCTCCACTTGTAATCTAGCCCCTTGTGTTTAACACCCACAAAGCAGTTGAACAGATGAATTCCCATCTGGGAGCTGCCGCCATATCATCTGCTGAGCAGGACACAACTGGTGAACCAATGAGCAGTGGCAGTCACATGTAGCCTTCAATCACTAACCATTTCCTGCCTTGGAGCTGCAGTGCTTGCTGCGCCTGACCAGGATTTTTCCTATGTGGTTAACACTTTTTCGGGGGTCAAACACATAGGGCCAGATTAAGAGTGGAGAGCAAATATTTGCGAACGAGTTATAAGGGGTTTATAGCGGATGTTTGCGCTTGTCGGGCTTACCGCTGATATTACAACTAAAACGCGTTCGATTGAGTGCAATTGCGATTTCCACTAGAATGATTACCACAACTTCAAAGCTCTAGTTTAATATTTTGCAAAACTGAAAAGTTGCACAAAACATATCAAAAATACATTGCAAAGTATATTTACACTCATAATAACACTATCTAATACAAATTACTTTAAAAAAAAATATTGCACACAAGTCTCAGGTGTTAGAAAAAAACAGGCAAGCAAAGGGCTTTAACATAGACATATATACATATACATGTCTAAAGATGTATATATATATATATATGCATATATAAATATATATATATATATATATGTGTATTTACAGACATATATGCACAAATAAATACAAAAAAAAACTGAGAATTTGCATATCTAATTTGCATATCTTACCCAGAATTCTCTTGTGCATTGGTAACGTATATTAAGTATTTCTGGGAAAAAGCAAGCGGGGAATCTTGCCTAGATGTGCTAATTTCCTATGAAAATATTTACATTGATTTGGAGCCCTTTTCAGTTTAGATGAAAACATGTAAAAGCATATTTATGCAATATTCATTTTTAATAAATGTTTAAACTATGTATTTATTGTAAATATTTGTCATTCCAAAGTTCTGTAATAGCAAGACATGTTTTCTGTATTTATAAATAGATAGTCCTTTATATATCTGTATATAGCTATACTTATATATAATAAATATATATTGTACAAAAATTCATCAGATACATGTAGATATATTTATTTATGAATAAATAGAACATAATCTGTTATGTGAAGAACATTGGAATGTGAAATATTAATATTTTCATGTCTGGTTAGCGCACATGAGACTGCAATCGGATTTGCACGAGAGTGGGGTGTTAGGGTTTTTTTCCACTTTTTTTCCCATTAACTTCTATGGGGGAGGTATAGGTAAATGAGCAAGCGATATTCAAAGCTCGGCTTTTTGCGCTCGTCAGGTTAGTGTGTGACAAAAACAGTTTAGTTTCAACTCATAATACGAGCGCAACCCGACATGCGCAAAAAAGCTTACTTCTAGCGCAATTATAGGGACAGTCTACACCTTAGGTATCTTAAAGTCTTACTTTAAATTAAGCTGCATATAGCCTCCTGCACCCTTTTCTATATCATGCAGCAGAACGGTAAAAAAGTTACTTTAGAATGAATATTGTTTCTGGCCACTTTGAAATAGCTGCCAAGCTCCACCCACTGATGACATCACAATCTGGGCTGCATATGGCGTCCAAACACAAAAGACTCACTAGTTGGATTCAACAGACTGTCAATGCTATTCAGCAGATTACCTAGATGCAGCCCAAACTGTCCCTTTAACGTTCTACTTGTAATCTGGCGCATAATAAGCCAGTCAGTAATTCAGTAATTCATAAATTTACATGTTGTAATGTTTTAGATCATGTAATTTTTGTATTAGAATGATTTTTTTTTATATAAATTTGTTAACCCTGCATTATTATGGTACTAAGAATTATTTTCAATATGGTTTTGCTCTGATAAGAATGAGTGGGGCATACAGTGTCCTAATTCACTTGTGAAGGGACCACCTGCACACTTTTAGCCGTTTAGCAATAAATGGTCTGACCACTCATATTACAGGTGTACAACTAGTCCCTGTTGCAAGCACTTTCATATTTTACATAAACTTCTTGCTAGAGATAAGTAGTTAAGTATAATACATGAAATAAGGTTTAACAAATGTACTGATACCTTATCCAAGGACAGCATTCCTTAAAATCAAACTTTGTTAGAGCAAGTACATTTGAACCATACACATTTGTGCCCTTTCAAAGATATAATGGACCTTTAAAACATTGCTGACAGGCTCTGTGCATCATGGAAACTTCTTTCTCATAATTGTCATTGAGGCAGCAGATGCCTTGTTGCTGAAGGACCAGTCAAGTAAATGGAGAAGTAATAATGCTACTTATGTTGTTGACTTGTGCTCCCTGAAGTACCTGCTGTCAGAAACTAGATGATGTTTCATACTCAGAAGTCTATTTTGTGAGGTGCACATACTGTTACATTAATTAAACGTCAACACTCAATATCTATTGCATACATTGTTAACTTTCCTAAAAGAGATTTAAAGAGACACTCAAGTCAAAATTAAACTTTCGTGATTTAGATAGAGCATGTCATTTTAAACAACTTTTCAATTTACTTCCATTAGCAAAATGTGCACAGTCTTTTTATATTTACACTTTTTGAGTCACCAGTTCCTACTGAGCATGTGCAAGAATTCACAGACTGTATGTACAGTATATGCATTTGTGATTGGCTGATGGCTGTCACATGATACAGGGGGAGTGGAAATAGATATAGCTTTGAAATTTGTCAGGAAAACAACTAATACTCACCTGAAGTTCAGACTGCGCTATTGCATTGTCTTTTTTATCATGCATTTGTTGGTCATGCAAATCTACTGGTCCTTTAAGTTTGTTGTTTAAAGGACCAGTCAACACAGTAGATTTGCATAATCAACAAATGCAAGATAACAAGACAATGCAATAGCACTTAGTCTGAACTTCAAATGAGTAGTAGATTTTTTTTCTGACAATTTTAAGTTATGTCTTTTTCCACTCCCCCAGTACCATGTGACAGCCATCAGCCAATCAAAAATGCATACACGTACCATGTGACAGCCATCAGCCATTCACAAATGCATACACACTTATTCTTGCACATGCTCAGTAGGAGCTGGTTACTCAAAAAGTTTAAATATTAAAAGACTGCGCACATTTAGTTAATGGAAGTAAATTGGAAAGTTGTTTAAAATGGCATGCTCTTTCTGAATAATGAAAGTTTAATTTTGATTGAGTGTCCCTTTAATAATATTATTAGTAGGTCAGTAGGAAACTATTTTCTCTAAACTGGTAAAGTAGTTCATTTTAAGTTACACTTTATTAAACAAACTGTAAACCTTAAAATTGCATTACTAAAATTGTAATTGAAATGCAATTTAGTCAAATGCAAGCTCATTGGCTGCTGTGCACAGAGGCTTATGCAAGGCACTTGTACACAAAACAAACTATTGTGTCCTTCATCTAAAAGCATCAATTCCATATACATAATACAAAACAAAATCTGGACAACTTGGTGGTTCCTAGAAACTACAAGCAAAAATGACTAGCACAATATATATGAATTGAAAGGCATTAAATATTATTTATGTTTAGTATTCAGAAACATGACACTGGGCATAATTGTTACACCCCCCCCCCCCCCCCGTCTTAATATACAGTTGATTATTAATAGAAAAAAAACATTATCATTTGATGGTGAAAATAAACTGTAGCATATACCTAAAAAGTGCTACAATTGTCAATTCTATCAAATCTCACATATAGCTAATTTTCTATTGCCTGAACTATATATGCTTTGAGCTTCACAGCAAATAACGAGTGCAAACTGTTTTTTTAAATTTAGCTTAAAGGGAAACTCTAATACAAAAAAAAGCCATACTCTCATGGATTAGAGCAAGTTATTTTTTGCATTAGTAACCCTAGATAATGATCTAATCCCTAAAAATGGTTAAACACTTAGTTAATGGGACACTGAACCCAAATATTTTTTTCTTTTGTGATTCAGATAGAGCCTGACATTTTAAGCAACTTTCTTATTTACTCCTATTATCAAATGTTCTTTACTCTCTTGGTATCTTTATTTGAAATGCAAGAATGTAAGTTTAGATGCCGGCCCATTTTTGGTTAACAACCTAGGTTGTCCTTGCTAATTGTTGGATAAATACATCCACCAATCAAAAACTGCTATTCCGAGTACTGAACCAAGAAAAAAAGCTTAGATGTCTTCTTTTTCATATAAAGATAGCAAGAGAACAAATAAAAATTGATAATAAGAGTAAATTAGAAAGTTGCTTAAAATTGCATGCTCTATCTGAATCACGAGAGAAAATTTTTGGGTTCAGTGTCCCTTTAAAGTAATTCTTGGGAGATACAAGCCTTGCAACTTCCTAGCAGAATACAGCTTGTGAATTGAATGGCTGACCACTCTTGTCCTGCTCAGAAACAGCAAGGTTTAAAGAAAAAATTATGCAGGGGCACTCATGCAAAAATGTTATGCTGTAATGCATTGCAGCATGCTGATATCTAGGCTGCATTTAAGTATAGAATGTTATTGTATACACAGTAACAGTGAAACTTGAGAGACATGCTGATCTCAATATGTTTTGCATGTATTAGAGACCTCCCTGATCTCAGCACTAACATGCATTTGGTCACAGGGACACTTTGTCCCTGAGATCTCTAGCCTGGGGTGGCCTCCATACTGTTATTTCTGCACTGCCTCATAATGGAGATTTCATGCAGAAATAGAGTGGACTTGCCGCTGTTGGCGAGACTACCACTGTCAGAGCACAAGACACAGGTTAATAGATAATTGATTCTCTGAGATTATTAGATAATTGATTTCTTCATACTGGAGACATGTTCTGTGAATCGTCAGAGATCTGGTTTTCTTTTGATCCTAGGAATTTGTACTCAAATCTATAATTATTTATTGGCTCTTTGTAGAAGCATTTTGGCAATAAACATGTATTATCAAAAATGCTTCTCTGAAAAATGATTACTACTTTATTGTGCCCAGACCATATGTACATATGTCTCATACACTAATTTAAATACCCTGCCTACTCAGAAAGCATTTATTTCATCAGTGATGACTCAGTTTGAATAATTGCTGTTTATGATAAATCTCAGTGCTTGAATGAGGGTGAATGAGGCATATGTACATATCCTCTGTGCACTGTAAAGCTAATGCTGAAGCACTCAAAACTATTACTAGAAGCATTTTTGCTAATACAAAGGTATTGGAAAATGTTTATTTTGTATCCCTTTAACTGTAAGTGTACTTGATACTGCAATATTAAAGTTTATGATAATGTGTCCCCTTTTATTTCCTGATTTTGCAAAACCTAATTGTTAATAAAATAATTACAAACTAAATGTAGATTTCATACGTGCATAATACATGGAAGCAACTAGACACTACATATTAAAAATATATCTATACAAATGGAATATTTAAAAGTAAGTTTACTATTAAATATGCAGGGTTTTATAAACCCAGAGCAGTTCAGGGAAACACCTCTTAGAACACTCTTGATTGTGTATAACTGGTCACATTTTCTGCAACCAATCAGAGGGCAGATGCAAATGAGTTTGGGCAAGTTGCAGTTTGTGCTCCAGAAATTTCTGGTGAAAATGGAAAAAGCACAGTTAAATCTTCGGAGAAACAAAACAAAACAAAAAACAGGCAAGTAAATAATGAATGGTTATTGGATTGTTGTGACTATACTTAATTAAAGATAGTATGTGGCATTTAATTTGGGGTTTAATACGCACAGAAATGTCAAAGCATAGAAAACAAATTTTTAAGAGTGAAAAAAAGCAGGAGAGGGCAAACGTACAAGGAAAGAATAGATCTTTTGGGAACTCAGCAAATGGAGGAGAGTTTAAATGTTTGATAGTGTCTGCCAGATTATGCTTGGATTGAAACCAACAGGCTTATTTGACAGATCAAAATGAGGCAGAATGTGCCTAGCACCTGTATACAGAGGCTCTTTTATTTGTAGAGCGTTTAAGTTACAACACCTCTGGCTGAAGCTGCACTTATTCAGGAAATTTTCTTTGAACTTTGAAGAGAAAGTTTATCAGAGCAATGGCCAACATTTTATTAATGACCATGGAAGATATAAAAAGGCCTCAATTTGCTGAAAAAAGCTACTGTCAATCTTCTTCTGCCCTGTAAAATTCACTATATTTTCTTTGTTTAATCTGTTTATTAGTTTAAACAGCCAAATGGTCACTGAAATACTTTCTATTTGCTTGTGAAATTCTTGTTTGATTATTATCTTTTCATGTGTTATAACTGGAGTATACTGAGCTATAGACCCAGTGTTCTTTTGCTTTTCTGGTCTCTTCTAATGAATGTACATTTTTTGGTAGTTTAAGGGACAATAAAAAATAAATAAATGCAACGTTCTAGATGGATACACGTGGTTTATTTTTTTAATGCATACCCATAATACTTTATCATAAAAAAAATAAGAAGACTTATTATACCCCTCCCCCAACAGAAACAGTACTGCCTGTGGGCTGTTATAGGTCCATAGTTGCAGGTAGACAAGGGAAGATGTGTTTATTTATAATCTGAGTAGTAAATTAACTATTCTGGTTAGTCAATAGATAATTTGCCCTATTGATATAGAACACTTTTATTTATTTATTATTGCTAGAATTTCCATTTTGTCACACGGTCGCTAACCTATGGCATACATGCCACGTGCGGCACATGAAGTGCAGTAGTAACAGCCAGGCCTAGCTCCACTGTCCTTGTCTTCAAAACCCAGAACACAGTGCTTTAGAAACAGAACGCACCACATGATAAACACACGCGACCTAGAACCTAGAATTTGATAGGTGAGGGATTTGAGGTCAGGTGTGGGTATGGAGCTTCTGAACAGTTGCAGATTCAGGACTGCAAGGGTTGTTGACATTGATCTGGAGGCATGTATTGGTATAAGGTTTGATCTGATGTCACATATGGGTAGGGGGCTAAAAGAGAGACTATGGGGACAAGGATTTGATATAAAGTCTGATGTAAGTATGTGGCTGACAGAAGGTTTTCTGATCCAGGGATTTTAAGATCTGAGGTCTAATATGGGCATGATGCTGACAGAGGGGCGGCAGGGCCAGGGGTCTGAATTCTGTTGTGGGTATGTTGTTAGGATCTGATAGAAGGAATATAGGGCCAGGAGTGTGATATGATGTCGGTATGTGTGTAACAAAACAAATGCAGAGAAATTATCCTATATTCATTCATTATTAGTTATTTTTATTAATAATTGTTATTCTTAATTATTAATATAAAACAGTTTTAATTATCAAACCTTTCTCAAAAAATGCATGCCAGGACACTTCATTGCTTTACTTTGGCTTGATTTTAAAAAGTTGCCAACCACTGCTCTGATCAACGATGTAAAATGTCCAAAATCAAAATAGAATAATACAGATTTATTCCATGATATTGTAGTTTGTAAAACACAGCTAATTTAATCCAAAAACACGTCATTTTAAACTCAAATTTGGATCTGAATATTATTCAGGATAATAATAGCTTTTTTTCCCATAAAGACAATTAATTGGGGTATACAGAAGAGTGCAGTGACCTGCAAATGCCCATCCTTAGCTTGTACTAATAATTCTAATCCAAGAGAGGGGCAATAAAATAAAATTTATCTCAGCCCCCTTTCAAATTAGAGAGGCCCCCTATTAGGAAAAAGAGAATTAAAAACACCTATAGTTGTCATTTGACAAAAATTAATATGGTTAAATCCTAATCCAATAGACACCAGGTTTAGAGAAATAGATGTTAGATGGTGCATTACATATTGCTTAGTAAAAAAAAAACTATGTTTACAATAACAATTTACATTTTGTTAAAGGGACAGTCAACTCAAAACATTTTATTGTTTAAAAAGATAGATAATTCCTTTATTACCCATTCCCCAATTTTGCATAATAAACATGGTTATATTAATATACTTTTTACCTCTGTGATTACCTTGTATCTAAGCCTTTTCTGACTGCCCCCTGAACACATGACTTTTTATTTATTATCTATTGACTTGCATTTTATCCAATTAGTGCAGTGTCTGCCACAACCCATGGGTGTGAGCACAATGTTATCTATATGACTCACATGAACTAATAAAAAAGCATGTGATAAGAGGTTTTCTTTAGTTGCTTAGAAACAGGCTGCAATTTAGAGGTTTAAAGGTTTTTAAAGTATATTAATATAACAATGTTAGTTGTGCAAAGCTGGGTAGTAATGGCGTTATCTATCTTTTTAAACAATAACAATTTTGGTGTTGACTGTCCTTTTAACAACAACAAAAAGAAAAAACAACGTCCCTCAATTCTGCCCTGCTCCTGCTCAGTTTGCTTCTGCTGATACACCCTATTTTTCTTAGCAGGTTGTTGACTGGGTGTACCTTACATTTTTTAATTTAGTTAGTTTAGTCTAGTTTAGTTTTTTATCTAGTTTAATTTAGTGTCTTTAGTTTAACCCCTTAACGACCAAGGACATGCAGGGTGAGTCCTCTAAAAAAAGACAGTTAACGCCTGAGGACGTACCCTGCACGTCCTCGGTCTGGAAAGCAGCTGGAAGCGATCCTGATTGCTTCCAGCCGCTTTGCGGTTATTGCAGTGATGCCTCGATATCGAGGCATCCTGCAATAACCCTGCATGGCCATCCGATGCAGAGAGAGCCACTCTGTGGCCCTCTCTGCACCGGACATAGATGGCCGGTATCGTTGGTGGGTGGGAGCCAACGTGGGAGGCGGGTGGGTGGCCATCGATGGACCGTGTGATGTGGAGGAGGGCGGGATCGGGGGTGGGACCACTGGGGGCGCGCACGGACAGACGGGCGCGTGCTCAGGGGGCGGGGGACGGGCACGTGCGTGCGTGCATGGGGCGGGAGCGGGTGGGAACCGCTACACTACAGAAAATAATAATAATAAGTGGGAGAAAAGGGGGGATTTAATATTATTATATAAAAATCTAAGGGATCTGGCAGGGGTGGGGGGTTGGTCTTTGGGGGGGGGAGCTACACTACAGAAAAGGGCAATTTTTTTTTAAAAAAAGCATCATTTTTTGTGTAAACTGGGTACTGGCAGACAGCTGCCAGTACCCAAGATGGCGCCCATTAAGGTAGGGAGGGTTAGAGAACTGTTTGGTGGGGGATCAGTGAGGTTGGGGGCTAAGGAGGGATCCTACACAGCAGCATATGTAAATATGCTTAAAAAAAACAACACAAAAAAAACAAATATACCTTTTATTTTAGTACTGGCAGATGGCAGGGACAATTGTGGGGTGGGAGAGGGAAGAGAGCTGTTTGGGAGGGATCAAGGGGTCTGATGTTTCAGTTGGGAGACTGATCTCTACATACACTAAAGCTAAAATTAACCCTGCAAGCTACCTAATTAACCCCTTCACTGCTAGCCATAATACACGTGTGATGCGCAGCGGCATTTAGCGGCCTTCTAATTACCAAAAAGCAACGCCAAAGTAATATATGTCTGCTATTTCTGAACAAAGGGGGTCCCAGAGAAGCATTTACAACCATTTGTGCCATAATTGCACAAGCTGTTTGTAAATAATTTCAGTGAGAAACCTAAAGTTTGTGAAAAAGGGAACGATTTTTTTTTATTTGATCGCATTTGGCAGTGAAATGGTGGCATGAAATATACTAAAATGGGCCTAGATCAATACTTTGGGTTGTCTACTACACTACACTAAATCTAAAATTAACCCTACAAGCTCCCTACAAGCTCCCTAATTAACCCCTGCACTGCTGGGCATAATACACGTGTGGTGCTCAGCTGCATTTAGCGGGCTTATAATTACCAAAAAGCAACGCCAAAGCCATATATGTCTGCTATTTCTGAACAAAGGGGACCCCAGAGAAGAATTTACAACCATTTATGCCATAATTGCACAAGGTGTTTGTAAATAATTTCAGTGAGAACCTGAAAGTTTGTGAAAAAATTTGTGAGAAAGTGAACGATTTTTTGTATTTGATCGCATTTGGCGGTGAAATGGTGGCATGAAATATACCAAAATGGGCCTAGATCAATACTTTGGGATGTCTTCTAAAACAAAAATATATACATGTCAAAGGATATTCAGGGATTCCTGAAAGATATTAGTGTTCCAATGTAACTAGCGCTAATTTTGAAAAAAAGTGGTTTGGAAATAGCAAAGTGCTACTTGTATTTATGGCCCTATAATTTACAAAAATGCAAAGAACATGTAAACATTGGGTATTTCTAAACTCAGGAAAAAATTTAGAAACTATTTAGCATGGGTGTTTTTTGGTGGTTGTAGATGTGTAACAGATTTTGGGGGTCAAAGTTAGAAAAAGTGTGTGTTTTTTCATTTTTTCCTCATATATTATAATTTTTGTATAGTAAATTATAATATATGATGAAAATAATGGTATCTTTAGAAAGTCCATTTAATGGCGAGAAAAACGGTATATAATATGTGTGTGTACAGTAAATGAGTAAGAGGAAAATTACAGCTAAATACAAACACCGCAAAAATGTAAAAATAGCCTTGGTCCCAAACGGACAGAAAATGGAAAAGTGTTGTGGTCATTAAGGGGTTAAAGCAAGCACTAATAAGTCTGCTTTACATACCTTTTTGTTTATTTGTTAATAAAGTTAAAACAATTACTGCTCTATTGCAGGTTTAGATGAGGGCATTTTTTTATGACAAAACCTCTGCTGCATATATTGCAGAGCCTCCACTGTTGCTGGGAAAACTCAGTAGTGGAGTCTGTGGTTTCTTTATGTTTTTATTAGTTGGCATCAGGTGTTAGATGCATGTAGTACCAAGTGTTCTAATATTACTCCAAAAATAATTTTCCAAACTTTACTCTGTAATCTAAGAGGTTTAAGGATCACAAGTTACTAGAAATTCTATATCACATCCAGCAACAAAATGTCCTCTTATGTGTAATACATCCACAGTGATTACATTTCAGAATTGGACAGGTTTTAACACATTTTGCACACAATACTATAATGTTCTGTACTTGCAATATGCAGAAACTAGGTTCCAAAAATGAACCTTCTGATTAGGTTCACAATTAAAAAAATTACAAGCCAGTATGTGCTATAATAAAAATAATACTTTTGGATTTTTTTTTAGATTATGATTCTGTTGCCAAAACAAAATTGTAAACCTGCAGGTATTTATGTCACAGGTAAATATTACATCAGGAATTGCTCATGTATTATTTTTAATACCCTGATACCCATTTGGTTAAAGTGATATTATAAAGTCATTTTGAGATGGACATTAAAGGGGCATTGTGAATGTGCTCCCAATTATTCATTTTACCTGCTGGAGAGTATTAACTTATTTTCAAATAGCTCCTTTAACTTTATTGTGTCATTTGAAATAGCTGGCATCTATACTGAAAATAAAAATGCTATGTAAATAAGAGACAGCGGCAGAAATCATCCTCTAGTGAGAGGCACTTCTCAGTACTTGGAATACAATTAAAGGGACATAAAACCCAATTTTTTTCTTTCACGATTTATAAACAGCACGCAAATTTAAGCAACTTTCTAATTTACTTCTATTTTCTTATTTGCTTCATTCACTTCATATACTTTGCTGAAAAGCATATCTAGATAGGCTCAGTAGATGCTGATTGGTTGACTGCACATAGATGCCTCGTGTGATTGGCTCACCCATGTGCATTACTATTTCTTCAACAAAGGATATCTAAAGAAGAAAGCAAATTAGATAATAGAAGTACATTGGAATGTTCTTTAAAATTGTATTTTGTACCTGAATCCTGAAAGAAAAAAATGGGGTTTAGTGTCCCTTTAACTCTTATCAGTTACTTATCAACCATATAGCATTAAATGTATTGGAAATTGGAACTTTAGATGTAATATAACTATTGAAAACACTCAGTAACTAATTATTGGTCTTTGTGTGTGTAGATAGATAGATAGATAGATAGATAGATAGATAGATAGATAGCTGATAAGGGGCTTTGTGTATAGATAGATAAGATAAACAAATCTGCTGCTCCTGTAAAAGTCAGTCTATTTAAAGGGACAGTCTACCATCGAATTGTTATTGTTTTAAAAGATAGATAATCTCTTTATTACCCATTCCCCAGTTTTGCACAACCAACACAGTTATATTAATATACTTTTTACCTCTGTGATTACCTTGTATCTAGGAACCTTCTTCCAGCCCCCTGATCACATGACTGTGACTGTTTAGTATCTATTGTCTTGCATTTAGCATTGTGTTGTGCTAGATCTTAAATAACTCCCTGTGCCTGAACACAGTGTTATCTATATGGCCCACGTGTACTTTCTGTATCTTTGTGTTGAAAAGAGATTTAAAAAGCCTGTGATAATAGGCAGCCCTCAAAGGCTTAGAAATTAGCATATGAGCCTACCTATGTTTAGTTTAAACTAAGAATACCAAGAGAAAAAAGCAAATTTGATGATAAAAGTAAATTGGAAAGTTGATTAAAATTAAAAGTCCTATCTGAATAATGAAAGTTTAATTAATACTAGACTGTCCCTTTAAATGAGCATTTTCTTGAGAACAATTGGATGAAGTGACAATGGCTTTTCCATATACAAAAATAAACCTAGATGAGCAATTTTCCATATATTTAATACTCTGTAGCAGTTAGGAAGGGTGAGCTTGACATGGTAAGGTGGGATTGAACCTGAGTCTCTTGGTTCACAAATAGTGCTCTGGCTGCAAGCCATTCAGGAGATTTAGCTATGGAAGACATTTTACGGTTGATTCACCTGCTGTCCTGCACACACCTGTTGCAATAAGTGTCCTTTAAAATGCTCAGGGGCAGAACTACCATTGGCGTAGTGGCACCAAGGCTCAAGTGCTAGGGGACCCATGTCAGCCAGGCTATACATAGGCATGTGCAGAACCTGTACAATCCTAATGCAGGGGAGCCTTTTATTAGTGCAGCTTGCAGGTCCATCTATAAACCTTCAAATTCATTATACAGAGCAGCATGCATATTATTACTATTGCTTACTTCTGAGTTACCTTTAGGGGAGCCAAGAAATATTTTGCACCAGGGAACCCTGTTGAGTAGTACTGAAAATGCTGCCTCTCTTTAACTCAGTGCTCTGGCATTGTGGTATTGATTCCTTGCCACTGCCTCTATTACTGTGCTTATCTGGTGTTCTGATTTGCCTTTTGCTGACCTTGGATTGGTTTGGATTCTGTTGTTTCAATTGTGTCTTTCACTGCCACTGCCTGACTATTTCACTGTCTCCCTCAGAGCTACCATTCCAAAAATTATAGGCTCCAAAACAGACATAATACCCATATGCTAAATCACTTAAAAATGATGCAGCATAACTGTGAAAAGTGGACAGGAAAATATTACCTGAGCATCTCTATGTAAAAAAGAAGATATTTTACCTCACAATTTCTTCAGCTTACAAGAGTAAGTGCTCCGGTAATAGATATACTTCAGCTATTCACCAGTGCTGAGGTCATGTTATGCTTTACTGTGATCCTCATGAGATTTTACTGAAATCTTGCGAGATTTCATAGTAAACTCGATTAAACTGAATAGGGAAATAACATGACAGTGCCTGCACATACCAGATGCACGCTCCCTTGAAAGTCCCTTTACAACGGGGTGTGAAAACTTAGGACAATTTGAGATATATATCTTCATTTTTTACATAGAGATGTTCAGGTGATATTTTCTAGTCAGCCATTTACAGCTATTCTGCGTCACTTTCAAGTGCTTCAGCATTTGGGTATCATTTCCCTTTAAGCTATAAAACAAACTTTTATTAAATAAATGATTAAAAACTATATTGGTGACAAGGTCAGAGGTATTATATTTAGCACTCTCTCCGAATACCCATTAATGCCAACCAAAGTACAAAGAGGGTTAACATCCCTTTACCCACTTGTGATCCACACTCTTAACCGAGCTCCCACCTCCTGTTATTCCTGACCGAAAGCAGGAAACTTGGCTCCAGTTCAGTGAGTGGTAGTACTGGTCACTGAAATTAGAAGGGGCAATGTGGATAATATTCTTCTCCAAAAAGAAATCTAGTGAATTTTCTTTCTTAATACAGTAATCAGGGACATGAATGTACATACCCTGCTTGTTTTTGCTTATACCCATGAATTGGAACCCAACATAAGTTGTACATGTTCACAAAACTAACTGTAAGCCATTGTTAATTCCATTGTTCCATTGTTAATTCCTGACCTATGAGCTGTAAGTATGATCATAAAGACGTTATAACAATATCCTGGGAATTCTCCCAATAACTAAGATCGTATGATAACAGCAAGTCCAATGTTTACATGGATGATGTAGTCACATGTGTAGATGCAGCCACGTGCTAAGTTAAACAAACCAATCAATGACTACACAAGAGACTGGGTCTTGTTTGACTTAATGTGCACCATATCTCTTAGTCCACACCCTAATGAAGTAGTATGTAGTGATTGGTGGACACCGCAGATATATACTTTGTCATAACTCAAATAAGGTGGGCATATGACATTGAGAAAAGTCAGTTTGTGGACTGGAACACATTTGTTATTTTAACTTAGGCCTTTGACTACTCCCAACATCCGACCTGAAGGCGAGTTTCTTGCTATCAGCCAGGAGTAACAGGATGAGCGAGCCCGGTTTAGATTCTGGGTCTCGGGTGGATTGCGCGATTGCCTGGTCATAAATTGTTGGTAATGGGGTGTTAACCCTCTCTGTACTTTGGGTGACGTTAACAGGTATTTGGACAGTGGTAGATATAATACCTGTACCTATGAAATTGTCACCAATGTAGTTTTTAATAATTTATTCACTAAAGGTTTGTTGATTAGCTTAACATAAATCAGATACAAGTGCGTGTTCCACACACGCTATACAAAGCATGGCACACATCTTTAGTTCTTTTATTCTTGCCAGGGCTGCAAACACAAGTGCAGAGGGTGGCATGTTGCCCATTGGCCACCAGATGGCCATCCCTAATGTAGAGTATGAAATGTACTAGATACAAAAACACAATTTAACAAGCTTAATAATGTTCATCATAATTAAAAAAATAAAATAAAAAAATGTCAAATTAAAATAAGCCATATTTAGTTCCAAAGGGAAAGTTAAAGGTAACCTTAAAATACCAAAGATAAAAATGCTTAATTTTCATTATTAATGTTTTTTAATCATATTTCCTAATGTGCTTACTCACTCACTTACTCTAAACCCGAGACTGAGACAAATTATATACATTATTGAGACAGGTGTTCTCTGTTTTGTGGTAAGCTCATATGAGTCTTGCACATTTATATGACAGCAGGGTTTGCAACAATGTTTGTAACATTAAACATATGGGGCCCGATAATCTAAAGCTCACCGCTCAGGCTTGAAGATCTAAGAAGTCTCATCAGTACGGCGAGGTCCCTCAAAAAATGTATAATGTGCAAGACTTGTGCATGCTCCTAAGCCTGACTCAGTATACTCTCATGGAAAGAATACTGAAAGAAAGATGTACATTTGATAATAGAAAAAAAAAATGTTTGTTTTTTTTTAAATTGCAAACTTTACCTGACTTTTGAAAGTATGATTTTTGACTCCCAAGTCTCTTTAACAATGTTTGATTTGGATGTGCTCTACGCTCCAGTCACAGCTCTTTGCTTGCTGCCTATTTTCTTTTGTCTTAGATGAAAGGAATTGTGTAAATCTAGATTTGTAACAAGTAAACCAAAGCCACCTAAGACAAATGCCATGTACTCAATATAAGCCTTCCTAAATCTAATCCTTTTCAGGAGCAGTGTATGGCTTCTTTAAAGGGACATTATACACTCATTTTTTCTTTGCATAAATGTTTCGTAGATTATCTATTTATATAGCCCATAAAGTGTTTTTTTTTGTTTTTTTTTTAAATGTATAGTTTTGCTTATTTTTAAATAACATAGCTCTGGTTTTCATACTCCTAATCAAGCCCCAAATCTTTATGAGAATACCGTCAGATACCTACTCCAGCTTGCTCATGTTTGTGTAAAGGGTCTTTTCATATGCAAAAGAAGGGGGAGGGGGGAGTGTCTTATTTCCCACTTGCAGTGGGCTTTCCAGCTAACTTTTCAACAGAGCTAATCTGAGAGCTTCTAAGTAAGTATTTAAACAGTTTTATATTGGGGGCGTGATCAAATATACGGCGCAGGTTTCGGCGCAAGAGTGGGAACCTGTGCCGCCTGTAATTTCACCTCGCACATCGAGGTATTACATATACCCCGCCGGCAGTTCATAAAGTGACATAAGTCTGATAAACTAGCGATGTCCAGAAATAAGTGTAAATACAAATTTCTGGAGTCGCCAGTGACTTACGGCACTTTAGAAAATGCCGGCGCCTAAGAAAAGTAAAGAGAATAACAAATCTCCCGCAAAAGTCTAACACGCCTCCCAAAAATAAGCCTGACACGTAAAACCCCTATATCCGCAATCCCCCCTCTCACTACTAATAATAAATGTATTAACCCCTAGACCGACAACCCCCCACAACGCAATATGCCTATTTAAATTATTAACCCCTAAACCGCCATAGCCCACAACGCAATTAACCTATTCAAGTATTAACCCCTAAACCACCATAGCCCACATAGCCAATTAAATGTATTAACCCCTAATCTGCCGCTGCCAATGTCGCCGCCACTATAATAAATTTATTAACCCCTAAACCTAAGTCTAACCCTAACACCCCCCTAACTTAACCCCTTAATGACCGGACCATTTTTCAATTTTCTTACCCTTAATGACAATGGCTATTTTTACATTTCTGCGGTGTTTGTGTTTAGCTGTAATTTTCCTCTTACTCATTTACTGTACCCACACATATTATATACCGTTTTTCTCGCCATTAAATGGACTTTCTAAAGATACCATTATTTTCATCATGTCTTATAATTTACTACAAAAAAAAATAATAAAATATGAGGAAAAAATGGAAAAAAAACACACTTTTTCTAACTTTGACCCCCAAAATCTGTTACACATCTACAATCACCAAAAAACACCCATGCTAAATAGTTTCTAAATTTTGTCCTGAATTTAGAAATACCCAATGTTTACATGTTCTTAGCTTTTTTTGCAAGTTATAGGGCCATAAATACAAGTAGCACTTCGCTATTTCCAAACCACTTTTTTTCAAAATTAGCGCTAGTTACATTGGAACCCTGATATCTGTCAGGAATACCTGAATATCCCTTGACATGTATATATTTTTTGTTAGAAGACAACCCAAAGTATTGATCTAGGCACATTTTGGTATATTTTATGCCACCATTTCACCGCCAAATGCGAGCAAATAAAAAAAAAAAAAAAACTTTACATTTTTCACAATTTTAGGTTTCTCACTGAAATTATTTACAAACAGCTTGTGCTATTATGGCACAAATTGTTGTAAAAGCTTCTTTGGGATCCCCTTTGTTCAGAAATAGCAGACTTATATGGCTTTGGCATTGCTTTTTGGTAATTAGAAGGCCGCTAAATGCTGCTGCGCACCACACGTAAATTATGCCCAGCAGTGAAGGGGTTAATTAGGTAGGTTGTAGGGAGCTTGCAGGGTTAATTTTAGCTTCCCACCTGACACATCCCACCCCCCCCTCCCAAACAGCTCTCTTCCCTCCCCCACCCCACAAATGTCCCCGCTATCTTAAGTACTGGCAGAAAGTCTGCCAGTACTAAATAAAAGGAGTTTTTTTTTTTTTTTTTTTATAAAAAAAAAAAATATTTTAGCTGTGATGGACTCCTGCCTTAGCCCCAACCTCCATGATCCCCCCCCCCCAGCTCTCTAACCCTCTCCCCTATCTAATTGCGGCCATCTTGGGTACTGGCAGCTGTCTGCCAGTACCCAATTTGCCCCAAAAACAAAAGTATTTTTTCCTCTTTTGGATTTTTTTTTGTTTTCTGTAGTGTAGCAGCCCCCCACAATACCCCTATCCCCCTCCCCCTCCCAGATCCTTTTATATTATATTTTTTTAAAATCTTTCCCCCCCCCTCTTCCCTCCTCATTGGTGTCAGTGGGCAGCTAATGCGCGCGCACGCGTGCCCCCCCGCACGCTCCCGGCACCCGGCGTGCACATTGCACTTCTAGGAACCGGATGCCGGGTAGCGATGGGCCGCCCACCCGCCTCCCTGTTACGCTCCCACCCACCAACGAACCGGCACCATCGCTACCGGTGCAGAGAGGGCCACAGAGTGGCTTTCTCTGCATCGGAGTCTTCTAAAAAGGTATTGCAGGATGCCTCCATATGGAGGCATCACTGCAATACCCTGAGAGCTGCTGGAAGCGATTGCGATCGCTTCCAGCACTCTGTTAGACAACTGACGTACCAGGTACGTCCATTGTCATTAACTGCTTGTTAATGCATAACGTACCTGGTACGTCAGTTGTCATTAAGGGGTTAAATATTATTTAAATAAATCTAAGTAAATTTACTATTATTAACTAAATTATTCCTATTTAAAAATAAATACTTACCCATAAAATAAATCCTAAGATAGCTACAATATAATTAATAATTACATTGTAGCTATTTTAGGATTTATTTTTATTTTACAGGCAACTTTGTATTTATTTTAACTAGGTACAATAGTTATTAAATAGTTAATAACTATTTAATAACTTCCTAGCTAAAATAAGTACAAATTTACCTGTAAAATGAAACCTAACCTAAGTTACAATTACACCTAACACTACACTATCATTAAATAAATTAAATTAATTAACTACAATTACCTAACATTAAATACAATAAAATAAAATAAACTAAAGTACAAAAAAACACAAACACTAAATTACAGAAAATAAAAAAAATTACAAGAAGTTTAAACTAATTACACCTTATCTAAGCCCCCTAATAAAATAAAAAAGCCCCCCAAAATAATAAAATTCCCTACCCTATACTAAATTACAAATAGCCCTTAAAAGGGCTTTTTGCGGGGCATTGCCCCAAAGTAATCAGCTCTTTTACCTTTAAAAAAAGAAATACAACCCCCCCAACATTAAAACCCACCACCCACACACCCAACCTTACTCTAAAAGCCACCCAATTCCCCCTTAATAAAACCTAACACTACCCCCTTGAAGATCACCCTACCTTGAGCCGTCTTCACCCAGCCAGGCAGAAGTCTTCATCCGATCCGAGCAGAAGTCTTCATCCAAGTGGCATCTTCTATCTTCTTCCATCCGACGAGGAGCGGCTCCATCTTGAAGACATCAGACGTGGAGCATCCTCTTCCATCGACAGCGACTGTAGAATGAAGGTTCCTTTAAATGAGGTCATCCAAGATGGCGTCCCTTTAATTCCGATTGGCTGATAGAATTCTATCAGCCAATCGGAATTAAGGTAGGAAAAATCCTATTGGCTGATGCAGTCAGCCAATCGGATTGAAGTTCCAATCAGCCAATAGAATGCAAGCTCAATCCTAGTGGCTGATTGTATCAGCCAATAGGATTTTTCCTACCTTAATTCCGATTGGCTGATAGAATTCTACAGTCGCCGTCAATGGAAGAGGATGCGCCACGTCGGATGTCTTCAAGATGGAGCCGCTCTTCGTCGGATGGAAGAAGATAGAAGATGCCGCTTGGATGAAGACTTCTGCCTGGCTGGAGTACCTCTTTTGCCCGGATTCGATGAAGACTTCTGCCTGGATCGGATGAAGACTTCTGCCCGGCTAGGTGAAGACGGCTCAAGGTAGGGTGATCTTCAAGGGGGTAGTGTTAGGTTTTATTAAGGGGGGATTGGGTGGGTTTTAGAGTAAGGTTGGGTGTGTGGGTGGTGGGTTTTAATGTTGGGGGGTTGTATTTCTTTTTTTACAGGTAAAAGAGCTGATTACTTTGTGGCAATGCCCCGCAAAAAGCCCTTTTAAGGGCTATTTGTAATTTAGTATAGGGTAGGGAATTTTATTATTTTGGGGGCTTTTTTACTTTATTAGGGGGCTTAGATTAGGTGTAATTAGCTTAAACTTCTTGTAATTTTTTTATTTTCTGTAATTTAGTGTTTGTTTTTTTTGTACTTTAGTTTATTTTATTTAATTGTATTTAATGTTAGGTAATTGTAGTTAATTAATTTAATTTATTTAATGATCGTGTAGTGTTAGGTGTAATTGTAACTTAGGTTAGGTTTTATTTTACAGGTAAATTTGTACTTATTTTAGCTAGGAAGTTATTAAATAGTTATTAACTATTTAATAACTATTGTACCTAGTTAAAATAAATACAAAGTTGCCTGTAAAATAAAAATAAATCCTAAAATAGCTACAATGTAATTATTAATTATATTGTAGCTATCTTAGGGTTTATTTTATAGGTAAGTATTTAGTTTTAAATAGGAATAATTTAGTTAATAATAGTAGATTTATTTAAATAATATTTAAGTTGGGGGGTTAGGGTTAGACTTAGGTTTAGGGGTTAATAAATTTATTCTGGCGGCGGCGACGTTGGCGGCGGCAGATTAGGGGTTAATACATTTAATAGGCTATGTGGACTATGGCGGTTTAGGGGTTAATACTTGAATAGGTTTATTGCGTTGTGGGTTAATGGAGGATTAGGTTTAATCGTTTTAAGAGGTAGTTTGTGATGTTGGGGTTGGCAGATTTAGGGGTTAATAATTTAGTTATTACTTGCGGTGTGGGCTCTGGTGGATTAGGGGTTAATAGACTTTATTAGTTATTGCGGTGGGGGATTGCGGTTGACAGATAGATAGACATTGCGCATGCGTTAGGTGTTAGTTTATTTTTGCAGGCATTTTCGGTTGTTACGGTGCTCCCATACTCAGCGCAAGGCCTGCTACGGCTGCCTTTTATGGCGAGGTAAAAATGGAGTAAGATTTCTCCATTTTCCCCACGTAAGGCCTTGCACTGGATATTGGATACTGATTTACGACGAGGTCCCATGTTAGCCTATGAGAGTAATAATTGTGAGCCAAGGGTGAAATATACGCGCGTAACTTGTATGCTACGCCGTATATGTAATACCAAAATCGCGTAAAAACTGGCGGCGGAGGATTTTGCAGGCGACGCTGCATATGTAATGGAGGCCTGGCTTTTTATATCAGTATCTGTGCATCTTATTCTTTATAATAGTGTCTATTACATGCAGTTATATGAAAATTGGTGTATAATGTCCCTTTAAAGGGACACTAAACACAAATTCTTTCTTTCATGATTCAGATAGAGAATGCAATTGTAAGCAACTTTGTAATTGACTCCTTTTATAAATTGTTCTTTGTTCTCTTGCTATCTTTTTTTAAAAAGCAGGAATGTGATGCATAGGAGCCGGCCCATTTTTTGTTGAGAACCTGGGTTATGCTTGCTTATTGGTGGGTAAATGTCAGCCTCCAATAAGCAAGCGCTATCCATGGTGCTGAACCTAAAATTGGCTGGCTGCTAAGATTTACATTAATGATTTTCAAATAATTCATAATAGGAGTAAATCAGAAAGTTGCTTAAAATTGCCTGCTCTATCTATCTGAATCATGAAGAGAAAAAAATATTAGGTTCAGTGTCCCTTTAAGGAACAACCTTTAAGGTCTACAGAGGACCTACAGTAACAATGAATGGAATGTGCTGTGTATGTCTCACATGTCACTTCCTCTGGCAGATTGACAGAAAGTGATAAAATAAATGTATTGCAATAATTCTGTATTTTGTTTGCACTCATTACTGAAACTATTTTGTATATGATTTTTAATCAGCATCACCCTTTGGCTTACAGCCAGAACAAAAATGCAGTCTGGTGCTCTGAGTCAATAAAATCATTATTTATGAGCATCTTAACCAGCTGCCATTAATTTATGAACTGTACTGTCTGATTCTTCTATAAACATGGAAATGTTAGTGTGAATTATAAAAAGGAAAAATCAGCACTCAATCTACATTAGTCTGGCTAATTCCGTAGCAACCAAAAACAAAAAAGTATGAAAGTGCATAAAATATTCAATGTATACCTGGGTATACCCCAACCCTAACAGACCAGATTAAAAGGGATGCTAAATTTGCACATTTTCTGCAAGTTAATTTAAAGGGACAAGAAATCCCAAATTTTTCTGTCTTGATTCAGATAGAATGTAAATTTTTTTCTAATTTATTTCTATTTTCAAATCGACTTTGTTTTCATGACATCCTTTGTTGAAAAGCAAGTAGATAGGCTAATGAGTATGCACGTCTGGAGCACTATACGGCAGCAGTTTTTATACATTTGCAAGAGCACTAAATGACGACAGTGTTTACACAAACTGCTGCCATACAATGTTCCAGATATGTGCACACTACCTATTTAGTTATGTTCTGCAACAGAGATTACCATTAGAACAAAGCAAATTTAATACTATAAGTTAATTGGAAACTTTAATAAAATTGTATGCTCTGTCATGTCCTTTTAAAGCTTGCAGTTGCAGTATAAACATATTGGGATAGATACTGTTGCACACGAGAGATATATATTTTTTTTTCCGACTTTTAGACAGTGATGGAAATAGCGCTCGTATTACAAATTTAAAGTAAACACGATCAAGAGAGCAGAATCGGATTTTACGCTTGTCAGGTTAGCGCGACTGAAAACCTTGCGTAGAGGGTAGTGTGTTAAACAAAATTGCACCGAGCGCAACATAAATACATTCAAAATTATAGTCACACTCATATAAACACTATCTGATTTTAATTATTCATATAAATATTTAAAAAGTTATAAGGGCTCAAAGGTATACGGTATATGACAACGTGTTTGACTGCAAAGGGCTATATTGTAAATACACATACACACACACACATGTCTAAATATGTGTATGTATGTGTGTATATATATGTGTGTGTGTGTGTGTGCATACATATGTATTTATGTGTTTGTTGTCAGGTTAGGAAATGTCCAGAAGAAGACCCAAATGCTAGGGCGAACTTAATCAACACCCTTGCACTCTGAGTTTAATCCAGGACGTGACCCCACGACAACCTCCAAAAAACAATTTACTCACGATATGGAGCAGGGTTAGCCTGTGCCCAAAGTAATTCAAGATATCAGCCAGATAGACTTCTGAATAAGGAACTGGTTTCAGGAAATGTCTTCCACAGACAGAAGAAGGGTAAAACAGGAAACAGTTAATAATGCAGGAGTAGGTAATTTGTTATCAGGCAGTTTGAGGGTAAACACTGTGTAGATAGTCTTTGCAGAGTATGCAACAGGTAATCGGGCAGTTTGAGGGTTAACACGGTGTAGTCAGAACTTGCAGAGTTAACAACATGTAATCAGGTAGTTTGAGGGTTAACACTGTGCAGACAGTCTTTGCAGAGTATGCAACAAGTAATCAGGCACACTGTGTAGATAGTCTTTGCAGAGTATGCAACAGGTAATCAGGCAGTTTGAGGGTTAACACGGTGTAGTCAGAACTTGCAGAGTTAACAACATGTAATCAGGTAGTTTGAGGTTTAACACTGTGCAGACAGTCTTTGCAGAGTATGCAACAAGTAATCAGGCAGTTTGAAAGTTTCACAAAACAAACAGTACTTGCATTGTTTGGAGACAGGTAATCAGGAGGTTGAAGGTTAATCCAGCATAGTAAATCCTTGAAGAGATTGGCAACAGAAAAGCAGCAGTTGGAGAGATTCCACAGTGAATTCACCACAGAAGCCACAAAGTTAAACAAACAAACGGGCACTGGAGAAACAGGAAGCCCGAAATAAAAAGCCTGGTTGTGACATCATCAGGAAGGGGTGGCTCAGACACCTGTCAATCAAGCACACAGAGAGGACTGCAGAGCTTCCCAGCAGCTGAGCGTGACATTTGTGTTTTACTGCATATTTACATTACATATTTTCACATTCCAATGTTCTTCACTTACAGGACAAGTTTATTTTTATTGTAAATACACATTTATTTATATATTTATCTGTATATAGCTTTACCTATATAGTTATTCCTATAGATATATATAGGTATACATATCTATTTTACATTAAAATTAAAGGATCTAAATAGACATTTTTTGTGAAGAACATAGGGATGTAAAATATGTGTAATGCGATTAGTGTTCTAATCTACTAGATTAGACTTCCTTTTACCTATAAGTAAACAATTTTGTAGAGTTTTTATTAAAGGTTTTTTTTGTTGTTATATGTTTATGGTTGCTATGGCAACCGGGTTATGTTCTGGATAGGAACTATGTTTGTATACGTCACTTCTGGTATTAGAGTGGTGTGTTTGGTAGGCAGCGACTATGACATTGATGTATGTTGCTTATTCTTGACAAAGGTCCGGTTTACGGACCAAATAATCGGAAATGTATTGCTTATGATGTGATACTGTGACACAGTTAGAATTGTGATGTGACACAGTTAGAATAAAGAATTTAAGCTGAGTTTGCTGAGTGCAGGATTCTTTATGTTTTTCAGTTCATATAAAATAAATTATTTACTCAGCTTGATGGATCATGAAAGGTATTTTATTGAACACAACAGAATGGTTAATACTCACCACCTTTTCTTAGGTGAACCCTTTGCAAGTGTCAGTTGATGAAAATCTGCATTTTCATAGCCATCTTTGAGCTCACATATTGTGGTGAACATTTACGGATCGCTCATGTTGCCAGCTTTTTAACTTTTGTACTCTGCACTTTGGGTCATCTCACACGTTAGTGTGAGGTTTACATTTTTTTTATAAATTATTTCTTAATTTTGTTAAATATCCACAAGACCAACTACTGATAGAGTCATAGATGAAATGCACTTACATTTGTCTTCTGCTCAGGCCCCGATTTACATACCCCCAAACTGTCCCGATTTTCGCAGGACAGTCCCGATTTTAGGGGTCTGTCCCTCTGTCCCGGGTTGCTAGCCATCTGTCCCGATTTGCCCCAGGCATTAAAAAAAAAAAAAAAATTTTAATTTTTTTTAAATTCTATTGGGCCCATACTCAGAAGCAGCTGGCTTTGCTCACAGCATTAGATACCTGTTATATTCCCTGTGGAAAAGGAATGGTGTGTGGGTTAAGCAGGAGTAAGAAGGCTGTATACACTCTGACCACGGGTAATGGTGATCTCTCTAACCTACCTCTGGTATTGATGATATCTAACCCCTGGTGATAATAATAGCATGCCTTCAGTTTTATACAATGAGCAGTGGCAGTCACAGACTGCCAGCTAATGTGCTTGCCAACCCCAGGACCCCATACAATGAATTACAGATACCCATATATGATGTAGTGTGTGTGTCTATCTGTATCCATAACTATGTGTGTGTATCTGCATGTATAAGTTTATGCTATGTAGTGTGTGTGTGTCTGCATGTATAAATGTAAGCTATGTAGTGTGTGTATGTGTATCTGCATGTATAAGTGTGTATCTGCATGTATAAGTGTATGCTATGTAGTGTGTGTCTGCATGTATAAGTTTATGCTATGTAGTGTGTGTGTGTCTGCATGTATAAATGTAAGCTATACAGTGTGTATGTGTATCTGCATGTATAAGTGTGTATCTGCATGTATAAGTGTATGCTATGTAGTGTGTGTCTGCATGTATAAGTTTATTCTATGTAGTGTGTGTATGTCTGCATGTATAAATGTAAGCTATGTAGTGTGTGTATGTGTATCTGCATGTATAAGTGTGTATCTGCATGTATAAGTGTATGCTATGTAGTGTGTGTGTGTCTGCATGTATAAGTGTATACTATGTAGTATACTATGAAGTGTCTGTGTATCTGCATGTATAAGTGTATGCTGCATGTATAAGTGTATGCTATGTAATGTGTGTGTGTCTGCCTGTATAAGTGTATACTATGTAGTGTGTGTGTATATTCATGTGTAAGTGTATGCTATGTAGTGTGTGTATCTTCATGTGTAAGTGTATGCTATGTAGTGTGTGTGTATCTGCATGTATAAGTGTATGCTATGTAGTGTGTGTGTATCTGCATGTATAAGTGTATGCTGCATGTATAAGTGTATGCTATGTAATGTGTGTGTGTCTGCCTGTATAAGTGTATACTATGTAGTGTGTGTGTATATTCATGTGTAAGTGTATGCTATGTAGTGTGTGTATCTTCATGTATAAGTGTATGCTATGTAGTGTGTGTGTATCTGCATGTGTAAGTGTATGCTATGTAGTGTGTGTGTATCTGCATGTATAAGTGTATACTATGTAGTGTGTGTATCTGCATATATAAGTGTATGCTATGTAGTGTGTGTGTTTCTGCATGTGTAAGTGTATGCTATGTAGTGTGTGTGTATCTGCATGTATAAGTGTATACTATGTAGTGTGCTACTGTGCATTTTTGCTGACTTTAAAGGCCAGAATTTAGAATATTAATGGGGAATACAGAGAGCAGTTTTAAAGAATTTATTATTAAATGTCCAATTAAGATAAAAATATTTAGCAATGTCTTTGCAAAGGATAATTAAATACATAGCTCACATAGCCATAGCAGTGGTTTGAGCTTGTGTTTGATTTGATGCCTAAGTGTATTAAAATCTATGAATTTATTAATAATTTTATTTATATTACTTTGGTCTTATGATTTTTTAAGCCCCGCCCAAAGATTTGTTTTGGGGGGGTGTCCCTCTTTTGAATTTTGAAATGTTGGGAGGTATGCCTGAATGCCAGCCAAAGTATGTGTAGTGGATAAACACAGGTGCATACTAATTACTTGGCAGTAGGGCACATGCACATTAATTAAACCTTATTACTCTGCCAGTGGTAACGTAGAATTTTTGCAAACAAATCTTATTGTTGTGTTTTTTTTCATACTTTTAGTATAGTAGAACTAAGCTGAATTTTACAGGCTAAGGCAGATGTTCATTCCTCAATCCCATTCGGCATATCCTACTATATGTTACTGCTCTGTGAAAAAGTTTAGTGTGTGCTGTGTGTTCTGTAATGTATACCTAGAGATTCCTTTAGCTAACTATTTTCCTGGCTAATTTCCATATTCAAGACTGCATATTAAATGAGCTGTGAATATAGGAAGCTGTGTGTAGACATATACCATAATATATATGCCAACATTCCTCCATCATTGATAATCTAAGCCAAAATATATATTTAGCCATGTCGGAGATGTCTTCTGTATTTTCAGTGATCATTAGGCAAGTCTAATCTGTTATTTGAAAATAGACTGAACCTCCTTGGATATCAGAGAAAGAAGATACAAGACTGATTATGTATTGTGTCAGAAAAAACAATTTTCAGATTCATTAATGAAAATAATGAGGTCAAAGGGGCATTAGATTTTTTTTTGTTCCATCTAAAAAGAAGATTTTAACATGTATTTGTTTTTTTTTACATTTATTCTTATGGCAGCATGATTCTGTCCTGAAGTATAGCTGAGGGAATTGTGCTTAGCAGACAGTTAGCAACAGTACTTGAGTATGAAAACCTTGTTTACAACATGTTTAATCTCGGCTCTGAAAATTACAATAATAAAACTTTTACATATGTGTGTATATATATATATATATATATATATATATATACATTATTAATTAGTTCAATATTCCATTTGTTTTGTTTTTTAACAAGTTTTCTATAAATTTTTAGAAAAAATAATTTAAACAGCCTCTTCCTCAAAAGAGAGAAAAGGATTTTTAAATACCTTGGCGCTGCAGATTGCGGCTAAAACTAATAATGAAGGAATATGCTCTGTTATAAGTCAAGGTGCACAAAGTAAAAACTTGGCCTCAGATTTGGATAACAATATAAAAAAAAATATTTATTTGATACAATGTTTAAAAGCTGATCAGCGGGGAAATGGATTAAAAAGATGTAACAAATATTTGCAATATATGTTTGCACAAGAAATTACAGTACAAATTGACTAAAGTGAGTGAAAACTAAAAATTGAATACACAAAAGTAAAAACACCTATCAAAATAAACCATAAACAAACTAAATGTAGCATCAAATAAATAAATGAATGACAAAACAAATTGGTTAGTAAGAAATGAGGACAAATTGAGCCCTGTGGTAAATCCAGCCGGTGGAGATCACAACGAAGATAGTCGACATCCACAGTTGAAGTTAGATTCGGCAGAGTGGTGCTGGAACGAGAAATTGATCCAGATGAAACAGAGGCAGAAAACCAAAATTTAGGTGTTCACTTTTACTTACACCATGTCTTGGTTTCTGCAGTGGCGATGAAATCCTTTGAGTGGGCTGCAGCAGAGCCAGGTAAGCTTTGAAAGCGGTGAAGATTTTCCTTTTTGTGATCCCGCTCAAGTTTGGAACAAACACAGATGCCGGGCTGTGAAAGTAGTGCAGCGTCGATTGACGTGTAGTGGGAGGAGCAACGCGTTTCAGCCCGATCAGGGCCTTTGTCAAGCTCCAGAAGAGTGTCTGGCAGAGACTTTTAAACCTGTATATGTTTAGTTATTATTTTTATAACCTTGCTTATAAGGATAACAATTACTGGAAATATGACATAAAGTAACAAATTAATTGTGTTATTTGTAGCGAAATTGCTGCTATTATTTTACCTTGCATATGTACTGGCACGCCTATTAGTAACTGTTAACCAATGAGTATTAGCCTATACAGGTTTAAAAGTCTCTGCCAGACACTCTTCTGGAGCTTGACAAAGGCCCTGATCGGGCTGAAACGCGTTGCTCCTCCCACTACACATCAATCGACGCTGCACTACTTTCACAGACCGGCATCTGTGTTTGTTCCAAACTTGAGCGGGATCACAAAAAGGAAAATCTTCACCGCTTTCAAAGCTTACCTGGCTCTGCTGCAGCCCACTCAAAGGATTTCATCGCCACTGCAGAAACCAAGACATGGTGTAAGTAAAAGTGAACACCTTAATTTTGGTTTTCTGCCTCTGTTTCATCTGGATCAATTTCTCGTTCCAGCACCACTCTGCCGAATCTAACTTCAGCTGTGGATGTCGACTATCTTCGTTGTGATCTCCACCGGCTGGATTTACCACAGGGCTCAATTTGTCCTCATTTCTTACTAACCAATTTGTTTTGTCATTCATTTATTTATTTGATGCTACATTTAGTTTGTTTATGGTTTATTTTGATAGGTGTTTTTACTTTTGTGTATTCAATTTTTAGTTTTCACTCACTTTAGTCAATTTGTACTGTAATTTCTTGTGCAAACATATATTGCAAATATTTGTTACATCTTTTTAATCCATTTCCCCGCTGATCAGCTTTTAAACATTGTATCAAATAAATATATTTTTTTATATTGTTATCCAAATCTGAGGCCAAGTTTTTACTTTGTGCACCTTGACTTATAACAGAGCATATTCCTTCATTATTAGTTTTAGCCGCAATCTGCAGCGCCAAGGTATTTAAAAATCCTTTTCTCTCTTTTGAGGAAGAGGCTGTTTAAATTATTTTTTCTGGTAGTTATTTGGAGATAAGGGTTTCTCCTGTTTTCCTTGGTTTACTAATTACCTTTCCCAGCGCAGGGTTACACTACTCACTTGTTCCTTCTATAAATTTTTGCACTATGAGGATACACAAAAGAGCAAATAACACAATAAACTAATAAAATCAAGTACAGTCACACCTCTGAAAATATAAAGGGCTAGATTACAAGTGGAGCGCTAGGCGCACAATAAATAACCAGCCATTACAAGTGGCTGGTTATTGCTACTGGGAGCTCACGTTAGCAATTAGTGCTCAGAAAATTAAACATAGATTAGATCTGGTTAATTTTCTAAAAGTGCCCAAAATTCCCTCAAAATACAGGGTGTTATAGTTTTTTTTTTAATTTAATTAAAAAACAACTGTACTAGGCAGTTTGGGGGCTTTAAAGTTGGCGGGTGTGGCCGGTGTTAGAAAAAAAACGTCGCTTCAAAAGTACCTTTACATTGTGATCTATGGGAACTGTGTGTTCCCAGTAAATATATATGTATATGATGGTATTCATTAATTACTGATTGATTTATTCTAACTTTGAGAAAAGCAAAGGGACGAGATTATTTACAATGTTTGATGTATTTTGCAGCCCCCTCTTGGGAAAACTAGAGTATTTACATGATAATTATAAATATTACCTCTTATCAGTTGGCAGAGGTGGGGGTACGCAGTACCGGTGAGTACCCTCACAAAGAAAGCCCTGTGTGTTAATGTGTGTATATACACATATTAACAAATAAATATATATGTATATAAGCATATACAAATATATTTAAAAATGCTGCAATCGTTGCTCGACTTACCCCCTTCGCTGCGTTTAGGTTCTGTGCCGTCTTTGACGGCATCAGAATGAGGCTCCCATTGGAGCTTATGGAAGCTCGCTCTCGTGAACTTGTAATACCAACGCACATTAGCTTTCATGAAAGCGATATTTAGTGCTCCACTTGTAATCTGGCCCAAAGTGTTTGATTTATATAAAAAATGCAAACTGCTATACATATAATATGGTAATACATTTTTTATACAAAAATCTGCCTGGGTAAGCACACTCATTCCATAAAGGGAGCATATGACACCAACATCATTGCTGTTTCTCCTATATTGTCATTCTTCCCTTGCTCTAGATACAGTATTATTTGTTATTATTATTATTAGTTATTTGTAGAGTGCCAACAGATTCCACAGTGTAAACAAAGGTATGATATACAAAGTAACATTAATAGGGAACAAGTAAGTAGAGTCCCTGCCAAGCATTGCACTGTTGTAAATCATCTCTTATGAAGGTTGTCTACAAACAGCTGGGCTCATAGACTTACATGCTAAGGGGTTCAAGAATGGAGAAAAGGAACTGAGGTTGAAAAAGGTAAGCATATGTTGTATGCAACCCTGAACAGTAGAATCTTTAAAACTATAGAAGATTCTTGTGGAGCAAAGCACAGTGTTCCACAAAATATGGGCCAGTCTGGCGATTTCCTGTAGATGGGAATGTGAGGAGGTAACAAGAGAGGAGGAGGTCATGAGCAGAGCATAGGGGACGGGGGGGGGGGACGGGGAGAGTACCTGGAGACAAGGTCTGAGGTATAGAAGATAGCTGTGCCATAGAAAGCCTTGTATGTCAGAGTCAGAATTTTGTGTTTAATATGCGTTTAATTCTGAATTGGCAGAGTGGTGCAGCAGAAGAAGAGCATCATGTAAGGAAGATCAGCCTGCATTCATAATGGATTGTAAAAGAGATAGACGGCAACTAGGGAGACCAGAGAGAATGGCCTTGCAATAATCAAGGAAGGAGATGATAAGAGCGTGGATTAATATTTTAGTTGTGTCTTGTGTAAGGAAGTAGAGAATGTTGGAGATGTTTTTAAGGTGGAAACAGCAGGAGTTGGCTAAAGATTGGATGTGAGGAGTGAAAGAGGAGTCAAGTGTAATCCCAAAACAAAGGACATGCAGATTTGAGGTAATGATGTTATTATTAACAGTTATAGAAAGATGGGGATGGAGATTTTGGAAATGGGGAAAAAATTAGCAGCTCAGTTTTGGAAAGATTTAGCTTAAGGTAATAAGAGGACATCCAAGATGAAATATGAGAAAGACAGTTAGTGACACGATTTAGCAAGGAATGTGATAGGTCAGGTACAGAAAGGTAGATTTGGGTGTCATCAGTATACAAATGATTTTGAAACACATGGGACTTCATTAAGGAACCTAATGATGAAGTATAAATTGAGAAGCGTGCCAAGGACAGAGTCTTGTGGTACCCCAACAGAAAGAAAAGGCTACACTAAAGCTACGGTTAGACAGGTAGGCAAAGAACCACAAGAGGGCTGTGTAGCAAAAGCTGAAGGATTGGAGGCTTTGGAGAAAAAGAGAGTGGTTAATAGTATCAAAGGCTGCAGACAGATCAAGAAGGATTAACAGAGAGAAGTGAACTTTTGATTTAGGTCATTAGTAACCTTAATGATTGCTGTCTTTGTGGAGTGTTGGGTGGAATCCCAGATTGCAGTGGGCCAATGGAGTTTAATATGAGGAAATGTGATACATTTGTATATATAGTAGATTTTCAAGGAGTATGGAGTCAAGGAAGAGTAGGTAAATAGGGGGGTAGTATGATGGGGAGATTGGATCCAGAGAAGGTTTTTTGAGGGTAGGTGTGACTAGTGCATGCTTAAGACATGAGGGAAATATACTGGTGCTGAGAGAGAGAGAGAGAGAGAGAGAGAGAGAGAGAGAGAGAGGTTAAAATGTGTTTGATGATAGGGGTAAGGGTAGGAGAGAGGGAGGGGAGTGTAGCTGTGAGGAGATAGGACACATTCCTTCCTCAGTAACAAGGCAGAATTGTGGGTTTTGGATGATTTTAAACTGTTAAGGGCACTGGAGACTGGTAGTATGTTGAGCGATGATTTAGTTTCTGATCAATTTTGTTGAAGTGGCTGTCAAAATCTTGAGCAGAGAGAGAAGTTGTAGTAGGAGGTGGGGGTGGGCTGAGAAGAGTATTGAAAGTGGAAAACAGACGTTTTGAGTTTGGAGAAAGAGTAGAGATGAAATTAAAGACATACTCTTGCTTAGAGTTTAAGGGCAGAGTAATAGGAGTTCATGATGAACTTGTAGAAGAAATTCCACTGAACAACAAGATTTTCTCCAATGTCGCACAGCAGTGTGGGAACATCTGCGTACGTGGTGTGTCAAAACAGTATGCCAGGGCTGTGTGACTTCCTAATCTTATATGAGGTGTGATGGTAAAATAAAATAAAATAATAATCTTCTATCTTTTAGTTGGGGCAAAGAATACCAATAATAAGTTCAAGGTGTGATGATAAAATAAATTAGTATAATAATCTTCTATCTTTTCAGTGGTAATATAATGTGTGCTGCGTAGAAAGCTACTTAGTGAAAGTGTTAATGAGAGTGTTAATCTTTTAGTTAGGGTAGACAATACCAATAATATGAGGTTCAGGTATGATGATAAAATAAAATAATAATCTTCTATCTTTTCAGTGATAATATAATGTGTGCTGCGTGGAAAGCTGCTTAGTGAAAGTTAAAACATGCTCATTTCTCCTTGTTTATGTAAGGAAAAAAAAATTTAAATCGTGAGAGTAAATAGGTGTGAAATTAGTGTTAGAGCAGTAAGTTTAAAGTGACTCTATGCCACCAGGTAGATCTACCTGGTGGCATAGAGTCACTTTAAACTTACTGCTCTAGCTATGGTAGAAGATGCCAAATTGTCAAGTGCTGTAAGAGTTGATTTGTAGTGACGGATAGGTTGATCAGGGCAGGAAAAGGAGGAGATGGAAGAGAGCAGGTTTGAGAGATTTTGAGAGATGTTGCTGATCTATTGACTTAATGCTTCTGTGGAGTTTGGTGTGAGGGTTAGAGGATAAGTTGTATGGAGTACTGTGACTTTGCAAGTGAGATGATGGTCAGAAAGAGGAAAAGGGAATTTGTGAAGTTTGAGAGAGAGCATCGATAGCTGAAAATAAAATCAAGGGAATGTCCATCTTTGTGAGTGGGAGAGTCAGTCCATACACACCAACAATATGGAAAAAGTGCTTTATTTTTTAATACGTGCAATTTCTTTATTGCTCATTCTCCTTTTCCTCAAGAGAAACTGCTATAATTGATCAGGAAAGATTTGCACAGATATTGTATAACATGTCTAAGTACTAAAGTAGTCTGGCTGATATAGTCAAACATATATATTCTGGGAGTTATAAATTAGTGTGGGCTGAAGTCTAAATGTGTGAAGATATTTATTCACTGGTGTCCATATGCACTAAAACAGCCCACTCTGAAATCTTGTTGGCTGTGGGGTTTAATATATATATATATATATATATATATATATATATATGATTCTGAACCTCTTACATGTGAATTCTCTAATATTTATCTGAGAGCAACAGAAAGATAAACTGAAGCTAATCTCTATGGGGCCCATTTATCAAGCTCCGAATGGAGTTTGAAGGGCCGTGTTTCTGGCGAGTCTTCAGACTCGCCAGAAACACCAGTTATGAAGCAGCGGTCTAAAGACCGATGCTCCATAACCCTGTCCGCCTGCTCTGATGAGGTGGACAGGAATCGCTGGAAATCAACCCGATTGAGTACGATCGGGTTGATTAACACCTCCCCGCTGGTGGACGATTGACCGCGAGTCAGCAGTGGGTGGCGTTGCACCAGCAGCTCTTGCGAGCCGCTTGTGCAATGTTGAATGCGGAGAGTGTATTGCTCTCCGCCTTCAGCGAGGTCTTGCGGACCTGATCCGCACTGTCGGATCAGGTCCGCAAGACCTTTGATAAATAGGCCCCTATGGATGATCCTGAGATATAGAAATTAACCATCCAAATATATTATAAGGTTCTTGTGGGTTCTTACTCCAACATTGGTAATGAGAGCATGTACAAGGTGCTGATTTTGGTGCCTGATAATAATCCTCTCCATCCTCACCACGGAGTGCATGCAGCAAAGGGTGCCTGCGTGTGCTCCTGAATTCTCGTCAGTGCCACTAGTGAGGAACTGCTAAGTGCACTTTTCGTGTCCATGGCACATGGCCTCTGAACACTGTGCATAGTTGTAGGGTCTAAGGGAATCACAGCACCACGATGGCACCTGCGGGGTAGCCTGCCTTCTTAAATTCTTGCACCTGGGCCCTGTGGTTTCTAGTTATGCCTCTGAGCCTTTAATAAAGGGTTTGTTTATTTATGATTGCAAGGCAGTGCTTGAAGGTTTTTAACTGTACATGTAATAAACTGATATTAATGGTTCAGTGAAAAAACTTTGCTTAGTAATATTAGGCGACCATCATCAGTACTGAATAAATTTGCTTTTTACTATTGCATGCCCCACGTTTCGTTTCTCTTAAAGTCTCTGAAAATCCTTATAAGAACCAATTTTAAAATATTACAATACCCCAGTTTTTTTTTTTAGTTTTTTTTTTTCATGTGTTTAACGAAATTATGCTTTTAAATTATTTTCCTTTTGACTTCACATTCAGATTTGAGCTGTTTATAATCCAGGCCTATATGTTCAAGTGTAATACAGGGTACTAGAACTCTTTATAGATCATCCACTGTTTTGCATCACCGCTATCATCAGATAATAACAACTCAGGTTAACATCTTCACTGTTCTGTGTGACACTCTGGTGAAAGCTGTACCATTCTGTTATGTCCTGACTCTGTTTCTGTGAAAATCCCTCTTTTATACCAAAAACAAAGTTTAAACAGTCCCATTAACACATACATATGCAAATTTAAAAAGGAAAAAAAAAAAACTATTGTGGAAATCTGAAGCAGAATTCCCTTAAGGTAACATTTCACAAATAAATCACTGTGCATTAAAGTGCATCCAAGAAAATTTTGTTTAGAATATTCAGGGAAATTTGTTTCCCTGAATATTCAGTGGCTGCACTATTCAATATTCATTAACATTTTTTAAATGTTTAAAAGCTACAGGTGAAAATTCACCTATAGCTACAATACTTATTTTAATGTGCTCTGGAGAGCATGGACAGCATGCCAAGGTAATTATTACCCCCTTAAATCAAATTAAGGTAAACAAATGAATACTGAAGTTTTTTTTCGTCAGTATTTTCTCTTTTTCTTTCATTTTCATTGTGCATTCATTCGAATTTTCATTTAATTAAAACCAAACAAAAACTAGATATTTTGGACGAATGTGCATTCATCTGAAAACTAATGCACATCTCTTACTGCATATATTTTAAAGCATCAAATTAACTAAACAACTGTTTTGTTTCTATTGGAGTTACCTTACATTTTTAAAACCAAGACACAGTTTGCAAGTCATTTTTCTTATTTGAAACATATTTCCAATACTTTTTGCATAGTGTGTATGTGTTTTGGTATTTAAACCTTTCATCCATTTATATTTTAAACTCCCTTAAGAAGCCTTTATTCTTTGTAAGTACCAAGATCATGTTGCATGAAACAAGCATGAATCTGACATGTAAGAACGGAGCTGCCAAAGACCCAATCCAGTATTAGGCTTCTCAAATGTCCTGCAGGCCTCTTGCTGTCAAATTACATTGGAGTTTGAATCGACCCTGTCCCCTGTTGTACCTCTGACGTCAAAAAAAGCAGAGTGCATATAGGAAGGTCAGCATGTGTCATTCTCAGCACTAATTCTACTTAAACAGGTTGAATAGGGACCATTTGTTGTTTTCAAAACTGTTTTATTTCTGCTTTATGATTTTGCAAGGTTTTCTTAAATTAAGAAACCAGAAGCCTAGAAGGATCAGTTATGAGTTTAAACTGAGCTGTAAACAGCTGTGATTTATAGAGGAAAACATAGGACACTTCTTGCAACTTCATCTTCTGAAAACTCAGCAGTGTATTTATTTGCACTGACTAAGCATTCATAATGAGTACAGCCAGTAAGAGTTCAAAATCATCTTTGGTAAACTCACTGGCAAAAAGATATGACCCTAAAGCATTGCAGAACCAAAGACCTACTGCTGCGCAAAAAGCATCTCAAAATAATCTGGTTTGTAAGGACTCTAAAACAGCAGTGAACCGAACCACAATGGACATAAAGTTTGATTCTCTGTGCCAGAAAATTGATAATCTGTTAACTGAACAGAATACTGTCGTTAAAAAATTGGAAGATATTTCACAGAATATTATTGGAATTGAAGAAGACCTGAATCTTATCAAATCAGAAGATACTCCTGCCAAAGAAAACTCAGAAGACAAAGAAAATATTTTGGAAATGAAAGGTCTTTTCTCAGAGATGATTAATCAGCTGTCATCAATTAACAAATATGCAGAACAGCAAGCAAAAAGGCTGGATGGAGTTGAGCAAATTCTGCTTGGAACCCAAAATGTTGTCTGGTCTATAATGAAAGAGATAAGATTCCCAGCAGTTTTGGATTTTCTCCAGAAAACACCAAATCATTTAAATTCACAAAATATTGATAATAAAATGAAAAAGACAGAGAAAGGATGTCAGAAAGCTAAAGATAGCACAAAATATAAAAAGGGTGTTAAGGTCCAGAATGTGAAAAAGAAAAGGAACAATCTTCACCACAAAAAAAAACATGAGGTGAGAATATTGTACTCTGATCTATATATCTATGTGTGTATGTATCCTATCTATCTATCTCTCTCTATATATATATATATATATATATATATATATATATATATATATATATATATATATATATATATATATATACTGTATATATATATACACACACATACGCACACATAGATACATAAATATAGGAATGTAAAAAATACCATAGGGTAAAGTTTCATACTCATCCGACACTACTGGAATTATGGAAATTTCTAGCCTTGTATGTGTGTATATATCCATACTTAAACAATCTGTTATTTGGAAGTACAAGCTGGGAGAGTATGAGTAGCATGTTTTATAGACATAAATAGTTATTTAGAAACATAAAATGATCATTAACACAATTATTTTAACCATATTGGGTCAAATTTGTTAACATTATGTAGTTTTCTTATTACTTCAGCTTTTGCATTTTGGAGCTTAGTCAAACCAAATCCAAACAGAATATAGTTTTACAATACAAGTAATACATATAGGTCTAGATTACAAGAGGAGCGCTATTTTAACGTGCGCCCATAAAGGGGCAAATTTGCCTGTTTACGGGCGCACAGTAAATAACCAGCCATTACAAGTGGCTGGTTAATGCTCCCGCAAGCTTGAGGTAGCACTTTGCGCTAAGCACAGTTAACCAAACCTCTGGTTAATTAAAAAATTCCCCCAATTACCACCATAATAAAGTGTACAGATCCTTTATATTTTGTAAAAAAAAAAAACTGAATGAAGCAATTATAAGGGGGTGAAAGTGAGAGGAAGTGCCTTTACATAGCGGTCTATGGGGACTGTGTTTTAAACTGCAAATATGTGTATATGTTTATATACATATATATTTATGTGTTAATATGTGTATATACATATAAAAACATATAAATATATATGAAAAATTTGCTGCGCAACTTACCCCCTGCTTTAGGTTCTTTTACATGTCTCACGGCGTAGGAACGAGGCTCCCATTAGAGCCTATTGATGCATGCTCTTGTGAGCGCAATGCTTACAGGCAATGCAAACGTGAGGTTGCATTCACATTGCGCTTAAAGGGACAGTCTGCTCCAGAATTGTTTTTGTTTAAAAAATAGATAATCCCTTTATTACCCATTCCCCAGTTTTGCATAACCAACACTATTATATTAATACATTTTTTACCTCTGTGATTACCTTGTATCTAAGCCTCTGCAGACTGCCCCCTTATTTCAGTTCTCTTGACAGACATGCAGTTTAGCCAATCAGTGCTGACTCTTAACTCCACGGGAGTGATCACAAAGTTATCTATATAACATACATTAACTAGCAGTGTCTAACTGTCAAAAATTGTCACAATGCACTGAGATAAGAGGCGGTTCAATGGCTTAAAATTAGCATATGAGCCTACCTAGGTTTAGCTTTCCACACAAAAAAACCAAGAGAACATAGCAAATTTGATGATGAAAGTAAATTGAAAAGTTGTTTAAAATTGCATGCCCTATTGGAATCATGGCAGTTTATCTGGACACTCCCTTTAAATAGCCACTCGTAATATAGGCCATAATGTGTGATGTGTTAATTCTCTCATTGTTTCCATTTAATGTAGAACTGAGAAACCTGAGACTACTAAATTAATCTCCCTTGAAATGGATTTTGTCATTTTAAATAATTATATGGATATGAAACCCAAATATATCTTTTTTGTGATTCAGACAGAGCATACCATTTTAAAAAAGTTTCCAATTTACTTCTATTATCGAATTTGGTTCATTCCCATGATATTCTGAAGAGATACCTAGGTAGGCAACTGGAAAACTAAATAGCAGGAAATAGTGCTGCAATCTAGTGCTCTTGCAAATGGAAAACATTCTTGTAAAACTGCTGCCATATAGTGCCCCAAAACTGAGTTGGCTTCTAAGCTTATGTCCCTGTTTTTCAACAAAATATACCAAGAGGACAAAAACTGGAAAGTTGTTTAAAATTGCATGCTCTATCGGAATCATGAAAGAGAAAATGTGGGGCTTCATATCCCTTTAAAAGAGTAAATTACCCATTATCAACTTGTATACGTTTGTTACAGCTAATATACCTAAACTATAATACATGTTAAAACTTTTTTTAGATGCAAGAATAAAAAAACATATATTTAAAGGGACACTGAACCCAAAAATGTTGTTTTGTAATTCAGAAAGAGCATGCAATTTTAAGCAACTTTCTAATTTACTCCTATTATCAATTTTCCTTTGTTCTCTTGCTATCTTTATTTGAAAAAGAAGGCATCTATGCTTTTTTTGGGTTCAGTACTCTGGACAGCAATTTTTTTATTGGTGGATGAATGTATCCACCAATCAGCAAGGACAACCCAGGGTGTTCACCAAAAATGGGCCGGCATCTAAACTTACATTCTTGCATTTTAAATAAAGATACCAAGAGAATGAAGAAAATTTGATAATAGGAGTAAATTAGAAAGTTGCTTAAAATTTCATGCTCAATCTGAATCATGAAAGAACATTTTTGGGTACAGTGTCCCTTTAATGTCACTTCAAACTCTAGCTAGTGAATCATTTTTTAAACTCAGAACAATAAATGTGCTGCTTTAGTGACACCACCTGTTAGTTATATATACGTTTTCTCATGCTTGGACAAACAAGCTCTTCTGACCTGTCACAATCTGTCATATTCTGTGTTACAATGACCCTCACCTCCCACCATTCAATGGCAGCGCAGTTGGCAGCACATGTAAAATATTTTACTAAATGACAAACATCATTTTAAATAGACACAATAAACACATTTTTCCCTTGCATGTTGAAAGAAACACAAAAACATTAGCCAGAAAACTATTCAAATTAAAAATAATTCTATTTTAATATTGTGAAAAAAGGATTAACCAAACAGGCTACAATGCAAAATGTGTTTAGTACAATTTGTTGTCTTACATTCCAGTTATTTTTTAAATTTGTTCTGGGAAAAATTCAAATCCAATTCAGTAATTTTTTGCTTCCTCCAGACCACATTCAAATCGAACAGGAAAGGCTGTTTGAATTTGGTGGCCTGCCTAGTACATATGTGATACACATGAACAAAAAGTGTTTGCCTCAACTATTCATAGGCAGAAGCAAAAATAAAGCAGCCAATGAGAAAGCAGAAGGTTGGGCAAACATTCCTTCATTAAAGGGACATTGCAGTGCAAAAACCACATGCTCTAATTTGTGTGGCTAACTTTTATCTACACTCCGTGCAACTTGGGGTCCATAACAATTCTTCTAATGGTTTTTCTACAAAGTTCTCCTTTAAAGCTGATAGCACTGCTCACAACCAGCAATTTGTAGAATTGCACGACTGCCACTGTTGATTGGCACCACCACTGTTTCCTGCTGGGCACCAGCCGTTATCTGTAGCTCCTGAGTGGGACTTTTATGTGTTTTAATGGACAGTCAAGTCAAAATTAAATGTTCATGATTTAGATAGGGAATGCAATGTTAAACAACTTTCCAATTTACTTTTATCATCAGAGTTGCTTTGTTCTCTTTGTATTCTATGTTGAAAGCTAAACCTAGGTAGGCTCATAAACTGATTTCTAAGCCGTTCAAGTCCTCCTCTTATCTCACTGCATTTTGACAGTTTTTTCACGGTTAGACAGTGCTAGTTCATGTGTGCCATATAGATAACATTGTGCTCACTCCTGTGGAGTTATTTATGAGTCTGTATTGATTGGCTAAAATGCATGTCCGCAAAAGAACTGAGATAAGGAAGCAGTCTGCAGTGGCTTAGATACAAGGTTATCACAGAGGTAAAAAGTGTATTTGGGTAACAATGTTGGTTACGCAAAACTGGGAAATGCATAAAAAAAGGGATTATCTATAAAGAAGAGAGTCCCTTTTATGCCTTTGCTGGGGTTTAACACATAAGTTTACACAGCAAGTATTGCAAAAATGACAAACTGCAGAATTAGTCATTTTTGTACTATGTGCAATATCTCTTTAATACTGCCTTATGTGTTTATTACTATTATTACTATAATCAGTTTACATTAAAAAAAGTGTATTTGTTTGCAGTATCTTTGAGTTTTCTACTAAAGTTAATTAATGGCATGTGTGTATAATTCCCCAACACTTAATTGCAATTATAAATGAACATTCTTATGATAATACTTTATTTATGAATTAAAGGGACATGGAACACATTTATTTCTTCCATGATTCAGATAGAGTACACAATATAAACAACTTTTCAATTTACTTCTGTTATCAGATGCACTTTGTTTTCTTGCTATCCTTTGTTGAAGAGTAAACTTATGTAGGTTCAGGAGCATCAATGCGCTACTAGGTGCTAGTTGGGGATCGGTTGCTGCCTTTTATCATTGGCTTATTGATGTGTTCAGCTAGCTCCCAGTTGTTACCTAGTTTTACTCTTCTTTAATAAATGCAAATTGGAAAGTTATGTAAAATTACATGCTCTATTTGAATCGTAAAATTTAAATTTGACTTTACTGTCCCTTTAATAAACCAAGAAACAATTGTTTTCTGAAAATTTGAGATGAACATACACAATCATGACCAAACAGAGTGTAAAAATGAACAAAAGGTTCTTCAATAAAAAAAAATATATATATGAAAACTTTTGATGAAAGTAATTTTCTGATTGATTAGATATTGTCAGTGAGGGTTCTCAATGGAATTTGGATATATATGGAAATATTGCTATATGATTAAAAACACAGTTTTTCTTTTGGATTGGAATGGCCTTAATGTACAAGCTTATTTAAAGAGCTGTTTACTAATATCTAAAGAGTTTATTTGTTAATAATTTCTAATACTAATAATTATATTGCAGTTTATCACATATTTTTTATATACAAATTCTCATAGAGTTAAAGAAACATTAAAACCATTTTTCTGGTTTCAACTGAGCTATGGGAGCTAGTCCCTAGTATTGTGTGGTCAACAGATTTGTTTTTTTTTTTTATTTATTTTATATCCTATATTATAAAAGGCCAAGTGTGTTTGTCCGAAGCTGTCATGCGCAGTAGAGACAGCACGAGGACAAACACACCTGGCCTTGGATGCGCAGTAGAGACAGCACGAGGACAAACACACCTGGCTTTGGATTCCCTACCTGATCTACCGACTGCCGCGAGAAGAAGTGGGCATGACCGAGCGTGTGTGGGGGCGTGACCGAGCGTGTGCAGGGGCATGGCTTACCGTGAAGCCCAATGAAGGGGGCGTGGCCTATCATGAAAGCCTGTGAGGGGGGCAGGGCCGTGAAAGGCCGTGGAGAGAGCTCAAACAACTCAAAAGAGGGGAGAGGAGGGGAGAGAGAGAGATCAAGACGGGAGAAAGAGATAGGGGGGAGAGAGTGGGGAGATGGAGAGAAAAAGAGGGGAGATGTGGAGAGAGAGAGGGGAGAGAGAGAGAGACAGAGGGGGGAGATGGGGAGAGAGAAGGGGAGAAAGAGAGGGGAGAGAGAGAGGAGAGGGGAGAGAGAGGGGGAGAAAGAGAGGGGAGAGAGAGAGGAGAGGGGGGAGATAGAGAGGGGGGAGAAAGAGAGGGGAGAGAGAGAGGGGGAGAAAGAGAGAGAGAGGGGAGAGAGAGAGAGAGGGGGGAGATAGAGAGGGGGAGATAGAGGGGAGAGAGAGAGAGGGAAGAGAGAGGAGAGCGAAAGAGAGGGGGGAGATAGAGAGACAGAGGGGGGGATAGAGAGAGGAGGGAGAGAGAGAGAGGGGAGATAGAGAGAGAGAGGGAAGAGAGGCAGAGAAAAAGAGAGAGGGGAGAGAGAGAGCGAGAGACAGAGGGGGGAGATAGAGAGAGGGGAGAGAGAGAGAGGGGAGAGAGAAAGAGAGAGGGGAGATAGAGGGAGAGGGGAGAGAGAGCGCGAAAGAGGGGGGGAGAGAGAGTGCAAAAGAGAGGGGGAAGAGAACGCAAAAGAGAGGGGGAAGAAAGAGCTCAAAAGATAGAGGGAGAGAGAGCGCAAAAGAGAGGGGGAGAGAGAGAAAGCAAAAGAGAGAGGGAGAGAGAGAGAGGGGAGAGAGAGAGAGGGGGGAGATGGGGAGAGAAAGAAAGCAAAAGAGAGTGGGATGGAGAAAACGCAAGGGGTGGGACCACTGTACTGCAAAAAAATGGCCGGTGTGAACGGGCATTAGGACTAGTATATATATATTTCCCCCTGAAATAGACTTTACTCTTTGGCTTGCTAACACATTTGATAATCTATGCACCTGTGTAGTCAATGTGATCTAAGGGAATTAAACCGGTAGACAAGAGCTCCATTACCTTAGTTAATGTGTAATGTTTTAGGAAATCATATTAATTATCCCATTATAATCACTACAATTACAAATTTGATTAGTTTTGGCTAGACCTCTCAAATGATTAATTCCCTGTGAAAAAAATATTTCAGACCAATCTTACTATACCTATGATTAACAGAGCCATCCAAAATCATTTGTGGAGACTAATACATGTGAAAAGTGTGACATATGGCACATCTACTATACAGAATTACAGAAATAACCCATGTATGTTATCATATGCTCAAAAAGTCTTCAAACACATTAATTGTTGCACATCCGGAAGCCATATTGTCTGGAGTTACTAATCAAAAATCATGCAGATGTGTATCAGCCACACAAATCCAAGCCTATTCCAATTACAAAAGTTTTCCAACTGTTTCTCGATAATTTAATAGTAATCAGTTAGGCAGACAAAGCTAACATAGGGAACACATAAAAACACATAAAAATCTACTTTTTAAAAAAAAATAAAAAAATTATCAGAATACCCTGCAACAACAATTACATATAATTCTGTCATGACGGGGAGCTATTTCACATATCTTTTTTTGTCATACATAAAGCAATCAGAGTAAATTACGTTATAAACTTTTATGCAAATATTTTTCATTCAAAAAATTAGTTCATACAACCAAAGTTAAAAAACAGGGTATAACGTGGAACAGTCTGGGAAATGTAAACTTTTGCTGCACTGCCATGCAACTATAATATTGTAATATATTTTAAGAATTGTATTTTTCCACCTTGTGGACAGACAGTTACATAATACATGAAAACTATACCATATTATATTTTCAAACCATGCAAGGCTCCCTGGGTATTGACATTAATGTACAGCCAGCACATTCCCTGTGTAAGCCATAAGAGAATATGATAGGCCACTTTGTAACTTGATGAATTTGCAAAATGACTTTCTCTTTCAGAAAAACACTCTGGTACTCACTATCTCTTAAGTCCAATTCATTAATTATGTAATCAAGTAACTTAATGCGATATTAAGCCAAGAACAAATTAATTTATATACCCAATCATATAAATGACAAAAGCAAGGAGGTATAAATGCAGCAGAAAGTATAGCTGCGTTATAGTATGGACATGTAAAAATAAACTTGAATTTTTAAGGGACAAGAAACCCTTTATTTTTTCTTTCATGATTCAGATAGGTCATACAATTTAGCGCCCAGGAGAGATTTGCTGCTCCTGAGCCTACCTAGGTATTATTTTCAACAAAGGATAGCAATAGAACTAAGCAAATTAGATAATAGAAATAAATTGTAAAGCTGTTTAAAATTGCGTGGTCTATTATGAATCATGAAAGTGCTATTTAGTGCTTTTGCTTGTGCGCAGACACCGCCAGAAGTAAACTTTTAACTTCTATTATAAGTTGAAAGTAAAATGTTTGCGCATGAGCAAAAGCTTACGTGTTCTTACTTAAGGACTTTGAATATCGTGACTGAGTAAACTTTTTCTCCCCATGGACTTTAATGGAGTGCGTAAAATGGAAAAAAAAACTTGCACTTATCCCAACTAACCCAACACTGTGTTTAACCTAGAGTGTTAACCCGGAGGAAGTTATGAATATTTTGCTTTCCGATGTTCTTCACATAGAAGAAAATGTTCTATTTATTTTTAAATAGACATTTCTATATATATAATATATTTTTGTAAAATATACATCTATATAGGTATAGGCAAATACAGATATATATATATATATATAAGAATATCTTTTTAAAAATACATAGAACCTTTTCCCCTTACAGTACATACACATTAAAACGCATTAAATATTGCAATTGACAAAAATCGATTTTTCATGTTTTCTGATATTTGAGTGGAAAAGGCTCCAAAGTATATATACATATGTATATATGTGCATATATGTGTTTAGAAATGTATATACATACACACATATATATACACATATGCACATAAATACACATTTATGCACATATATACATATGTGTGTGTATTTTAAGTAAAAAATACAGCTCAAATCACACTTTTTAATTGATTTATTTTTAAACTTGTGCTCACACTATATATTTTCATAAGACTCTTTGTGAATGCAATGAAACCTTGGACATTTGTTAATGATAAAAGTACAGACATGCCATGAACTGATATTAATAGGTAAAAAGCCAATAAACACCTATACTAAGGGCCAGATTACGATTGGCGTGCTAACAGCTACGCATGAGCGAAAAGAGGTATATTGCAGCTGTTGGATGTAACACTCGTATTACAAGTTGAAATTAAACACGATCGCTTGTTCGAAATATAAGTTAACGCGCACCGGAATAGCGCATCCTCAGAGATCTGGTTAACTGTTTTGTTTTCCAATAGCAGTTTCCTTTCTGATGGGGAAAAATAAATAATAAAAATAAAAGTTGTTTTACTATGCATAATTAGATATGTTATATTACAATCACAATATGTTTAATGTCCCTTATAAAACAGCAACAACAACAAAATAATTGAAACAAATTATGCAGCCACCATCAACAGTGAATTAGCTGCTATGTTTTCCTTTTGGTTTGGTTGCATATATTTTTCTTCCATGGTTTATTAAAATCATTGGAAACCCTTCATGAAAAGTGTGCAGTATGCATATTCATATATTATTGTGTTTGTGTTTAACCCCTTAATGACAACTGACGTACCAGGTACGTCATGCATTAACAAGCAGTTAATGACAATGGACGTACCTGGTACGTCAGTTGTCTAACAGAGTGCTGGAAGCGATCACAAATGCTTCCAGCAGCTCTGAGGGTATTGCAGTGATGCCTCAATATGGAGGCATCCTGCAATACCACTTTACAAGCCCCCGATGCAGAGAGAGCCACACTGTGGCCCTCTCTGCACCGGTAGCGATAGTGCCGGGTGTGAGGGTGCGCGCGCGCGTGCACGTGCACCCATTAGCCACACTGACACCAATGAATGAGGGCAGAAAGGGGAAAAAAAGGGATTTAAAAAAAAAAAAAATATATATAAAAGGATCTGGGAGGGGGTGGGGGTATTGTGGGGGGCTGCTACACTACAGAAATAGTTTTTTAAGTAAAAATAAAATAAAAATACTTTTTGGGGCCAAACTGGGTACTGGCAGACAGCTGCCAGTACCCAAGATGGTGGTAATTTGGTAGGGGAGAGGGTTAGAGAGCTGGAGGGGGGATCAGGAAGGTTGGGGCTAAGGCAGGGGTCCATCACAGCTAAAATACTTTATTATTTTTATTTAAAAAAAAAAAAAACCTCTTTTATTTAGTACTGGCAGACTTTCTGCCAGTACTTAAGATGGCGGGAACTATTGTGGGGTGGGGGAGGGAAGAGAGCTGTTTGGGAGGGATCAGGGGGTGGGATGTGTCAGGTGGGAGGCTGATCTCTAAAATTAACCCTGCAAGCTCCCTACAAGCTACCTAATTTAACCCCTTCACTGCTGGGCATAATTAACGTGTGGTGCGCAGCAGCATTTAGCGGCCTTCTAATTACCAAAAAGCAATGCCAAAGCCATATAAGTCTGCTATTTCTGAACAAAGGGGATCCCAGAGAAGCTTTTACAACAATTTCTGCCATAATTGCACAAGCTGTTTGTAAATAATTTCAGTGAGAAACCTAAAATTGTGAAAAATGTTAAGTTTTTTTTTTATTTGCTCGCATTTGGCGGTGAAATGGTGGCATAAAATATACCAAAATGGGCCTAGATCAATACTTGGGGTTGTCTACTACACTACACTAAAGCTAAAATTAACCCTACAAGCTCCCTACAAGCTCCATAATTAACCCCTTCACTCCTGGGCATAAAACACGTGTGGTGCGCAGCGGCATTTAGCGGCCTTCTAATTACCAAAAAGCAACCCAAAAGCCATATAAGTCTGCTATTTCTGAAAAAAGGGGATCCCAGAGAAGCATTTACAACCATTTGTGCCATAATTGCAGAAGCTGTTTGTAAATAATTTCAGTGGGAAACCTAAAGTTTGTGACAAATTTTGTGAAAAAGTGAACTTTTTTTTTTTTTTTGATCGCATTTGGCGGTGAAATGGTGGCATGAAATATACCAAAATGGGCCTAGATCAATACTTTGGGTTGTCTTCTAAAAAAAAATATATACATGTCAAGGGATATTCAGGTATTCCTGACAGATATCAGGGTTCCAATGTAACTAGCGCTAATTTTGAAAACAAGTGGTTTGGAAATAGCGAAGTGCTACTTGTATTTATTGCCCCATAAATTGCAAAAAAAGCAAAGAACATGTAAACATTGGGTATTTCTAAACTCAGGACAAAATTTAGAAACTATTTAGCATGGGTGTTTTTTGGTGATTGTAGATGTGTAACATATTTTGGGGGTCAAAGTTAGAAAAAGTGTGGTTTTTTTCCATTTTTTCCTCATATTTTATTATTTTTTTTTAGTAAATTATAAGACATGATGAAAATAATGGTATCTTTAGAAAGTCCATTTAATGGCGAGAAAAACGGTATATAATATGTATGGGTACAGTAAATGAGTAAGAGGGAAATTACAGCTAAACACAAACACTGCAGAAATGTAAAAATAGCCATTGTCATTAAGGGTAAGAAAATTGAAAAATGGTCCGGTCATTAAGGGGTTAATTAGTATATGCTTTTTTATGGTTTACTCATTTTATGCATTTTTTCTTGTTTAAATTATGGCTCTTCCAATGGATTAGAATGAACTCGCCTGAACTCCCATCCAGTGTTTACGAACACAAATTCTGATGGATTGAAATTGTTTACCCAAAAACATCTATAAAAACAAGCAACACATGCGTATACAACAAGATCTACCTATAAAACCTTAACATATAGGTGGTGTTAGAGAGAGGAATACTGATTACTTGGTTGATATGGGTGCACTTATAGGACACAATCAAACAAAGCTATATATTACTTTGCTAGTTTCAAAAACAAAATGAAAAGCTTTATCTTAATATTTTTCATGCAAAAATATTTGTAACTTTTCTAGATCTGATTTTTTTAAAACCCCTTTTAAATGGAAGTAGCTGATTTTACATAAGGTTAGTCCTTGATCATATACAAAGAAACTCATTGTAGTATTTAAATATATCATGTTAATTAAAATGTAATATTGTATGGACAGTTTGAAATAAGGAGCTTGTATCGGGACTGGCCACTAAAAACTGCAAATAATGGACCATCAGTAAGGCAGATGAGTAGTATAAAAAAGTCCGGAGCAGCAGTTAAAAATATGATTCTTTATTGATCTTCTTTAAAAACATGAACATAGAAACAAGCAGACATGCCCTTAGTGTACAAAAAAGCTTACGTCTTTCGGCATCTTCCCTAGTACTAATGATCTATTTAAAGGGAATAAAACCATCTCATTCGCTAAGGGACAATTGGTACGTTAACTCATTCATTGCAGACTTATCTACCAGATAGTTAACTGCAATAGCGTTTAGACATATACTTTCACTTAAACTCTAATATTGTTCATGTTAAATTTAATGTTGTTAATTGCAACTTGTTCAACCACCAAATATGATACTATCTGTTACTGACAAGACTGATATTAAAGCCACAATATAAAAACAAAATAAATGCATTTTTTACATAGTATTTTCTCAAAGATGATATTGTTAGTTTATACACTGATATTCCATATATAATACAATACATTATTGTCAGTTACCATTTTGATACAAATCATGTTATTAATTAACATACTTCTAGAGGAGAATGGAACAAATGGACAAACCAATTGGTTCTCACAAGTTGCTACCTTAGCTAAAACACACACAGGCAATTATACACACACACCATATGCCCTTATGTTACACCATCTCTATCCCAACTCTTGAATTGGATGCATGCTTATAAATAGTACTGGCCAAAGTTAGGACTACAGTGTCCTCCTTGTTTTAAAAATTATCAGTGTACGTCCTCTATTTGTATTCATGACCCTATCATATGTGTTTGTGGCTATGGCCTCTAGATAATCTACCCATACTGTTACATAAATGTGATGGTGATGTTAAAATTATTAATATGAAAAGTAATATGAAAAATAAATAAGTCCCAGCGTTTATCCATATAATAACTAGAGGGACATATATCCTATATCAATTATCTATTCTAATTACAAAAGTTGATAAGGTCATAAACAGAATTTAATCCGGTTGGGTGTCTAGTTTGTACTTGGAATATCCAGAACACCTCTCTTTTGGCCAAAGCTCAGTCTCTATCCCCCCCTCTCCTTCCAACATTAACTATTTCAATAATGGTCCATTCAAAACTGGTATTGTAGCATAGGCATATATAACATATTGCAGTGCATAGACAAAGTTATACTCCCAGCACACCTGTGAACATGTTAGATACTCTCTGACTTTCCAACCCCTTTGTGTTTGCTTATATCACCACTATTGCCAGCCTAAAAACATATATCAGCTGAAGAAGCTCATACATGGGCGAGTGATATTTCTGATTCACTTTACTTGGGAGCCAAATGAATATAACACAGAAAGAAAGATGACATGGAGTATAATTTAAAAAAAGAGTATCTCAGCATCATGGGAAATGTAGTTCCAACACATCTGGGGTGCCAAGGTTGCTGACCCCTGCTCTAAGTGAAGGTGACCCTATGGAGCTACCTATTTTACCTGAAGAGATATCTGGCACTGGTCATGGTACTAGATGAGGGGAAGGCACTACAATGGGTACATATATGTGTACAACTTTTGCAAAAATCTTTATGGTTGACATTGAGTTTTGTGTTGTCTCAGATTTTGTCGGTTTATGGATGACATTTTCTTTATCTGTCATGTCAGTGATATATAATTATTTTCTAGGATTGAATTGGTTATTTGTTCAGATTAGACTATTCAATTTATTGGGGCATATTTAACAATGTCCGCTGCACATCGCTGCACATTTATCATTGCACCAGCAGTTCTTGTAAACTGCTGGTGCAATTGCGCCCCCTGCAGATTCGCGGCCAATCTGCCACTAGCAGGGGGTGTCAATCAACCTGATCGAATTCGATTGGGTTGATTTCTGTCCGCCGCGTCAGAGCAGGAGGACAAGTTATGGAGCAGCTGTCTTTAGACCGCTGCTTCATAACTTCTTGATAACTTCTGTTTCAGGCAAGCTTGAAGGCTCACCAGAAACAAGGGGCCTCAAGCTCTATACAGAGCTTGATAAATATGCCTCAGATTATCTAATGACAGAGAAGAAGAATTTTCTCTGTAAAATTATCATTTATTTCTACCACTGATTGAAATGGCTTATTGTCTCTAAGTAGTTGTCATCCTACAAGTAGACATCATCATAATGAGGACAATAATTAATCAGTTAATGATGCTGATTAGAGGAAATATCAACATAAATTTCAATGACTTACCCAATGTTTTTTTAGATGCTGAATCTGATAAGCTGATTATTAGTTGAAATATTTAGTGTTCAATGAAGGATGCCATTTTTTGGGGGGGGGGCAAAAATGTAAAAGTATTGGCTGATTACAAGGAACTAACTGTTTTCTATGTGTGTGCAAAATTCCATAAATTTATGAACTGCAGCAAAAATTCCAGAATCTGGTTTCTAGCACACCTCAGTGAGACCTGTTAAAATATATGGGCTAGTGAACTGAACTTAAAAAGTGACCTTACATTTTATTGTATCTTTTTGCTGCACAGTATAACGAGAAACTATAGTGGGAAATTAATAGTCAGACACGTTTTTTAGTATTAAAATACAAATTGATCACATTGCGATATTCCCTAGAATGAGATGTCAAGTTAAAAAGTGAATAGGCTTACTACTGGTGTAAATACATCACTGTGTGTGCTTGCTGGATTCAACAAAGACTTTGTTTATTGCAGAAAATGCATTCTATGAGCAAATAAATATTCTTAACTTATGTAACCTACTGTTTTCAGTATGACAGCCATCACTGCATTCAGTAAATAGTATTTCCCCAATAATTATTAATACAGTTTTCTTTCATAAGGTGGTGAGACTCCACAATCCATTACTCCTGGGATTCAACGCCTTTCCACCAGAAGGAGAAAAAGATTCCTAAAACTTCAAGAATACCACCTCTCTGGTATGCCACTCTTTGCCTCCCAGTAGGTGGGTGAAAAATTGAGGTGCTCCTGATTTTTTGATGAGAGGGGTCCTCAGACCGATTTGAGGCCCAGAGGGGAGGTTGGTGTACAGGGTAGTGACACAATTACAATTACTCCTGGTGAAGGAGTTAGTCACGAACAGGGGAGGTTGGAGTACAGTGTAGTGACACAATTACTCCTGGTGAAAAAGTTAGTCACAAGCCTGCCACAGGTGTTGCAGGGACTAGTCCCTTAGTCTTAGACATACACAGCACTGGATGGGCTCTGTTTATTTTAGCAGCTGGCTAAACCCAGTAGAGTGGTGCATCTCAAGGTAAAGGAGCAATTACATATACTTACATAGACCACGGGCTATTAGCAGGTACACCGTTTGGGGGGTACATCATAGCCAGGGGACATTACACTAAACAGATTTTACCACTTTTTATTAGGTTTTTTTATTCAGTCTAGTAGCTTATAGAGACATTCAGTTGGGCTTAAATCTCTCTTAGTGTAATTTTTATTTTAATAAATTTCCACTTGGGTGTTTTTGCACTCTTTATATGTTAGCGCTTTACATAGTTAACATACCTATGTTCTTGTAAATATATTTTTTTGTTTGACATTTATTTTTAGTCAGCACTATTGGGCGCACTAACTAAACGTGTTAAAAGTAAATGAAATCCAAAAATTCTCTTTCATGATTCAGCTAGAGAATACAATATTAAACAACTTTCCAATTGACTTCTATTATTTAATTTGCTTCCTTCTCTTGTTATCCTTTGCTGAAAGGTTTATCTTGGCAAGCTCAGGATCAGCAAAGAACCTAAGTTCTAGCTGCTGATTGGTGGTTGCATATATATATATATAATTGCCATTGGCTCACCCATGTGTTTAGTTAGAAACCAGTAGTGCAATGCTGCTCCTTCAACAAAATTATACCAAGAGAATGAAACAAATTAGATAATAGAAGTAAATTATAAAGTTGTTTAAAATTGTATTCTCTATCTGAATCATGAAAGAAAATGTTTGGGTTTCCTGTCCCTTTAAGTAGCTTAACCTTATGATGTTCTTGCTTCTAAGGGTATCTGTTTTTCCACTGTCTGTTTAGTACAAAGGAGTTATTCAGATTTTGCTCCAGGATTTAAACATATTGTAAACTTAACAATTTTTGAGATTTTGGAAGCTATGGTTCCTTTGAGTAAGTACCTAAGAGCTGTATCTGATGTTTAATCTTCAGTCAGGTTATCTAGCAATTGTGAATCTTAAAAAATCAGATTAGCTAAACATCTGTTTATTCTGTCAGATTTGGTTACTTCTGATTTGTCTTCTGAAGATAAACTAATTTCTGATCAGGAGTCGATCATTGATCAAGATTATCATTTTTCCTCTTTTCCTCTTTTATGTTCAAGGTTGAACATATTTGTTAGTTGCTCCAGGAGGGTTTAGGTTCTAAGTGTACCAGATCCTAGGCCTCAGGAGGGAAAATTTGTCAAACAACTGGACTTGATTTTCAAACCTCCAGTGGTTTCACTATCTTAAAGGATTTCTTTCTGTTATAATTTTTAAGCTAAACAACTAGCATATTAAAGTTAACAAACATTAATTAAAACCTACTGACCTATATTTTCTCCAAAACGAAGTTTCATAACGTTCTAAAAGTTATATCTTTTATTCGCCGATGATGTCACGTTATCCTGCCCACTATTTTCAGCACTGCATGTTCAAAATACTTAAACCAATAACTTTGTGTTTAAAGCGCCATTTTGAAACCTAGGTATTGTAAACGGATTGGTACAGAGCAAAGGATACCAACGGAGTGGGTTTGGAAAACAATTAAATTTGCAGACAAGATTTCTGATATACGGTAGAGATATGTTAATGAAATGCTATTGATAAAAAGCGTATTTGGGGTAGTTAGTAACAGGCATAGAAAATATTTACTTACAGTGGCCCTTTAAGCTGTTTCTAAATCAATTTCTAAGGAATGGTCTAAACCTGGAATTCCTTATGTTGCAGCTTCAAAATTTTAAAAAGAGTTATCCTTATCTGGCTTTTAGCATAGAACCTTGGGAAACTGTTTCTAATGTGGATGGGGCTATCTCCACTTTAGCCATTCCACTTTTCCTTTAGAGGATGGTACTTCTTTTAAGGATTTGCAATCTACAGTCTTTTTCAGAAAAGACTGTTCAGAAAGGGGTTTTTCTGTTCAGTCAGTAGCTTGTGGAGCTGTAACTAATTCTATGTGGTATGACAATCTTTCTGATGTCTAATAAGATGTTACTGCAAAGGGATATTTTCAACTTTTGTTAAACATATAAGATCTGCCAATGTCTTTCTGCAGTGTTTATTAATATCTTCTAGATTAATGGTAAAAATATGGTCTTAGCGGTTATGACTAGAAGACTCTCTTATGTAGGAAGTCTTGGTCAGTAGACATCAGGCCTCATTTAGACTTAATATTTTCTTTTGTAGTACTAGTACTAGTAGTAAAGGAGCCTTTTTACTTAAAAGTACATTAAACCCCCCCCCAAAAAAAAAAATATGATTCAGATAGAGGTTACAATTTTAAACAACTTTCCAATTTACTTCTATTATCTAATTTGCATCATTCTTCAGATATGCTTTGTTGAAGAAATAGGAATGAACCTGGGTGAGCCAATCACTTGAGGCATCTATGTGCAGCTACCAATCAGAAGCTACTGAGCCTTTCTAGATATGCTTTTCAGCAAAGGATATCAAGATAATGAAGCATATTAGATAATAGAAGTTAATTAGAATTTTTTTTTTTAAAATAGCATGCTCTTTCTAAATCATGAAAGAAAAAAATATGGGTTTCATGTCCCTTTAAGGACAAAATGTGTAAAGGAAGGTTCCAGGAATCCTCAGACAAAGCTTATAGATGTTTGGTATAGAGACTTGGTATCCTTTATTGAATGACAACAGGCATATATGTGCATATTAGAAAATAGAGGTAACTTGAAAATTGTATGCTCTGTCTGAATCATTTTGAGTTTCATGTCCATTTAAAATCTGTTTTGTTTATGTAACTAAAGTTATAGTGCTAGTGACAATATAAAATAACACTTTCAACAGTAAAATTTGGTTTTATTACCATGTATTTTTTAAAGATGACTAAACCGTCTGGTAAGCACAAGAACATTCATCTATTATGAAAGCAAGTACCAAGCCCTTGACTTGTAGAGATAACTAGCAGACAATTGCATAGAGGATTTTACAAAATATGGGAATGCTGGTAAAACATTTACAGTGCCAACTGCTAACTGGAGAAACCCTTAGGTGCCCAGTGCATTTCATGCCACGCAGTTGATGCAAAATTAATCTTTGCAGGCTAATAAAAATCACTAGATGCAGCACAAATCTGACGTGTCAAAAAATAAATATATATATATATATATATATATATAACACACAAACACCATCAGCACAAATTCATATGAATGTTTGAAAATGGGGCATAAGGTACAATTGATTAAAGTATTCTAAAATCTTACTTTCTTTCATGTAATTAGCAAGAGTCCATGAGCTAGTGACGTATGGGATATACATTCCTACCAGGAGGGGCAAAGTTTCCCAAACCTCAAAATGCCTATAAATACACCCCTCACCACACCCACAAATCAGTTTTACAAACTTTGCCTCCTATGGAGGTGGTGAAGTAAGTTTGTGCTAGATTCTACGTTGATATGCGCTCCGCAGCAGGTTGGAGCCCGGTTTTCCTCTCAGCGTGCAGTGAATGTCAGAGGGATGTGAGGAGAGTATTGCCTATTTGAATTCAATGATCTCCTTCTACGGGGTCTATTTCATAGGTTCTCTGTTATCGGTCGTAGAGATTCATCTCTTACCTCCCTTTTCAGATCGACGATATACTCTTATATATACCATTACTTCTACTGATTCTCGTTTCAGTACTGGTTTGGCTTTCTACTACATGTAGATGAGTGTCCTGGGGTAAGTAAGTCTTATTTTCTGTGACACTCTAAGCTATGGTTGGGCACTTTTATATAAAGTTCTAAATATATGTATTCAAACATTTATTTGCCTTGACTCAGGATGTTCAACGTTCCTTATTTCAGACAGTCAGTTTCATATTTGGGATAATGCATATGAATAAATCAATTTTTTTCTTACCTTAAAATTTGACTTTTTTCCTGTGGGCTGTTAGGCTCGCGGGGGCTGAAAATGCTTCATTTTATTGCGTCATTTTTGACGCAGACTTTTTTGGCGCAAATTTTTTTTTCTGTTTCCGGCATCATACTTGTCGCCGGAAGTTGCGTCATTTTTTGACGTTTTTTTGCGCCAAAAGTGTCGGCGTTCCGGATACGGCGTCATTTTTGGCGCCAAAAGCATTTAGGCGCCAAATAATGTGGGCGTCTTTTTTGGCGCTAAAAAATATGGGCGTCACTATTGTCTCCACATTATTTAAGTCTCATTATTTATTGCTTCTGGTTGCTAGAAGCTTGTTCACTGGCATTTTTTCCCATTCCTGAAACTGTCATTTTAAGGAATTTGATCAATTTTGCTTTATATGTTGTTTTTTCTATTACATATTGCAAGATGTCCCAGATTGACACTGAGTCAGAAGATACTTCTGGAAAAACGCTGCCTGGTGCTGGATCTACCAAAGTTAAGTGTATCTGTTGTAAACTTGTGGTATCTATTCCTCCAGCTGTTGTTTGTAATGAATGTCATGACAAACTTGTTAATGCAGATAATATTTCCTTTAGTAATGTTACATTACCTGTTGCTGTTCCATCAACATCTAATACTCAGAGTGTTCCTGTTAACATAAGAGATTTTGTTTCTAAATCCATTAAGAAGGCTATGTCTGCTATTCCTCCTTCTAGTAAACGTAAAAGGTCTTTTAAAACTTCTCATTTTTCAGATGAATTTTTAAATGAACATCATCATTCTGATTCTGATAATGGTTCCTCTGGTTCAGAGGATTCTGTCTCAGAGGTTGATGCTGATAAATCTTCATATTTATTCAAAATTGAATTTATTTGTTCTTTACTTAAAGAAGTCTTAATTGCATTAGAAATAGAGGATTCTGGTCCTCTTGATACTAAATCTAAACGTTTAAATAAGGTTTTTAAATCTCCTGTAGTTATTCCAGAAGTTTTTCCTGTCCCTGATGCTATTTCTGAAGTAATCTCCAGGGAATGGAATAATTTGGGTAATTCATTTACTCCTTCTAAACGTTTTAAGCAATTATATCCTGTGCCATCTGACAGATTAGAATTTTGGGACAAAATCCCTAAAGTTGATTGGGCTGTCTCTACTCTTGCTAAACGTACTACTATTCCTACGGCAGATAGTACTTCCTTTAAGGATCCTTTAGATAGGAAGATTGAATCCTTTCTAAGAAAAGCTTACTTATGTTCAGGTAATCTTCTTAGACCTGCTATATCTTTAGCGGATGTTGCTGCAGCTTCAACTTTTTGGTTAGAAGCTTTAGCGCAACAAGTAACAGATCATAATTCTCATAGCATTGTTAATCTTCTTCAACATGCTAATAATTTTATTTGTGATGCTATCTTTGATATCATTAGGGTTGATGTCAGGTATATGTCTCTAGCTATTTTAGCTAGAAGAGCTTTATGGCTTAAAACTTGGAATGCTGATATGTCTTCTAAGTCAACTTTGCTTTCCCTTTCTTTCCAGGGTAATAAATTATTTGGTTCTCAGTTGGATTCTATTATCTCAACTGTTACTGGAGGGAAGGGAACTTTTTTACCACAGGATAAAAAATCTAAAGGTAAATTTAGATCTAATAATCGTTTTCGTTCCTTTCGTCACAATAAGGAACAAAAGCCTGATCCTTCACCCACAGGAGCGGTATCAGTTTGGAAACCATCTCCAGTCTGGATTAAATCCAAGCCTTTTAGAAAACCAAAGTCAGCTCCCAAGTCCACATGAAGGTGCGGCCCTCATTCCAGCCCAGCTGGTAGGGGGCAAATTACGATTTTTCAAAGAAATTTGGATCAATTCAATTCACAATCTTTGGATTCAAAACATTGTTTCAGAAGGGTACAGAATTGGATTCAAGATAAGGCCTCCTGCAAAGAGATTTTTTCTTTCCTGTGTCCCAGTAAATCCAGCGAAGGCTCAAGCATTTCTGAAATGTGTTTCAGATCTAGAGTTGGCTGGAGTAATTATGCCAGTTCCAGTTCTGGAACAGGGGCTGGGGTTTTATTCAAATCTCTTCATTGTACCAAAGAAGGAGAATTCCTTCAGACCAGTTCTGGATCTAAAAATATTGAATCGTTATGTAAGGATACCAACATTCAAAATGGTAACTATAAGGACTATCCTGCCTTTTGTTCAGCAAGGGCATTATATTGTCCACAATAGATTTACAGGATGCATATCTGCATATTCCGATTCATCCAGATCACTATCAGTTTCTGAGATTCTCTTTCCTAGACAAGCATTACCAGTTTGTGGCTCTGCCGTTTGGCCTAGCAACAGCTCCAAGAATTTTTACAAAGGTTCTCGGTGCCCTTCTGTCTGTAATCAGAGAACAGGGTATTGTGGTATTTCCTTATTTGGACGATATCTTGGTACTTGCTCAGTCTTCACATTTAGCAGAATCTCATACGAATCGACTTGTGTTGTTTCTTCAAGATCATGGTTGGAGGATCAATTTACCGAAAAGTTCATTGATTCCTCAGACAAGGGTAACCTTTTTAGGTTTCCAGATAGATTCAGCGTCCATGACTCTCTGACAGACAAGAGACGTCTAAAATTGATTACAGCTTGTCGAAACCTTCAATCACAATCATTCCCTTCGGTAGCCTTATGCATGGAAATTCTAGGTCTTATGGCTGCTGCATTGGACGCAATCCCCTTTGCTTGTTTTCACATGCGACCTCTTCAGCTCTGTATGCTGAACCAGTGGTGCAGGGATTACACAAAGATATCTCAAGTAATATCTTTAAAACCGATTGTACGACACTCTCTGACGTGGTGGACAGATCACCATCGTTTAGTTCAGGGGGCTTCTTTTGTTCTTCCGACCTGGACTGTAATTTCAACAGATGCAAGTCTGACAGGTTGGGGAGCTGTTTGGGGGTCTCTGACAGCACAAGGGGTTTGGGAATCTCAGGAGGTGAGATTACCAATCAATATTTTGGAACTCCGTGCAATTTTCAGAGCTCTTCAGTCATGGCCTCTTCTAAAGAGAGAATCGTTCATTTGTTTTCAGACAGACAATGTCACAACTGTGGCATACATCAATCATCAAGGAGGGACTCACAGTCCTCTGGCTATGAAAGAAGTATCTCGGATACTGGTATGGGCGAAATCCAGCTCCTGTCTAGTTTCTGCGGTTCATATCCCAGGTATAGACAATTGGGAAGCGGATTATCTCAGTCGCCAAACGTTACATCCGGGCGAATGGTCTCTTCACCCAGAGGTATTTCTTCAGATTGTTCAAATGTGGGGACTTCCAGAAATAGATCTGATGGCTTCTCATCTAAACAAGAAACTTCCCAGGTATCTGTCCAGATCCAGGGATCCTCAAGCGGAAGCAGTGGATGCATTGTCACTTCCTTGGAAGTATCATCCTGCCTATATCTTTCCGCCTCTAGTTCTTCTTCCAAGAGTAATCTCCAAGATTCTGAAGGAATGCTCGTTTGTTCGGCTGGTGGCTCCAGCATGGCCTCACAGGTTTTGGTATGCGGATCTTGTCCGGATGGCCTCTTGCCAACCGTGGACTCTTCCGTTAAGACCAGACCTTCTGTCGCAAGGTCCTTTTTTCCATCAGGATCTCAAATCCTTAAATTTAAAGGTATGGAGATTGAACGCTTGATTCTTAGTCAAAGAGGTTTCTCTGACTCTGTGATTAATACTATGTTACAGGCTCGTAAATCTGTATCTAGGAAGATATATTATAGAGTCTGGAAGACTTACATTTCTTGGTGTCTTTCTCATCATTTTTCCTGGCATTCTTTTAGAATTCCGAGAATTTTACAGTTCCTTCAGGATGGTTTGGATAAAGGTTTGTCTGCAAGTTCCTTGAAAGGACAAATCTCTGCTCTTTCTGTTCTTTTTCACAGAAAGATTGCTAATCTTCCTGATATTCATTGTTTTGTACAAGCTTTGGTTTGTATAAAACCTGTCATTAAGTCAATTTCTCCTCCTTGGATGTTTGAATTTGGTTCTGGGGGCTCTTCAAGCTCCTCCGTTTGAACCTATGCATTCATTGGACATTAAATTACTTTCTTGGAAATTTTTGTTTCTTTTGGCCATCTCTTCTGCTAGAAGAGTTTCTGAATTATCTGCTCTTTCTTGTGAGTCTCCTTTTCTGATTTTTCATCAGGATAAGGCGGTGTTGCGAACTTCTTTTAAATTTTTACCTAAGGTTGTGAATTCTAACAACATTAGTAGAGAAATTGTGGTTCCTTCATTATGTCCTAATCCTAAGAATTCTAAGGAGAAATCATTGCATTCTTTGGATGTAGTTAGAGCTTTGAAATATTATGTTGAAGCTACTAAGAATTTCCGAAAGACTTCTAGTCTATTTGTTATGTTTTCCGGTTCTAGGAAAGGTCAGAAGGCCTCTGCCATTTCTTTGGCATCTTGGTTAAAATCTTTAATTCATCATGCCTATGTCGAGTCGGGTAAATCTCCGCCTCAAAGGATTACAGCTCATTCTACTAGGTCAGTTTCTACTTCCTGGGCGTTTAGGAATGAAGCTTCGGTCGATCAGATTTGCAAAGCAGCAACTTGGTCTTCTTTGCATACTTTTACTAAATTCTACCATTTTGATGTGTTTTCTTCTTCTGAAGCAGTTTTTGGTAGAAAAGTACTTCAGGCAGCTGTTTCAGTTTGATTCTTCTGCTTATAATTTCAGTTTTTTTCATTATAAGATTTAAACTTTATTTTGGGTGTGGATTATTTTCAGCGGAATTGGCTGTCTTTATTTTATCCCTCCCTCTCTAGTGACTCTTGCGTGGAAGATCCACATCTTGGGTAGTCATTATCCCATACGTCACTAGCTCATGGACTCTTGCTAATTACATGAAAGAAAACATAATTTATGTAAGAACTTACCTGATAAATTCATTTCTTTCATATTAGCAAGAGTCCATGAGGCCCACCCTTTTTGTGGTGGTTATGATTTTTTTGTATAAAGCACAATTATTCCAATTCCTTATTTTTTATGCTTTCGCACTTTTTTCTTATCACCCCACTTCTTGGCTATGCGTTAAACTGATTTGTGGGTGTGGTGAGGGGTGTATTTATAGGCATTTTGAGGTTTGGGAAACTTTGCCCCTCCTGGTAGGAATGTATATCCCATACGTCACTAGCTCATGGACTCTTGCTAATATGAAAGAAATGAATTTATCAGGTAAGTTCTTACATAAATTATGTTTTTTAGCTAACACATCTAGATAGATCCAAAATATGATTTAATGAATGTTACAAATTTGAAGTAACATTAATCCTTTGAGTGCTAACAACAGCTGTCTCAAATTGTCCCAGTCAGGTGCTGACGATGGCTCAGAGCCGTCGCTAGCACTCACCCACCTTGAGGGGGCAATCTGGGGGCTCCCACCTACTCCCACCCGGGTGATCTGGCCTGAAAAGTGAGAGGCTTCGCCGGGGCTTCACGATTCACGTGGTGATGTCATGCGCTATGACGTGATGATGTCACTGTGCAACTTTATTTAAATATAACAATGGACAGTATAGGGAAATGGGGGCATGCTGCTTAGAAGTCTTTATCTCTGGGAATTTAAACAAATATATTTAAAAAATGTAAAAAAAAAAATTAAAAAAAAACTCAAATCCAGCTTAGCACTGGAAATGGCTTAGCAGCCAAAGGGGAGACAGTCTAGTCAAAATTATACTTTCATGATTAAGATACAGCATGTAATTTTAAACAACTTTCCAATTTACTTGTATAATCAATTTTGCTTTGTTCTCTTTGGTATTGTTAGTTGAAAGCTACACCTAGGTAGGCTCATATGTTAATTTCTTAGCCCTTGAATGCTGCCTCTTAGCTGAATGCATTTTGGCTTTTTTTTCACAACTAGAGGGCATTAGTAAATGTATGCTATATAGACAGCATTGTGCTCATGCCCATTGAGCTACCTAGGAGTCAGCACTGACTGGCTAAAATGCAAGTCTGTCAAAAGAACTGAAATAAGGGGGTAGTCTGCAGAGGCTTAGATACAAGTTAATCACAGAGGTAAAATGTGTATTAATATAACAGTGTTGGTTATGCATAACGGGAATGGGTAATAAAGGGATTATCTATTTAAACAATACAAATTCTGGTAAACACTAAGGGCTAGATTACAAGTGGAGTGCTAAATTATCGCGTAATAATTAACCTTCCATTACAAGTGGTTATTTTCTAAAAGTGCCCCAAATGCCCTCAAAATAGAGGGCATTATAGTTTTTAATTTAGCTTTTTTTAAATTAAAAACAATTGCACTAGGCGGTTTTTGGGGTCTAAAGTTGGTGGGAGTGGGGTTTTAAAAAAAAAAAAACGGCACTGAAAAGTGCCTTTACATTGCAGCCTATGGGAACTGTGTGTTCCCAGTAAATATATATGTACGTGTATATGATTATATACATATATATTTATGTGTTAATATGTGTATATACACATATTAACACATAAATATCTATGTATATAGTCATATACATATATATATATATATATAAACATGATGCACTACTTACCCCCGTCTCTGTTGGAATCAGAACGAGGCTCCTATTGGAGCCCATAGAAGCACGCATTGCATTGCTGACAACCTGTAATACCAGCGCACATTAACATGCACTGGTATTACACAGTGGAGCGCAAATATTGCTTTCATGAAAGCGATATTTAGTGCTCCACTTGTAATCTGGCCCTAAATACATTTCATGCACCTCCCTCTAATTACTGGTGCCACCATTTTGAAACCTATGTTATACTGCCGGTAAATGAAGGAGAAGTGCTGCACATGTGCAACCACATCAGCACTGGAATGCAGTGAAAGTTAGATTTAAACATGGTGTCACCTATGACTAGAGGGAGATGGGGAATAATCTCAATATTATGGGGCCCATTTATCAAGCTCAGGATGGAGCTTGAGGGCCCGTGTTTCTGGCGAGCCTGCAGTCTCGCCAGAAACAGCAGTTATGAAGCAGCGGTCTAAAGACCGCTGCTCCATAACCCTGTCTGCCTGCTCTGAGCAGGTGGACAGACATTGCCAAAAATCAACCCGATCGAGTACGATCGGGTTGATTCACACCTCCCTGCTGGCGGCTGATTGGCCTCAAACCCGCTGGGGGTCGGCGTTGCACCAGCAGCTCACAAAAGCTGCTAGTGCAATGCTGAATAACTGATCCTCACTGTCGGATCAGGTCCGCCAGACCTTTGATAAATATCCCCCTATGTCTATACAATGTATTTGGTGTTTAATGCGATGCTTAATATTCCTTATAAGGGCGTTTTTTTTGTTTTTTTTTATAAAGTCAATGTTTATATCGGCAAATGATCACTGCTTTGTAAAGATTCAACTTAAAAACTGTCAGGTTTAGTACAATATTTAGGGTTTTGGAAATCAATTAAAAATTGTGTGGTTTTTTTACATTATCTCCATTGATTATTGCCAACATGGGCTAACACTGCAGTGCTGTAAACAATCACTGTAATGCATATAGGGCCGGGCTAGTTACAGTATTGGACTTCCCACCTTCACAGGACAAGTACACATTTCCAAGATATTTTACTGCAAAAGTATGCAACATAAATAATTGATGCATATTTCAGTGTTTTATTTTTCATCAATTCAATTTTGAGAGATTCAATCATGAGTTTAATATCCTTTTAATAGACTACCAGCTAAGGAAGTGTTGTCAGTGTCTACTGAAATTACAGCCTTGAATGATCTGCAGTGTTTCTAGGTCACTTGCAATTGCAGCGTCCAGCTAGTAGTAACGTTATACTACTACTAATTTTGTTTTGAACACACACTTCCTAGGCCTGTGTTCTGATACTCTGACAATGCTGGCCAGTTTGTTAGGGAGACATGTTTTATAATATTTTATCCTACTATTGGAGAGGTTTACTATTGGAGAAGATGTAATATTGGTTCCTAAACAATGATGTAAAAATAACAGTTACATTTTTTCATTGATAATTGTTATAAATTACAAACAAGCATTTGCTAAGACTTGGTTCTGACACTGAAGTGATTATTGGGGATTGAGGCTATGCAGTTGGCAAGAGGCTGGATCATCAAAATGTGAAAAAAAGAGACTGAAAGGGTGGTTGTGTCTTTAAAAGAAGAAATTGTGAGGCTGTGGTTTATTTGACCTTGTCTGAGAACTCCCTCCTTGTATCCTCTCAGACAGAAAAACAGATGTTTCAACCAGACTTTGGCAGAAGCTATAAAAAGATTCATGGCTTGCAAGTGTCAAAGTATTGGAATAGCTGGCATGTTACAAAGGAAGCCTCTTTAAAATGTTCATTAACTTTCACTGCAGACATACTGGCATACATTTACTAAGGATGGAGATGGCTCTCAAGGAGATTGTAAATTTTGCTAACAAAATTAGTTAGAAATTGTTTTAAACAGACATTTTGATGGCAGATCATATGCAATGTATTGTTTCATTGCTGATCATATACTGATGTTCCTTTAAACGTCACAAGTCTGCTTCAGAAACACAATATCATGACATCGCTGTTACTGCTGACATTACTTATTAGGGGGCAATAAATGCATACTGACACTATTCAGCAGTTTGTCTGCCAGGGGATTACGTTTTATAGCACTGACTTGTAGAATTATTTATGCTACCTTATTAATGATAACTATGTCTTGGTTTCTTTTCAATGCATTGGTCAGACACTAAAATAATCTATTTCATTAGTAGTGCCAGTTCCAAAACAATTAATCAAAGCAAGGTTTCCTTCATTAAGTTTATTAAAACGCATGAGAAACCATACAATAGTATTACATGTTGCTGCCTAAAAACAGATCTGCTAAAATAACATGGTTATGGCCATTAGAGGAAAACTTTCTGTGGAGGAATAAAAGGCCCTGTGGATAATATCAGGAGCAATGTATGCAACAGAAGATTTTACTTTGTTGTACACCTGTGGGGCACATCATTTTAAATTGGTTAATGCTCAGATATAAAATACAGAATTTCAAGGGGGTTATTTGCCATCTTTAGACACCTATGGCACCATAATATACCGTATTGTCCCGAGTATAGGCCGCACTTTTTCCCCCTAATTTAAATCTTTAAATTCGGGATGCGGCCTATAATCGGGGTTTTATTTATTTTAAATTTCATTGTTGCCTCCTGAGTTCCTGCGCTGAATGCAGAATGCGGGAACTAGAGGTGTAGTAGCTTAGATTTTTGAGACGCCTTATTAGGAGCACAGGAGGGCGGAAGAGATTAGCGTGCAACTGTAAGTGCTCTGCTGCAGCCTGTGTGATTAAGTCGGTGCCAAGGGAGGACAAACTAAAGTAAGTGGAGACTAACTAACTGGTATTACCAGTATTTTGTTTAGGGCATACTGTTCAGAGCAACTCGGTTCCATTGTTGTGTTAACCTTTACAGCCAGGCAGAATTAAAAGCACTGAATGTAAAGGCTGTCTGTGCCGTATCAGCTCCCAGAGGAGATTATAGCGATTTACACATAGCTGAGGTACGGCTGTGCTGACACAGTAATGTGTAGGAGAGGGCAGCAAAGAACGTTGCAAAATACCGGTATTAGGTAGGAATAACAACAAAAAAATGTATGTACAACACAGAGTTAATACTCTTGTCTTGTACATACATTTTTGTTGTTGTTATTTCTACCTAATATTTTACAACATTCTTTACTGCCCTCTCCTACACATTACTTAAGGGAAGTATTAAAAAAAAAGCCGGTCAAAGTGCTGAGTTCTTTTGTGCACAGGTGGATTTTTGGATAGCAGATCATTGTAATGCTTGTTGTGACTCATATTTTCTTTAAAAGCTAAAAAGTAAATTTCTTTAAAATGGCACCCAACTTTAAGGGTGCGGCCTATAATCAGGTGCGGCCTTTACTCGGGACAATACGGTATGTATTACACATCAGCAAATCAGTGAAATTCAATTACCAAATTATACTGTATTTTTCAAAGGAGTAAAATGGGTTAGTTAGCACATGGCAACTTATGTTTTCATTTTTATAATTTATATCTGGGTTTAAGGTCACATGGTTATTTGTTCTGTCAGAGGTTTTCTGAATAACCATGCACAATGTGTTACACAAGGCATCAGTTTGTGTCCTGGTCTTGTTTTTGAGTTCAGAACAGATTTAGTTTTACATTTCTTCAACCCCAATCTCCAGCGTCTGTTCTTTATGAGACCATCCTTGGTACATTGTAGTCTGAAATATGATGCAACAGTGCAGGAATGTCTGGAAAGTTTAAGAGTTGCTGTATTTCCCCTAGATGTCACTATTTAATAACTAGATAAAAAAAAAAAAGCCAGAAGAAAATGTTTGGTTGTTTTTGTTGTCTTAAATAGTGAATATAAAGGGCAGAGAGTTTCAAATATTATGTCATATGTTTTAAAACAATTTATGGGAAACTTTTCATGTAGCATTTTAGTAACAGCTGGATTATGAGAAATTGTACCTTACCACAACCACAGAGGCTATTTTTCTGGCCATACAAAAATATTGCTTATATTATGTGTAACTATAATATAACCATGCATAGTAAAGTCAGCTAAAATAGTAATCACTCAGACACATATATGCACTGTATATATCCTAATTAAGAATCGTGTTGCAATAAATCTACATACAATTGAACTGTTTCAATTTGCAAGAATTGAAATAAAAAACATTCCATTGATATACCTAATAAAAAAAAAAAATTTTTGCCATACTTCACGTTCCTGACAATTAGAGACAGATGAATGGATAAATAAGTTTATGCTTTAGATTAACTTATCACTGCGTAGAATATTTCAGATACAGGTTAATTTCAAATTACTTAAAAATACATTTAACTTACAGGGCTTTAAGTTAACATGTGCATATTACAAGTTGAAAGTAAACACGTTTGCTCAAGCCCAAACAAACTTAGCGTGTGTCGGGTTTGTTCAAGTGGAGACCTGGCGTATAGTGTAAGATTTAAAAAAAAAAATGTGCACCAAATGCAACATAAATATATAAAAATATATTATATGAAATTATTCATATAAATAAATATTTATTGAAAACATGCATATAAGGGTTAGAAGCTATATGTATATGACAAATAATTTGAATGGAAAGGGCTATAATGTGTGTACAAACACACATATATATATATATACACACACACCTATAAACACATAAGTGTTTATATGTGTGTGCATACATACAGTATATATATAGAGAGAGAGAGAGACAGAGTGTGTACCCGTTTAATAAGGATATATTGTTAATAGTAATGGAGCACCTGATTAACCAAATACTCTCAGGTGCTCCAGTGCACGGAACCCAAAAATAATATAATATGGATTATGTAAGAGAAATAGCTAGTTGGGCCAATCCAGCACAGACTAATAATAAACTAAAATACTGTTGGCTAGATTACGAGTCTTGCATTGGCCTTAAAAAGCAGCGTTGAGAGGTCCCAACCCAACGCTGCTTTTTAACGCCCGCTGGTATTACGAGTCTGGCAGGTACATGTGTACCGCTCACTTTTCTTCCGTGACTAGAGCTTACCGCAAATCCCCTTACGTAAATTGCGTATCCTATCTTTTTTAATGGGATTTGCCTAACGCCGGTATTACGAGTCTTGGAAGAAGTGAGCGGTAGACCCTCTCCTGTCAAGACTCCTACCACATTTAAAAGTCAGTAGTTAAGAGTTTTATGGGCTAACGCCGTAACATAAAACTAAGTGCTACAAAGTACACTAACACCCATAAACTACCTATTAACCTCTTAACCGAGCTCCCCCCCCCCCACTTGGCAAACACTTAAATAAAGTTTTTAACCCCTAATCTTCCGACCGGACATCACCGCCACTGTAATAAATATATTAACCCCTAAACCGCGGCACTCCTGCCTCACAAACACTAGTTAAATTTTATTAACCCCAATCTGCCATCCCTAACATCGCCGACGCCTATCTACATTTTTTAACCCCTAATCTGCCGCCCCCAACGTCGCCGCTACTATATTAAATTTATTAACCCCTAAACCTAAGTCTAACCCTAAGTCTAACCCCCCTAACTTAAATATAATTTAAATAAAATGAAATAAAATTACTACAATTAAATAAATTATTCCTATTTAAAACTAAATACTTACCTGTAAAATAAACCTTAAGATAGCTACAATATAACTAATAGTTACATTGCATCTATCTTATGGTTTATATTTATTTTACAGGCAACTTTGTATTTATTTTAACTAGGTAGAATAGTTATTAACTTTTTAATAACTACCTAGTTAAAATAAGTACAAATTTACCTGTAAAATAAATCCTAACCTAAATTACAATTACAACTAACACTACAATATCATTAAATTAATTTACTAAATTACCTACAATTAAATACAATCTTCCGACCGGACATCGCCGCCACTGTAATAAATATATTAACCCCTAAACCGCCGCACTCCCGCATCGCAAACACTAGTTAAATTTTATTAACCCCTAATCTGCCATCCCTAACATCGCCGACAACTATCTACATTTATTAACCCCTAATCTGCCGCCCCCCAACGCCACCGCTACTATATTAAATTTATTAGCCCCTAAACCTAACCCTAACTCTAAGTCTAACCCCCCCTAACTTAAATATAATTTAAATAAAATGAAATAAAATTACTACAATTAAATAAATTATTCCTATTTAAAACTAAATACCTGTAAAATAAACCTTAAGATAGCTACAATATAACTAATAGTTACATTGTATCTATCTTAGGGTTTATATTTATTTTACAGGCAACTTTGTATTTATTTTAACTAGGTAGAATAGTTATTAAATAGTTATTAACTATTTAATAGCTACCTAGTAAAATAAATGATAGGCTGATAGGATTCTATCAGCCAATCGGAATTAAAGGGACACTCAATCAAAATTAAACTTTCATTATTCAGATAGAGTATGCAATTTTAAAGAACTTTCCAATTTACTTCCATTAACAAACTGTGCACAGTCTTTTTATATTTAAACTTTTTGAATCACCAGCCCTTACTGAGCATGTGCAAGAATAAGCGTGTATGCATTTGTGAATGGCTGATTGCTGTCACATGGTACGTGTATGCATTTGTGATTGGCTGATGGTTGTCACATGGTAAAGTGGGAGTGGAAAAAGACACAACATGTAAAATTGTCAGAAAAAAAATCGACTACTCATTTGAAGTTCAGACTAAGTGCTATTGCATTGTCTTGTTGTCTTGCATTTGTTGATTATGCAAATCTACTGTGTTGACTGGTCCTTTAAGGTAGGAAAAATCCTATTGGCTGATCCAATCAGCCAATAGTATGAAGGTCATATTCTATTGGATGATTGGAACAGGCAATAGAATGCGAGCTCAATCCTGTTGGGGGGCTTTTTTATTTTATTAGGGGGATTAGATTAGGTGTAATTAGTTTAAAAAAATTGTATTTTTTTTTCTGTAATTTAGTGTTGGTTGTTTTTTGTACTTTATTTAATTTAATTGTAGTTAATTGTAGTTAGTTTATGTAATTAATTTAATGATAGTGTAGTGTTAGGTGTAATTGTAATTTAGGTTAGGATTTATTTTACAGGTACAGGTTTTTGCCATTCATGTGTGAACTTGAGACTGTGGGGGCAATCATTGAGATACTGAAGGAAGAATTTCGCTCTACTCTCTGTAGATGACCAAACAAAAATCAGGTCATCTATAAAGCGCCTGTAGAACATTACTTCTGCTCCAAAGGGGTTCTCTATGTTGAAAATAAAGGTACGCTCGAGCCAGCCCATATACAAATTTGCATAAGAGGGGGCAAATTTAGCCCCCATGGCTGTGCCCTGTATCTGTAAGTAGAAAACCCCCTCGAAGCAGAAGTAATTATGTTCCAGGAGATATTCAGTGACCCACAGGAGATAAGCGATAGTCTCATCAGTCAAATCACCACTGGATGAAAGAAAATATTTGATGGCTTGAATGCCCATGTGGTGTGGTATAGTAGAGTAAAGGGAAACCACGTCGACCGTAAACCAACTATGGTTGTGATCCCAACTGAACTCATTCAGGAGTTGAAGAATATGTGACGTGTCACAAATGTAACTGTGTAAGGCCAGTACATAGAGCTGGAGAACCCCATCAAGCCAATCACATAATGGTTCTAATAAGGAACCAATTCCTGATACGATTGGGCGGCCCCTGATGTTAGTCAAACTTTTGTGAACTTTGGGCAGATGATGGAAGACGGGGATGATAGGATGTTGGACATACAAGGATTCAGCAGTTTGCTGATCAAATTCTCCCAATTCAACCCCGTCATCCAAAATCTGCCCAAGCTCACTTTGATACCTTGTAGTAGGATTGTGTTGAAGAATCAAATAAGTGGACTGGTCACTCAGCTGACGAAGTGCCTCATCAACATAAGTGGTCCTGTCCATCACCACCACACTGCCCCCCTTATCAGATTGACAAATTACAATGGATTCGTTATTACGAAGGGAGGCAAGGGCTTCTTTCTCCAGTCTAGAGAGATTATTTGGTGTGGAGGTGATAGTTTGGTTAAGTTTATGTAAGTCCTCTACCACCCTTTTATGGAATACCTCTAAAGACTTACCCCGATGATGTATGGGGTAGAAATCAGAGGCAAGTTTCCTTCTGGGAAATTTTATATTAGAGGTATTTGCTGTCTGCACAGATTCTCTCTCTAAACTCTCTAGAGATATAATACTACAGATTTCAGAAAATGAAGTAGTTGAAGAATTATATCCTGTGCCAGTGTTAGTCCTTTCCAGTTGTTGTGTGTCAGGGTTACAATTTTCAGACATGTTGAAGTGTTTATTCAATGTTATCTTCCTAACAAAGTGGTTAAGGTCAATAATGGTCTGGAAAAGATTAAATTTCCTATTGGGGCAAAAGCCCAATCCATATTCCAGAACCTTAATTTCTGCTTTGTTAAGACTATAGGAAGACACATTGATAACACTAGTGGTTACGGTTGAGTGGTTACTTTTGAGTCCCTCACGGTATACTTGTGTCTGATCATCTGTTTCCCTCCCCCTCCTGTATGTTTTTTGGCCACCTGAAAAACCTGAGGCTGGGTTTTAATGGAAGAATTAGTTGATTTGGATCTGGCTCCTGGCTCAATGGCATTATCACTAGTGGTTGGTGCACCTGATGTTTGTGGAATAATAATACTCCCAATATTGCTGTCTTCACTTAATACTATTGCGTCAGAGTCACAATTTTTGTCATTGTCGTTACCTGAACTCTCATCACAAGAGGTAGAAACTCCCTGTGAGGAAACATCCTCATCAGTAGTTTCTGGGTCAGAAAAAGTGACCCTCTTTTTGGTTTTGCGCATAATTAAATCTTTTTAAATACTGTTGACTATTATGACTCCTCATTATTACTGTTATCATTACCTTTATTCATTATGTTAGAGAATACCACTCTCTTTCTGCTAAACATGTATATTTATGATTTTGCAGGGACATATTTATTTATTATAATTTTGAATTATGCTGTAAAAAATGGTGTGAGCTAGTGAGCAATCCATTTGATACATTTCACCTGAACCTATTTGAAGGTGGACATAAAAGTTGCTGAATTTGTAACAATAGCATGACGCTTGAGAAAGCCCTACACTAATTACAAGGGGTAAAACGCGTGTAGCGTGGAAGTCACGCCCCTGTGAGTCAGGTGGTGTGTGAAGCAAGTCTTGGAAAGTAACGGACCAAACTTTACCTGGATGCTACATCAATATTTCAATGGTCGTTGGAACTGGTGAGCGTGATAAACAGATTTGCAAGTGTGAAGACGGATGGGCAGCTCTGGAAGTACCGTAGACTTTGCACCTACTATGGTCTGGTGAGCTGTTGGCTGTATAGCACCTTGACAAACCCGGTCTTTGGTATACACACACAAAGAAACTGTGCTCACAAACTTCTTTGATTAACTTACTAACGCTGCAATAACAACTAATACATTCGACAAGAAGTATTTAACACACTTAAGACTGCGTAACTGTGCTTGCATTTCAGCTTAAGTCTATGCAGGACTGTGTGACTGTTAATATCTATGGGATTTGTCTCACTTGACACCGTTTGGATATACTTCACGATTAATATATATACAATTGCATTGTATCTTTGCTGTTCATTATTTTGGTACATGAATGTGGTGTCATATATACCAACATGCTAATTGAAATATGGCCGTTTACTGATCTAAGTATTAGGATTGCTCACATATTAATTACTTTATATTCTGTTCTATTATTTAGTTCATAGACTAATGTTTGTTGCCTGTATTTGAATTAATAGGTGTGACTTTAGGATTTAATTGTATAGGGAATAATAAGTTCTATCTCTTTTTTTCTGAACCTACTTGGAGTATTTTGTGAATTTTTACACTACAATGCAATCAATGTATTTTAGAGTTTATTATTAGTCTGTGCTGGATAGGCCCAACTAGTTATTTATCTTACATAATCCATATATATATATATATATATATATATATATATATATATATATATATCTGTGTGTATATGCATGTGTATTTATGTGTTTATAGGTGTATATATGTATATACATACATACATATATACACATATATATATACATATTTACACAAACACACACATATATAATTAGTTATTTGTAGAGCGCTAACAGATTCGAAATTGCTAAAAACATGGGTCTAATATGCAAGGTAACACTTATGGGAGACATAGAAATAGAGGGCCCTGCCAAAAGTTTCACTGTTGTAAATCAGGTCTCATGAAGGTGATCTACCATGCAGCTGGGCTTGTAGGCTTATATGCTAAGGGGTTTAAGGGGCTAACTAAAGGAAGAGAGGAACTAAGCTAAAAACATTTTAGTGTATATTATATGCATACCTTAACAGTAGAGTCTTTTAAGGAGCACTTGGAAGTTTTAAAATTAGGGGAGAGTCTTGTGGAGCAAGGCAGAGAGTTCCACAGAATAGGGGCCAGCCTATGTCTTGAAGATGGGAATGTGAGGATGTAGCAAGAGAGGAGGAGAGAAGAGGGTCATGAGCAGAGCGAAGGGGAATGGAAGGAGAGTATCTGGAGACGAGGTTGGTGATAAAGGGCTGAACAGTGTAATTAAGAGCTTAAAAATTTAGAGTCTGGATTTTGTATTTTATTCTGGAGCTTAGAGGAAGCCAGTGAAGGGACTGGCAGAGGTGCAGCAGATGAAGAGTGATGTGTAAGGAAGATCAGCCTGGCAGAGGCATTTATTATGGATTGTAAGAGAGATAGACGACAGCTAGGGAGGCCGGATAGGATGGAGCTGCAATAGTCAAGGTGGGAAATGATGAGAGAGTTGATTAAAGTCTTAGTTGTATCTTGTGTGAGGAAGTAGCAAATTTTGGATTTCTTTTTAAGGCGGATTGGCCAATGACTGGATGTGTGGAGTGAAAGAGAGATTTGAGTCATGTGTGACCCCCAAGACATCAGGCATGTAGGGTTGGGGTAATTATGTTATTATCAACAGTTAGAGAAAGTTGGGGGGTAGGGATTTTGGAAGAAGGAGGGAAAATAAGGAGCTCAATTTTGGAGAGATTTAGCTTAATGTAGTGAGAGGACATCCAGGATGAAATATTAAAAAGACTGTTAGTGACTTAAGTTAGTAAGGAAGGGAATAGGTCTGGTGCAGAGATGTAGATTTGATAATCATCAGCATACAAATGTATTGAAACCCATGGGACTGTATTAAGAAACCTATGGATGATTTATAAATTGAGAAGAGGAGGGGAACAAGGACAGAGCCTTGTGGTTCACCAATAGAAAGTGGTAAAAGGTCAGAGGATGTGCCAGAGAAGGTTACACTAAAGGTCCAGTTAGACAGGTAAGAGGAGAGCCACAAGAGGGCTGTGTTGCAGATGCCAAAGGATTGGAGAGTTTGGAGCAAGAGAGTGTGGTCAACATTGTTAAATGCTGCAGACAGATCAAGACGGATTAACAGAGAAAAGTGGCATACAACAGCTATACATTTAAGAATAGCAAATATTGATAAGGATTGAATATCACAAGGCAATTGACAAGGTATTAGCAATAAGACATTGCTCAATTTACATACAAATCAAAAGAGAGTTACACATGAAAGCAGAAATCAGTGCAGCAACAATTTGTCCAAAATCTGTAACCTAGGTTTTCAAAATTCTACAAACTGCCTGCAGTTGTTTACATCTCAGGCTTTATAGTTTACAGAATTTGCCTTTTGGCCTCTTTAGAGAGTGTGGGACAAGAGAGGTGGGAGGTGTCTAAAGTACTTTTAACTTGATGTGGTTTCCAAGTGACTTTACCCCATGGTAACTCTCCATTTACTTGTCATAGGGGAATTTGACATTGCTTTTCAATTTTTTATTTTTATTTCCATTAAAATGATGCTTTTATGCACATGCTATTCTATATGAAAAGATCCAATGCAATTTTCATAGTGCATTTGCTTTTGGTTCCTAGGTTGATGTATTTAATATGTCACTAAGTAATAGGGTTGCCAGATGTCCAGTATTCAACTGGACAATCCAGTATTTTTGCAGGCTGTCCAGTGAATATTCACAAAAATACTGGACACTTAAATGTCTTATTTCTTAAAGTTAGAAGTGAGTGGAAGTCAACAGGGTCCAATCACTTCTGTTTTCCTATGTTAATGTCAGCCACATAGGTGAAATTATTTATTTGTATGTCACTGGCAGCCAAGGGGTAAAATGACTGCTCACTTACCCTACCTACCATTTTGCCCAGTGACTGACAGAGTGTGTAGTATTTCTTTTGCATGATGTACCGAGTCCACGGATTCATCCTTACTTGTGGGATATTATCCTCCCCAACAGGAAGTGGCAAAGAGAGCACCACAGCAGAGCTGTCTATATAGCTCTCCCCTTAACTCCACCCCCCAGTCATTCTCTTTGCCGGCTCTAAGCAGGAAGTGTAAAGTGAAAGAGGTGTTAAGCTGTTAGTTTAATTTTAACTACAATCAAGAGTTTGTTATTTTTAAATGGTACCGGTGTTGTACTATTTACTCTCAGGCAGGACATAGATGAAGATTTCTGCCTAGAGGATGATGATCTTAGCATTTGTAACTAAGGTTCACTGCTGTTCCCACAGAAACTGAGGAGTACAGGAAAACTTCAGTGTGAGGAACGGTTTCTTGCTATGCAGCAATGAGGTATGTTCAGTCATATTTTCTGCAGAGACTGTGTTAACTCAGAAAGGCTGACAGTATCCCCATTAGGGGAAGAGTAAGCAGTAATCCTAGTATGAAAGAGGCTTTACTAGCTTGCATGAAGGGCTAAGTTTTTTGGGCACTCAGTTTGTTTATGAGAAAGTGGGACAAACATTTGTGTGTTCTGGGAGTAACGTTTTTTATGTTTATGGGAACGTTTGCTTGAGGGGTCATTTGGCTTATTTAGGGTTGTTATAACCCACATGGATTTCAAACATAGTTTGCTAGATTTGTGTAGGCCCCAGCAACATCGAATGAGGTGGGCGGGGCCTATTTTTGCGCCTGAGTTGCGCATTTAGTAATTCAGACAAGCAGCAAGCAACTTCTCCTGAGGTCCTGATAATCTTCTGAGGGCATATTCGAAGCTTTAACCCCAGATTATCGTTCCTAAGAGCAGGTAGGGCCACAGCAGAGCTGTGGCAAGGTGCTAATAGGGGTTTTAACTGGTTTTAGACCAATTTCAATCCGGTTTTGTCATTTGTGGGTTTATTGCTTATTTACTTGTGGTGCAATCCTTCTAAGGCTTAGTGGGTACACTGTTAAAATTTTGGAAAATTTGAAGCAATTTTAACCTGTTTTGCAATTTGTGTATGCCTTTTTTTCTCTTAAAGGCACAGTACCAGTTTTGCAAATTGGGTTTTTTTCATTAAATAAACGCCTAGATTTAGAGTTTGGCATTAGCCGTCAAAACCAGCGTTAGGGGCTCCTAACGCTGGTTTTGGGCTACCGCTGGTATTTAGAGTCTTGTAGGTAAGGGTCTAACACTCACTTTGCAGCCGCGACTTTTCCATACCGTAGATCCCCCCTACGCCATTTGCGTATCCTATCTTTTCAATGGGATCTTTCTAATGCTGGTATTTAGAGTCTTGGCTGAAGTGAGCGTTAGAAATCTAACGACAAGACTACAGCCGCAGAGAAAAGCCAGGAGTTAAGAGCTTTATGGGCTAACGCCGGTTCATAAAGCTCTTAACTACTGTGCTTTAAAGTACACTAACACCCATAAACTACCTATGTACCCCTAAGCCGAGGTCCCCCCACATCGCCGCCACTCTAATAAATATTTTTAACCCCTAATCTGCCGACCGCACACCGCCGCCACCTACGTTATCCCTATGTACCCCTAATCTGCTGCCCCTAACACCGCCGACCCCTATATTATATTTATTAACCCCTAATCTGCCGCCCCCAACGTTGCCGCCACCTACCTACACTTATTAACCCCTAATCCGCCTCACTCCCTCCTCAATAACCCTATAATAAATATTATTAACCCCTAATCTGCCCTCCCTAACATCACCAACACCTATCTTCAAGTATTAACCCCTAATCTGCCGACCGGACCTCACTGCTACCCTATTAAATTTATTAACCCCTAAAGCTAAGTCTAACCCTAACACCCCCCTAAGTTAAATATAATTTTTATCTAACGAAATAAACATAGGAAACAGCTCAAACGGTCCCATTGTTTCCTATGGGGGAATCGTGCACGAGCACGTTTTTGAAGCTGGCCGCGTCCGTAAGCACCGCTGGTATTTAGAGTTGCAGTGGCGGTAAATTATGCTCTACGCTCCCTTTTTGGAGCCTAACGCAGCCCTTCTGTGAACTCTAAATACCAGCGGTATTTAAAAGGTGCGGGAGAAAAAAAGCATGCGTAGCTAAACACCCCTTTGGCCGCAGAACTCTAAATCTAGCGGAGTGTGTTTTCCAAGCTTGCTTGCTTTATTAATAGTCTGTTAAACATGTCTGACACTGAGGAAACTCATTGCCCAATTTGTTTAGAAGCCATTGTGGAACCCCCTCTTAGAATGTGTCCCACTTGTACTGATATGTCTATAAATTGCAAACAGCATATTTTGACTTATAAAATTTTTGGCATTAAATGATTCTCAGACAGAAGGAAGTCAGGTTTTGCCATCTAGTTCTCCCCAAGTGTCACAACCGGTAACGCCCGCACAAGCGACGCCAAGTACTTCTAGTGTATCTAATTCTTTCACCTTGCAAGATATGGCTTCAGTTATGAATACTACCCTAACAGAGGTTTTATCTAAACTGCCTGGGTTGCAAGGGAAGCGCAGTAGCTCTGGGTTAAGAACAAATGCTGAGCCTTCTGACGCTTTAGTAGCCGTATCCGATATTCCCTCACAATGTTCTGAGGTAGGGATGAGGGATTTGCTGTCTGAGGGAGAGATTTCTGATTCAGGAAAGAAGTTCCCTCAGACAGATTCAGATATGACGGCATTTAAATTTAAGCTAGAGCACCTCCGCTTATTGCTCAGGGAGGTTTTAGCTACTCTGAATGATTGTGACCCTATTGTAGTTCCAGAGAAATTGTGTAAAATGGACAAATATTTAGAGGTTCCTGTTTACACTGATGTTTTTCCGGTCCCTAAGAGGATTTCGGACATTGTTACTAAGGAGTGGGATAGACCAGGTATTCCGTTCGCTCCCCCTCCTGTTTTTAAGAAAATGTTCCCTATTTCTGACACCATAAAGGACTCATGGCAGACGGTCCCTAAGGTGGAGGGAGCTATTTCTACTCTGGCTAAGCATACAACTATACCTATTGAAGACAGTTGTGCTTTCATTGATCCTATGGATAAAAAATTTATCGGGTTTCCTAAAGAAAATTTTTGTTCATCAAGGTTTTCTTCTTCAACCTATAGCATGCATTGTTCCTGTAACCACTGCAGCTGCCTTTTGGTTTGAGGCTCTGGAAGAGGCTCTTCAGATGGAGACCCCACTAGATGATATTTTGGACAGAATTAAGGCTTTTAAGTTGGCTAATTCTTTTATTACAGGCGCCGCTTTTCATCTTGCTAAGTTAGCGGCAAAGAATTCTGGTTTTGCCATTTTAGCGCATAGAGCGTTATAGCTTAAGTCCTGGTCAGCTGATGTGTCATCTAAATTTAAGCTTTTGTCTATCCCTTTCAAAGGTAAGACCTTATTTGGGCCTGCACTGAAAGAGATAATTTCAGACATTACTGGAGGGAAGGGTCATACCCTCCCTCAGGATAAGTCAAATAAGACAAGGAACAAACAAAATAATTTTCGTTCCTTTCTAAACTTCAAGAGTGGTCCCACTTCCTCTTCCTCTGCTGCAAAGCAAGAGGGGAACTTTGCTCAATCCAAGCCAACCTGGAGACCTAATCAGGCTTGGAACAAGGGTAAACAGGCCAAAAAGCCTGCTGCTGCCACTAAGTCAGCATGAAGGTGTAGCCCCGATCTGGGACCGGATCTAATAGGGGGCAGACTCTCTCTCTTTGCTCAGGCCTGGGCAAGAGACATTCAGGATTCCTGGGTAGTAGATATTGTAACCCAGGGATACCTTCTAGATTTCAAGGACTCCCCTCCAAGGGGAGGTTCCATCTTTCTCAATTGTCTGTAAACCCGACAAAAAGAGAGGCGTTCTTTGTCAGGGGAGATGTACGGTCTGCTTAGCTGGTTATTAAACTGGTACTAGGGATCTGGAGATGCTACCTCACCCCTTCCCCTCCCATTGTATGTCTACCCCCCTCCCTTTAATCTAACTGACCCTTCCCCCATACCCCTCCCCTCTCCCCCCTCCCCTTTTTTTTCCCATCTGCTCCACTACCTGAGAAAACATGATATATTTTTGGAATTACTGACCTATACACATAGCTATAGAACCGCTTTTAATCCCTCCTATCATTACGTGATACAGTTCTAAATTGTCCCCTCGGAACCCATCATAGTTACGAATACAACCCCTATGCTTCGAAGGACTGGAAAAGTCCATCTTGAGCCCTTTTGTTCTGTTTTGTTTTTGTTTTGTTTTTGTGGAGGAGAGCTAGCCAGGATGGAATAGGGGGGTCCAACTGGATTGAGTAGGAGGCTCGATGTGAACTGAGTTAGTTCTATTGGGTACCTCCTAGTTGGATAGTGTACCCAGGTGCCATAGCTGGGATCCACATGTTTACACCAAACCACATTATTTGATGTCTTTCCTATGGCTGCATCTCTTTCATAAAAAGTTATTCTTTGTAAAAAAAAAAAGAAAAAAAAAAAAAAGAGAGGCATTCTTACGCTGTGTAGAAGACCTTTTTACCATGGGAGTGATCTGCCCAGTTCCAAAAGCAGAACAAGGGCAGGGGTTCTACTCCAATCTGTTTATAGTTCCCAAAAAGGAGGGAACATTCAGACCAATTCTGGATCTCAAGATCCTAAACCAGTTCCTAAGAGTCCCATCTTTCAAGATGGAGACCATTCGGACTATCTTACCATTGATCCAGGAGGGTCAATATATGACCACCGTGGATTTAAAGGATGCGTATCTACACATTCCTATCCACAAAGATCATCACCAGTTCCTCAGGTTCGCCTTTCTGGACAAGCATTATCAGTTTGTGGCTCTTCCCTTCAGGTTGGCCACGGCACCACAAATCTTCACGAAGGTGCTAGGGTCCCTTCTGGCGGTTCTAAGGCCACGGGGCATAGCAGTGGCGCCTTATCTAGATGACATTATGATTCAAGCGTCGACCTTCCAACTAGCCAAGTCTCACACGGACTTAGTGTTGGCCTTTCTAAGATCTCACGGGAGGAAGGTGAACGTAAAAAAGACTTCTCTTTCCCCCCTCACAAGAGTTTCATTTCTAGGGACTCTGATAGACTCAGTGGACATGAAAATATTTCTGACGGAGGTCAGGAAATCAAAGATTTTGTCCACCTGCCGAGCTCCTCACTCCATTCCTCGGCCGTCAGTGGCTCAGTGTATGGAGGTAATCGGTCTAATGGTAGCGGCAAAGGACATAGTTCCGTTTGCTCGCTTGCATCTCAGACCACTGCAACTATGCATGCTCAATCAGTGGAATGGGGATTATGTGGATTTATCTCCTCAGATAAATCTGGATCAAGAGACCAGAGACTCTCTTCTTTGGTGGTTGTCACAGGATCATCTGTTCCAGGGAATGTGTTTCCGCAGGCCAGATGGGTTATAGTGACGACAGACGCCAGCCTTCTGGGCTGGGGTGCTGTCTGGAATTCCCTAAAGGCTCAGGGTTTGTGGACTTGGGAGGATGCTCTCCTACCGATAAATATTCTGGAATTAAGAGCGATATTCAATGCTCTCCAGGCATGGCCTCAGCTGGCTTCGGCCAGATTCATCAGGTTTCAGTCAGACAACATCACGACTGTGGCTTATATCAATCATCAGGGCGGAACAAGGAGTTCCTTAGCGATGATAGAGGTCTCAAGGATAATCCGATGGGCAGAGGCTCACTCTTGCCATCTGTCAGTGATCTATATCCCAGGTGTAGAGAACTGGGAGGCAGATTTTCTAAGTCATCAGACTTTTCATCCGGGGGAGTGGGAACTTCATCCGGAAGGTGTTTGCTCAACTGGTTCAGCTATGGGGCACACCAGAATTGGATCTGATGGCGTCTCGTCAGAACGCCAAACTTCCTCGTTACGGCTCCAGGTCAAGGGATCCTCAGGCTGTACTGAGATGCTCTAGCAGTACCCCTGTTGTTCAGCCTGGCTTATGTGTTTCCACCTTTCCCTCTCCTTCCACGTCTGATTGCCAGAATCAAACAGGAGAGAGCATCAGTGATTTTGATAGTGCCTGCGTGGCCACGCAGGACTTGGTATGCAGACCTGGTGGACATGTCATCTCTTCCACCATGGTCTCAGCCGCTGAGACAGGACCTTCTGATTCAAGGTCCATTCAAGCATCCAAATCTAATTTCTCTGCAACTGACTGCTTGGAGATTGAACGCTTGATTCTATCAAAGCGGGGTTTCTCTGAGTCAGTCATAAATACCTTGATTCAGGCTCGAAAGCCTGTTACCAGGAAAATCTATCATAAGATATGGCATAAATATATTTTTTAGTGCGAATCCAAGGGCTTCTCCTGGAGTAAAATCATGATTCCTAGGATTTTGTCTTTTCTCCAAGAGGGATTGGAAAAAGTATTGTCAGCTAGTTCTCTAAAAGGACAGATATCTGCTCTGTCTATTTTGTTGTACAAGCGTCTGGCAGATGTTCGGGCTTTTTGTCAGGGTTTAGCTAGAATTAAGCCTGTGTTTAAATCTGTTGCTCCGCCATGGAGTCTAAATTTAGTTCTTAGAGTTCTTCAGGGGGTTCCGTTTGAACCCATGCATTCCATAGATATTAAGCTTTTATCTTGGAAAGTTTTGTTCCTAGTTGCTATCTCTTCAGCTCAAAGAGTTTCTGAACTATCTGCATTACAATGTGACTCACCTTATCTTGTGTTCCATGCTGATAAGGTGGTTTTACGTACCAAGCCTGGGTTCCTACCTAAGGTTGTTACTAACAGGAATATCAATCAGGAAATTGTTGTTCCTTCTCTGTGTCCTAATCCTTCTTGTAATAAGGAACGTCTGTTGCACAACTTGGACGTGGTTCGTGCTTTGAAATTTTATTTGCAGGCAACCAAAGATTTTCGTCAAACATCTTCTTTGTTGTCTATTCTGGAAAGCGTAGGGGTCAAAAGGCTACGGCGACTTCTCTTTCCTTTTGGCTGAAAAGCATCATCCGTTTGGCTTATGAGACTGCTGGACAGCAGCCTCCTGAAAGGATTACAGCTCATTCTACTAGAGCGGTAGCTTCCACATGGGCTTTTAAAAATTATGCTTCTGTTGAACAGATTTGTAAGGCTGCGACTTGGTCTTCGCTTCATACCTTTTCCAAATTTTACAAATTTTATACTTTTGCTTCTTCGGAGGCTATTTTTGGGAGAAAGGTTTTGGAAGCAGCGGTGCCTTCCGTTTAGGTTTCTGTCTTGTCCCTCCCTTCATCCGTGTCCTAAAGCTTTGGTATTGGTATCCCACAAGTAAGGATGAATCCGTGGACTCGGTACATCATGCAAAAGAAAACAAAATTTATGCTTACCTGATAAATTTCTTTCTTTTGCGATGTACCGAGTCCACGGCCCGCCCTGTCTATTCAAGACAGATGGTATTTTTTATTAAAAACTTCAGTCACCTCTGCACCTTATAGTTTCTCCTTTTTCTTCCTTGGCCTTTGGTCGAATGACTGGGGGGTGGAGTTAAGGGGGGAGCTATATAGACAGCTCTGCTGTGGTGCTCTCTTTGTCACTTCCTGTTGGGCAGGATAATATCCCACAAGTAAGGATGAATCCGTGGACTCGGTACATCGCAAAAGAAAGAAATTTATCAGGTAAGCATAAATTTTGTTTTTTTGTGGAAGACAGTTGGCAACCCGACTAAGTAATAGCAGTGTGAGTGTGATAAGCTTGCTAAAATAAAGCCACCAATACAAATCTGCATCCATAGCATTTCTATTAGAGCTACCTTCATGGTATCCTTTACCTTATCCTTACTTTTTATGTAGACATGTAAAGCCTAATTGCTGATCTATACTATAATTGTATTTCATAAAAAAGTACTTTAAACCCAACATTTATTTATTTTTTTTGCTTTAGATACAACATACAATTTTAAACTACTTTCCAATTTACTTCTATTAGCAAATGTGCTTTGTTCTTTTGGTATCCTTTGTTGAAGGAGCAGCAATGCACTACTGGGAGCTAGCTAAACACATTGGGTGAGCCAATATAAGAGACATATATGTGCAGCCGCTAATCAGCAGCTAGCTCCTAGTAATGCTTTGGTGCCTCTGATTCTACCTAGGTATTCTTTTCAACAGAACAAATTAGATAAAATAAGTAAATTGTTTAAGATTACATGCTCTGTCTGAACCTTGACAGAATAAGTTTGGGTTTTATATCCCTTTAATGTCCCTTTAACAAATGTCTCAATATATTGCAGCTATCAAAAATATCATTTTTATCACATATCCCTTTAAATTGTAATTGCGTATGGCATTGTGGACTTTTCCATTTATTTAATGCGCTAAATACAATTTGTTTTTCATCTCTACAGGTTACAACGGGTCAAAAATCAAATCAGAATAAGGCTTTGTCTTTGGATTTTGAGGGGACAAAACATGTGACAGAGCCACAACCAGATTCAGGTATGCTGTGTGAAACAGATATACAGTATGATTAAGTTATTATATATTCAAATGGATTTACAAATGTACATATTATTATTATTGTCATTTATTTTGTAGAGCACCATCAAATTTTGCAGTGCTAAATTGATCTTATTCACTTGGTATATACTGTAAATTGCTAAAGCAGCAGTAATAATGTTTCTCTTGATTTAAAAAAAAAAAGAAGAAGAAAATAAGTGTTTTGATGTGCTATAGCTCTTTATGCTCCAGTATGAACGGTTTACAGTTATTCAAGTCCAATTTTTCATGAGCAGGGACTGTCAATCACCGAAATGCCACTTTATATTTGGCGTTGTAGGTTAATAAGCAGCGGTCTGATTAATTGAATTAGGGCATTTCATTTTTCTGCTATAATGGCCATTTAATAATGTTTTAGAGTTGACAATGAGCATCCTTAATACAACAATAATTCTCTAGAAAGAAAAATATACAATATATTTAGCTTCATATGTAGACCACCTTCATTATTTTACACACAAATATATTTTTAAATAAAGCATAATTTCATGTAAATGCAATAAATAGGTTTTAATATGTATATTTATTTTGTAAAATTACATTAGTTGGCTAAATATTGCAGAAATAAGTGTGAGTTTTTAGTTTATATAAAGTAATTGCTACATCCATGTTTAACCTAGCTTTCCTTCTCTGCTGAGGACAAATAGTGGCATACTCACTAATGTGTCCAAACAATGGCTGTATGAAATATAGCAATGTTAAAAGGACTCATTTGTAACTATTACAAACTGGCCACAACAGAGGATACAAGATGTGAGCAGTCTTTTATATCTAGGATAACTAAATTACAACATGGCTGTGTCCTTTACTTAAAGGGACATGAAACCCATTTTTTTTTTTGGATTTAGATAGAACATACAATTTTTAACAACTTTCCAATTTACTTTATCAAATTATCAAATATGCATCATTCTCTTGATATCCTTTGCTGAAGGAGCAGCAATGCACTACTGAGAGCTAGCTGGACACATCTAGTCAGCAAATCACAAGAGACAAATGTGTTCAGGCACCAATCACTACCTAACTCCCACTAGTGTAGGACCTGTACATATTGATTTTTAACAATGGATACCAAGAGAGCAAAGTACATTTGAAAACATAAATTAATTTAAAAATGTCTTAAAAAACATGCTGTATCTGAATCATGCAAGTTTAATTTTGACTTCCCTATCCCTTATAGAAACTCTGGGGAATAGAAAGCCCATCATTTAGAATTAAATTACAGGAAAAAAAGGACAATTAAAAATGAAAGAATATTGCAAAGTTGTTTTTTATGATGTAATGAAAATTTTATTTGATAACCTTAATTTGTCCATTTAAAGGGACATTAAACACTTTGAGATGGTAATATAAAATGATAAATTGTATATAATAAAACAACTCTGCAATATACTTTCATTATTTATGTTGTCCTCTTTGCCTGTAATTCCATTCTGAAATTGTGAGCTTTTCAGTTCCTGTTAGAAATGGAAGTGCAGAACACTGTTAAATCCAGCACAGCCATTGGCTGCACACTCTAGTGACCTATTTATAACTGACCCTAATTGGCCACAGCAGAGATGGTAACACAAGTTACAACATGGCAGCTCCCAGTGTTTTATAGGCACTAAAACTTTACACTTATTTTGTCACTTTTTAAACAACTAATGAAACTTTAAAAAAATACATCTACAAGTTAGTCATGGACTAATCTTTTCTTTGAATGCATCAGTCTATCTAGCATGTATTTAGTGTTTAATGTCCCTTTAATATGTGCAGAAAGCGGTATAGTAAAGAGAATATAAATATTTATTAAAGGTACAGTAACTGTGAATAAGAAGTTATAATAGCTCTGTAGTTGTTAGTAAGATTCATGCATTTTACATCCCTCTGCTGGATTGAGGGAAAGAGCAAGATCTCACTATAGGAATGGTATTGGGGTGAGAGTTTGGGGGCAAAGGGAAGACCCTTCTACATGACCAAATTAAAGGTATTTTTTTATATATAGCAATTCTGATTAATTAGTACAGAGCTATTATAATTTTAAACAAGATTCTAACTAAATTGTGAAAACTGGTAATAGAAACATTTATCTCCATTAAAGTTTATGGAGATTTTTTTTAAGTTACCACCAGTTTCCACATTTTACCATATCGATGGAAGCTAGCCCTATGTCTGGGAATTTCTTATTCGTCCTTACTGTCCCTTTAAAATGATTTTTATATTCTATTCTATACTGCCTTAAACAGACAAACATATTGAGGCATATTTATCAAATGTCTGTCGGACCTGATCCGACAGTGCGGATCAGGTCCGACAGACATCGCTGAATGCGGAGAGCAATACACTCTCCATATTCAGCATTGCACCAGCAGCTCACAAGAGTTGCTGTTGCAACGACGCCCCCTGCAGACTCGCGGCCAATCGGCCGTCAGCAGGGAGGTGTCAATCAACCCAATCGTACTTGATAGGGTTGAATTCCGGCGATGTCTGTCCGCCTGCTCAGAGCAGGCGGACAGGGTTATAGAGCAGCGATCTTTAGACCGCTGCTTCATAACTGCTGTTTCTGGCGAGTCTGAAGACTCGCCAGAAACACGGACCCTCAAGCTCCATTCGGAGTTTGATAAATGGGCCTCATAATATATGTGTGTGTGTGTGTGTGTGTATGTATGTATATATATATATATATATATATATATATATATATATATATATATATATTTGCATACGAAGAGAGAAGCGCTCTACCAGTCTGAGATTTATTTGCATTGTATGACTGCTACTTACTTGTCTCCTCTCGTTTTGGGAAGCATTTAAATTAATTTGCTTTTGTTTTATAAATGCTTCTTTTTTTTCTTTACATATTTGGGTAATTTCATTATAATTTTACTCTATATAATTTCTTACAAGTTTCTTAATAATTTTCTTAAAAAGTTTTTTTTTTAATATGGTAATTTCTTACAAGTGTATAAATAAATCCTTTGGAAATCAAGAAAAATGCATTCATATTTTATCTTATCCACGACTAGAGTTTTACAGTTATACTGCTGGAGAGCTACTATACTGATACTGAATAACAAGAAGTAATTATATCTGGCATGTTTTATAGTTTATAGTGCTGTGTAATTTGCTCGAAACGCTTAAGTGCCACTTGCATAAAAAAACAATATTGTTTTATAGAGATGCAGAATGGTCTGTTTATAATTTACAACTGAATATATGCTATTATGGCCCATTGAGCAGGCACTCACAGACTAATGTATTCTTGCTTGAAGTTTAACATAGAAAATACTTCCTCAAAGCGCTATTACATTGTACAAACTTCTCAAAAGGACATTACCCCTACTATCTAGATCAACAATTAATTTAGAAAAATAAAATTTTCTAAATTTGATAGACCTGTACTATGTGATGGAGCTTTTTGTAGGAATTGCAGATATAGCTATTTGTATGTATGCTGATGATGGCTTTCTCTGTGTAAACTATAATACAGCTTATTTAGCTTGATACTGCTGCTGTATGGACATTTTGCATTAAAGCAATAAATAAGTACTAATCACAAAAGCTTTTATACGCTTGCTTTTTTTGTTGTTGCTTTTAGAGCGATGTGTTCAAAGACTCTGCACACAAAATGAAAAAGTTGAAAAGCTCAACGAAGAAAATGCCAAAAAGACGACTGCCATCTTGGTTGACAATCATTTTCCAAATTTTGACACTGAAGAAGTTTGTGATGTAAATCATTGTATATCAATAGATATATCTATTTTAGACAGCCAAACATTTATTGAAGAGTGGTCTCAAATAGGTGATGTTGAAGTAGCAGATAACGAGCAAAGCAGTCTTCCAAACAAAGAACTTATTCAATTAACTGCAATAGATAATAAAGAGGCTGAGGATTCAGAAGATCACTTGTCTGAAAATCAGGAGCACGTGGAAGAAACAATACAGACAATTTCCATCTGTACAGATGAAGAAAACATCCTTTCTGAAACTGAAGACGTAGGAGATGAATCTGAAAACAAAGAGAAATGTCAAGAAGAAGATAACAATCAAGATGAGTTCACTCAAGAAAACAAAAATACATTATTAGTGACAGAAGATGAGAACTCTGTACCATCTGAGGACGGAGACCAAAATGATACAGATACATCTCAGAATATAGAACATTATTCTGATTTAGAAGATGGACAATTGGGCACAACAGGTGCAGTTTCTTCACCTTGGTAAGCTATACAGAATATCAGCCTCATTTTAATATATTTAGAGTATTAGAAAATATAAGATAATGATGTACGCACTTGTCTATAATATTTCCAATTACCACTAATGTGTGTACAGATAGGTCCAATCTTTGCATTTATTCTACATTCAATTTGCCCAGTATATTTTTAATAGAGTGTTTCAACACCAGTCATCTAGAACTACTAACAGGCCAGACGTTTGCTACCAAGTAATTGTGTTTTTGTAATTAGTTCTCATTTAAGGTAATCTAGAAAATCTGTACTGTTAGTGGGTTCTGATGACTGGATGTGAGATACCCTTTTAGAGGTACATTAAATCATATAAATAGTGATTTTAGTTCCCTAAAATGTATTTAATGGGTGTAAACTCCATAGGATACTTTATGAGCCATTTCATTTTTATATATATATTTTTACAATGCCATCTCCTAGTGCTCCTTAAACAGGAGAACCTGAAAAGTATTTAATTTATTTGTCACTTGCCTTTACAACTAAATATAATAATGTTCATGGTCTCAGTAGGCTGTTATTGTTCTGTAATCTCTACAATTTACCCTATAACATGTTAGAAATGTTTCATAAAAATATGGACCATCAAGAACAACATTTTTTTTTTTGTTTGTCTCTAAATAACAAAGTCCAATTTGCACTACAGTTGATATTATTTGAACATGAGGCCCTACCCAACTACAAATAGATTTACATTCATGGGGGCCATGACATCTTAACCCAGATTTTCATCTGTATTTTATTGATGGCAGTGCTGGGAAAATACTGGAAGTACCCAAAGACGATAATACATTATCAGAAGAATTACCTAAGAATGGTGAAACTGACAACTATGACTACAGCTGCAGCAGCAAACGTCGTGTCACTGATGAAGAGGACAAAGATGACACCAAAAAAAGCAGGGTGGACGCAAATATCATGGAAGACATTATCCGTAATAAAGAGGAAACCATATATAAAGTAGAAAATTCTAATGAGGAATTACAGGAAACTGATTTCACTGAAAACTGCACTGAGCAATCCGCCGTAGAAGAAAAGGAGGAGATACTTATACTTGGTAAGAAACAAAGAATATCTCTGAACCATAACACTTGGTACTCATTTCAATGCATAGTTGTTTTGAATCAAGGATGTGACTTCGGGCAGCTTGTAACTTGCTCTGCTTACTGCTTATATAACATTAAATTACTTTTTGTTTTGCTTCTGGTACTTACAACCCGGCAGCACAGCCCCGACAAGTACATAAATGCTTTAAATATGTATGAAAAGTTCCAAGACATGGTATGGAAGGTTAAATACCTATTGAACCAAGACGTTGGAGCTCCTGACTTTTATTATGGAAATACATTTATGATACAGTTAATTTACAAAACAGCAGTTGTAGCACTCATACAGGCTAAAATAAATATTTAATATTATTGTTTCCCATTTATATTATATCTATTTCTAATTCATTTTACAAAATACTATACTAAAGAATTTATTAAAGCATATGGAACATTTTTAGATGCGCAATATACATTCCATAAAATTTAGCTCTGTGTATTGCTTAGATCATTAGAATTCTAACTAGACAATAGTGAGCATGACCTGACCTGACATTATGCTGACATTCACAGATAAGGTCACATCCTTTGTTAGAACTTAGTTCCTTTGCATGAGAGCATAACGAGCAACAGTGCTTGCAACAATAATATCATTCAAATGTGAGTGGCACCTGGGAATACTGTAATCTTCTCAAATATGATTACTGTATAAACAATGAGTATAGTTTGTGATCCTGCGCTCATAAAAAAGTATGAAAAATAAAACATTCTCTATTATATATTTGTGAAATATCCTAATTTTTAGCAAACATTATTAAAAATATCTTTCATTGGGTGTCACTAATCATACAAGTAAGAACATAGCGGCAACAAAATAGCCAATGTTTGTCCTTACATTTAGCTTTCAAAAAACAACATCTTGTGTTATGTTTGCAATTGTTTGATATCCACGAGAGAAGACAATTTTTTGGTGTATTTTTTTTAACAAGAGATCAAAAGGTTAAACAATAAAGACAATTTTTCAGAGCCTTCTTTGCTCAAATTTACCAAGGGTGACTGCCAATATAAGTGGAGGGCGCTGTATATATTTTTTTGCCACTTTAATCCAGATTGTGCTGCATGTATGGCATTGCTGTCAATGTTCTACCCCTCATTAAAGTCATCGTAAGAGAAAAAATTAAATTAAGAATTTAATGGCAAAGTTTATTTCTTATTTCCATGCCCTTTAAATGTTGAGAGTAAACAGTGTGAATGTTATCTTCTTATTACACAACATGGTTGTGTCTGTTCTCTCTACCTGCTGACTTCTAGCCTTTACAAACTAATATTTCAATGAATTACATGTTAATTAGTTTTAAATGTTAGCAACTGAAATTTTAGTTTTTAACCTTTTAGTGCCGTTATCATGTTCTATTCTGTCCTAACCATGCTGGGCTTTAGTGCCGTTAGGACGAAATAGAACTTCATAACCGTTTGGCTGTCCTGAAGCCAACGGCACTTCCAGGATGCAATTGCGGTTTGGAGGGCGTGCCTAGCGTCATAGGGATGCCCCCTGACCTTATCCCATCATTGAGCTCTCAACATTCCTATGTAAACAAATTGAAATCCCGTGATTGTGGGATTTTAATTTGTTTACATCGGAATGTTTATCCGATGTAGACAAATTAACCCTGTCATTAAAGGGACACCACCAAAATAATTTAGGGCACTTTAATATATAATTTACATTCTATATATGGGAATTTCTTAATCATCCTAATTTTGCTTTCTCTTGAAATACAGGTAGGGCAATTCTAAAGGGAGTATAACTAGTCAAAATCAACATTTTAGTAAAATATAATTAGTGTTATAAGAGACATTTAAATTAAATTCCACACATGAAAAAAATCATCTTTTTAGAGGACCATTTTCACTTCTATGTTCCTTCGATGTATATCAATAAAGCAGCAACCACTAAAATATATTTCTATTATCTTCTTTATAATGAAATATTACCCAAATTACCTTGCTTATTGATTTTTTTTCATATTACTATGTCAGTAAGTATAGGGTACTATGCTTATTTTAGTTATTAATCTTATTTTGGGTTTTACAAATCCAATGAACTAGCAAGCCATGACTCTAGCTTAATTTCTGGCTCCTTTATTTTGGATTTTTTCTTTATATATCTATATATCAGTATATCCTTGACTCATTCTGTTAATAATCGGCTGGCTTGTTAATAATCTTGTTAGCTCTTAAAGGGACAGGAAACCCATACATTTTCTTTCAAAATTCAGATACAGCATACAATTTTAAACAACTTTCCAATTGATTTATTTGATCTAATTTGCTGCATTCTCTTGGTATCCTTTATTGAATAAACAGCAATGCATATGGATGAGCCAATAACATGAAGTGTTTATATATGCATCCACCAATCAGCAGCTCCTGAGCCTACCTAGATATCCTTTCAACATAGGATACCAAGAGAACAAAACAAATTAGATAATAGAAGTAAATTGGAAATGTGTTTAAAATTGCATGCTCTCTGTGAGTCATGAAAGAAGAAATTTGGATTTCATGTCCCTTTAAATCAATGATTACCATGAACAAGATAATACTGTCTGTTTAAATAAACCCTGTATTTAAATAACAGATAAATGGAATAATGTGCTTTATTGAATGGAAGGGTTTGTTATATTTATGCCAATAGCTTCACACTGTAACAACCCAATGATTTCTATATGAATAAACATTTTAGGAGATTTAGCACTGTCTTGAGATACATTTTATTTTTAATCTTTTTTAGATACCAAGCCACCTCCACCAGCCCCATTTGATCACCGCATTGTCTCTGCTAAGCATGCACAGATAAATAGCTTCTATTCTTTGGAAAGTAAGGAGGTACTTGGTAGGTAAGTAAATACAGGACTGGAATCAATATTATATAAACCGATATTTTATTTTCAATGTATTACAGTAATAATTCCCAGCTGAGGAATATCCTGGGGTGTCAGAACTCATAACTGAGTGTGTTGGAGAGAATTAGTGACAAAGTATCTGGTATCTATAGTGGACATAGTGTGCTATTATTATAGTGGATTATCTATAGGGGGGTATGAGGGTATGCAGTATTTATTATTACTCACAGATAGACAGATACATGATAGGTAGAACAGTGCAAGTAAGTTGATACTGAGCCTTTGCCAAGCATTTCCATCAGCCAGAATGGTGCTTCTAGCTATTTGCCTACATTGTTTAATCCGGCTTTACCTTAAGGCCTCACATCTTACTACCAATTCACTTAGAAAAAAGTCATAGCAAGAAATAACAGTAATTTGTGAATTATATACAGTTCCCCATCTCTAGAAAGTTAAAGATACTCAAGTATCTTGCTATTCCCTAACATACATTGTTCATGGTGTTTCAAAACACAGTGCAGGTATATATCCTGAAATCTGGAATTCCAAAATCCATAATTATTCTGAAATGCATCATTTTTCATTGATATTTAAAAATAAAAATAAATAAAAAGTAGCTTTTCCCCCAACAGAATGTTACAGTTTTCTCTGTCTGCATCTTTGCTTTGGTTGTTATGTTGTAAAATGTAAATGCTAGTCTGTATTTAAAACAACTATTATCTTTCTGATTACTATTGTATTGTAACTATGTTTCTGAGGGTACTATGCATACTTAAGTATTACACGTGATGTAAAACTACCTTTTAGATTACATTTATAAGCTGTATTATAACATGTAAATATTGTCTAAATGACATAAGACGTTGTCTACACTTGGTCCCATCCCCTCTCCAAACTGTTCCATTTTACAGATGGAGAAATAGAAATATTCTGAAATCTAAACTATTCTGAAATTCAAACCTGTTCTGGTCCCAATCAGTCTGGATAAATTTGTCACCTGTAACTGTTATGGCCTGATGTACTTTCCAAGAGCTCATTTAAGATAAATACATAGTTTATTAGACTATTAAAAAAAAACTTTCACATCACTATTAAATTTGCAGATAGCAAAACCCTCTGTAAAGATGGAAAGTTTTGGCCTAAACCGAACATCTGATCAGTTTAGATTCTTTCAGTATTTGCTTTTTTCATGCACTTTTGTTATTTTCTTAGCAATAAGCACATGGAAAGTGCAATACAAAGATTGTATAAATACACAATTTTATATGTCTCTTTGGATTTCAGTTGTAAAACTTATTACCTGGGAACAACAAAAATCTTCTTTAAAGTTTATATAGAGACTATCTTGCTACTACAAATTAGTACTATTTACAGTTACCGATTTATAGTATAGTATATTGTGATATAATGTAATTGTATTTTTCCCTATCTTTATTTGCAGTGGTCGGTTTGGTCAAGTGCACAAATGTGTAGAAAAATCTTCAGGTCTAAAACTGGCGGCAAAAGTAATCAAAGTTAGAGGTCATAAAGAAAAGGTTTGTGAAATCTATATGCTCCTTGTTATTCTCATTGGGCCAGATTTATCATTGAATGGATGAACAAGTGTCACATGTATTGAACCTGTCCACCTGAGATTGCAAATTGTGGAGGACATTCATTCCCCATGTTTAGCTTTGGAGGAGCATCCACTTGTACAATGCAGCCCCTGTACTCTCACATAATCGATTGCACCAGAGAAGGACTTGTCCATCACCCTTGTTGAATCAGTCTGGGGGGATTTTCATCCGCAACCTCTAAGTTTGTTGGAGAGGGTTTAGAAAGCAGCAGGTTATACTGCTGCTTTATAAATATCAGTTGCAGACTTGCTCATTTAAACTTGCAACTTATATTTATGAAGCAGAGGTTTAAACCAAAAACTAAACTAAACCCTTTGCACCAACTTAGAGTTGGCAGATAAAAATTACTCCAGATAGGGGCATTTGCTCCATCATAAATCTAAGTCTATTGCAGTTCTTGATAAACCCATGTGCCAGGGAGTCACTGGCACCTTCAAATAAGGCCCTGGCTTAGAGCCCCCATAAACTCATGGGTTACCCCCCAGGGCTACCCCCAGCCACCTCAAGCTGGGCCTTGCAGCTGTGAAAAATAAATCCAACTTTTATTGGGTTATTATATACTGTGTGTATATTTGAACACATTAGTGGAACCCTGCCCTCTTGTATAGCTTACAGCAATTCAGTTAGAGCAGAACAGGACTATTAGTTATTGATTAATTTAAATTTTCTGATTAACTTTACACAATTTACATTGTATTATCTCTGTTGATAGGCCGTTTTAGTAGGTCATATGTGTCTTATTGTGTTATCTCGAACATAGGCCGTTGCATCAGGAGCAGAGGTGGTACTAGGGTCAGCAAGAACCTATGCAAAAATGACATTTGAGGCCTATCAGAAATGTGTTATATCTGTTTAGCGCTTCATGCTGAGCCACTGGTATAAGCAAACAACCTTCTTTTAATGAACTATAGTTTAGCATAATTCCTTTTTTAAGATTTTTTTTTTTACTTAAAGGCCCAAGTACATATAAGACCCTCGACAATCCCCTAGTTTTGGCTTATTGCAGAGTTACCCTTGATCAGTAAAATTAATCATGTGTTATCTTCTAGTGGATATCTTTGAACCAAAACTTGTCAGATGGCCAAGTTTAATATTGGATTACATATTTTTAAGAGCTTATGTTGTGTTTTTATTGAGACTAGTAAAGTTTGATATTACTTTTTATTCTGAGTACCAGCCTGAACCTCATTCTATTGAAGCTTGCTAGTGAAACATTATGTCTTATAATATGTGTGTTTATAAGCTTGCTGTTTGCCAAAGCATTATCCTAAGATCTAAAAATGATAACAAAAAATGTTTCTTTGCAGGAAGAAGTGAAAAATGAGATAACTGTTATGAATCAGCTAAGCCATGCAAACCTCATCCAGTTATATGATGCCTTTGAGTCTAGAAATGATATTGTACTCGTTATGGAATAGTATGTACAATTATTTTTCCTTATTATTTCCTGTCAAATTAAGATTTATTTAAAAAAAATGTTTGCTGTTGTAAGTAGGTAGTTATCATATAAGTAAATAGTTTTTTCCAAAACAAAAAGAAAGAGCTCAGCCATGTCTTAATCACTTATACTAACTATATATTTTCAAAAACTATTTTCATTACAGTTGCTTTCAATGCATAAAATATAGGCAAGCATTAGAAATATCTCATGATGTAAGCTCAAAGTAGTATATGGTAAAGGGATACTAAACCCAATTTTTTTCTTTCATGATTCAGATAGAGCTACCCAGGTGCTGAACCAAAAATGAGCCAGCTCCAAAGGCTTACATTCCTGCTTTTCAAATAAAGATACCAAGATAAGGAAGAAAAATTGATAATAGGAGTAAATTAGAAAGTTGCTTAAAATTGCATGCTCTAACTAATTAATGAAAGAAAAAAAATGTGTTTACTATGCCTTTAATATTGTTTCATTACACTTTCCAGAAAAATAGTTTTTCAGATACCCATATTATTTTTCTTAATATCAAGCCTTATACACAAAATAGAACATGCATCTGTGGAATGTTTAGTATCAGAACTAGATTCCGTTTTGATACTAATATTATTTACTGTGCTATAGGCTTAGAAATAAAACATATTGCAACACTTTTAGAATTTTTTTTTTAATTCCATGGATGTGTACATTTACATATAACTCTAGAAACAACGCTAACACACAATTATAGGTGGATAATGTGCCAGGATTCAGTTCCTGTGCTAACAGCTGTTGAAGATTCCATGGAAAGCTAACAGGGTATGACAACCGGCAACTAATCCTTTCCAAATTCTTAACCATACATTTAAAGAAAGTAATTCTGTTTATCAGTATTAAAGAGACATTATACAATAACAAGGATCTCTTCAAGCCTAAAATATTTCCGATGATAAAAACACCAACTGAGAATTAAAAAATAAAATTAAGATGATGCTTACAGTATTTGTTTCCTATTAAACACAGTCTAAACAATCTAAATATAGCAAAATAATTTTTGATAATATATAAAATCCCTACAGTCCCCTAACTCCATGTGATGCACTTATTAACCTTCAAACCTCAACCTTCTTCTGTAATTAGAGACCATTAATTTATTTTGGTTCTATGTGGATCATCCCATAACTATCATTTTAGCAGTTTTATAGCCTATTCTATGCAGCAGTGCTATAATGTATTATGACTATTCTATAAACTCTTTTTTTCCCACTTTTCTTATGCAACACTGTTCTTTTAAAGGGCAATGATACCCAAATGTTGAAACACTGGAAAGTCATGCAGCATAGCTGTAAAAAGCTGACTAGAAAATATCACCTGAACATCTCTATGTAAAATAGAAAGATATTTAACCTTTAAAAATTTCTCAGTAGCCACATCCCATTGTAAAGGAATTCTAAGCAGCAAATCAGTATGTCTGTTTCGGGACAGCTAAGGGAGTGAGCTTACGTGCACACTCATCTTATTTCCCTATTCAGTTTCAGGAAGTTTACTATGAAATCTCATGAGAGTTAAGTTAAATCTCATGAGATCACAGTAAAAGAGTTCATGACCTCAGCACTGCTGATGCTGATTGGCTGCTGTTCATTTCTTATTTTTTTTATTTTTTTTACCTGCAGCTGAGCAACAGCTGAAGTATATTTTTTTACACAGAACTTACTCTGCTGAGCTGAGGAGATTGTGAGGTAAAATGTCTTCCTTTTTCACATAGAGATGCTCAGGTGATATTTTCCCGTCAGCTTTTTACAGTTATACTGCATCACTTTCAAGTGATTTAGCATATGAGTATTATGTCCCTTTAATACAGTTATAATGCTTCAGGGCCTTTAAGGGTAAATTATCTCAAATATAAATAATTGAAAACAAATATGATAGATCGGGAAACTTAGAAGATAAATAATATTATTAGAATTAGCAAGATCTATCGATGACATCTTCTAGTTGTGTTACTTACCTTATTATTTAAATGTTTCATTTAAGAAATTACCTATTCATTTGTTCATCAGTACATCTTTCATTTTAAAGTTTTTTTGTTTTTTTTTTAAACTGTATGAAAGATTTTTTTTTTTTATCTTAACAGTGTCGATGGTGGTGAACTGTTCGACAGAATCATAGATGAAAATTCGAATCTGTCAGAAGTGGATACAATCTTATTCATTAAACAGATCTGTGAAGGGATTCAGTATATGCATCAGATGTACATTATACATTTAGATCTCAAGGTATAGTAAAATATACTTCAATCATTATAAAAATATATCTACAACATTTAATATAGCTATAAATTAATTTAGTTTAGTATTTAAGTATTTCTTATACTAAAATTAAGACCAATAATAATATCAAATTAGTGTTTAAGTATTGCTTGGACTAAAATTAAGACTAATAATAATATCAAATTAGTATCACAATGTTATTTTAATTGTTTAAGTAAATACTTTATTTAATTTTCATTTATTTATTTATTTTAGCCAGAGAACATCATGTGTGTGAGTCGGGCAGCTAATCAAATAAAAATTATTGATTTTGGATTGGCTCGAAGGTAGGAAAATGTGTTTTTTGTTTATTAATATATAAAGTCCAAAGTTATTTGTCGTAAGAGACACTATTCATAAATAGACTATTTGACATTTAAATATGCATTTGAATATAAACTTTATTAAGAAGTGCTGTTATTAATTACTACTAATGGTGTTAATACCATAACATATTTGGAAACATAAATGAAGGGGCAGTCATACACATTTCATAGAGAACATTAACTGCTTTCAATTAATGACCATGAAATAAACGTAGCATCCAACAGGCTGAGAAATGTATTGCATTGGAATGGTTAGTTATGTATCAACTGTGTACTGACATATAGTTTTTAATACATAAGATTTTATGAAGAATTAATTATGCTGGTTGGATTGGGGAGCCTTATAATAGAGAACACTTTCTATACAGTGAGCAGTAGAGGGTTTGCTTCCAGTGTGATAATAGCACCTGAAGGCACAACATGTATGAATATTACTCTTTCTCAAGGTTGGTTATTTTCATTGAAGACGTAACACTATGAGGAACCCTCTTGTTTTGCCTATATTTTAAATACAAGATAATGTTTATAACTCACTGAGCTGCAGTTCACCAATATTTTCCAGTGTTTTGTTAGTAGGTGTTCCTACCATTGACATGTATAGTGGTGTGAGGAGAATTGCTAGCAATCTGGAAAAAACAATACAATAATTACAACTGCAACACTTCAAAATAGCAATTACAAAAGTGTTTGTCATTTTAAAATATGAGCATGTCTGTTTGTTTGCTGGCTGAGGGTGTTCCAGAGCATTCTAGAAGTGTGGTGAGGAATTTTCACCTACACCTCAGCCCAGCATAAAGAATTCATAAAGACTCTGTTGCACATGTGAATTATTTTGCCTCATAGTGGTGTCTCAAAGCTGAAAGGTGGCTTTAACTGCCTTATCAGAATCTATAATGCATAAAGTATGAACCTTTCTTTCATACAGGTGTTGAGTCCATGATCCATCACTCATGGGAATTACTTTTCTCTACCACTAGGAGGAGGCAATGATTACCAAAACCTAAGAGCTCTTTAAAACCACTTCCTCCTCACAGGTACCTCAGTCTTGTCTTTGCCTTTGCTGGAGGTGGTCGAATATTAAAGATGTGTATTTGATTCTTCAGAGAGGGGCTTTCAGTCTATGTTGAGGCTTGTTTTTCCTTCAGAGTACAGTATTTGTCTGAGGCAGGTATTTGGGGTATGGTTTGTGACTCTTTTTACCTCATGGGAAAATGTGTATGTGAATTTTCTATTGGAATTCATTCACGCTTCTTGCACTAGGTTACATTGCTATTAGCCATTTCTACTTTAGCTAAGTGTACTACTATCCCTTTGGAAGACAGTACTTCTTTTAAGGCCCCTTTAGATAGGAAGTAAGAATAATTTCAAAGCAGGTTATTTGTTTAGGCCTGCTATCTCTATTGCTGATGTGGCTGCGGCTCCTTTTTACTGTTAACTAGTATTTCAGAGCAGTTTTCTAATGATTCTGCTAGTAAAGATTTTTTAGGAATGCTTAAAAAAGCTAATTCCTTTATTTGTGGTTATTAAAATTAATATTAAAAACCTTTACTTGGCAGTTCTTTCTAGAGGAGCTTTATGGCTCAAACCCTGTTGTACTGATATGGTGTCTAAATCCAGACTTTAATCTCTTTCTTTTTAGGGAAACAAATTGTTTGGTTCTGATTTGGATTCTATCATTTCTTTTGTTACTGGAGGTAAAGGGTCTTTTCTTCCTCAGGACAAAAAAATCCAATGGGAAAATTAAAGCCTTTAATCGTTTTCAGTGCTTTCATCAGAACATGGAACAGAAAGTTGATTACTCCTCTCAGAAGCAAAGAACATTTGACCCAGTCTGGAGGCCTAGTGCAAATTGGAATAGATCTAAGCAAGCCAAAACGTCCACCCCTACTTCCAAGTCTGCATGAAGGTGTGGCCCCCAATCCAGAGGCTGTGGCAGAGGGCAGTTTAGGCTTTCTTCAGGAAGCTTGTTTTCAGTCTGTTCCAGATCCCTGGGTTCTGAATATAGTTTCCCAGGGTTAATGGATAGGTATCAGAATAAGGCCTCCCAGAGGAAGATTTTTTTCCTGTCGAATGTTCCAAGGAATCTCTTACGCCCAAGCCTTTTTTCAGTCAGTTTCATGTCTGGAATCTATGGGGGTGATTGCTCCAGTTACTTTGCAGGAACAGGAGATGGAATTTTATTAACATCTCTTCATTGTTCCAAAGAAGGAAGTTACTTTCAGACCAGTTCTGGATTTGTAAACTCTGAACAAGTTTGCCAAAATCCCTACCTTCAAAATGGAAACAATTCAGACTATTCTGCTTTTTGTTCAACAAGGTCTGTTCACCTGTCTGTTCTCAATAGATTTAAATGGTGCTTATCTGTATGTTCTAATTCATAGGGAACATTACCAGTTTCTGAGGTTTGCCTTTCTAGACAAGCATTTTCAGTTTGCTGCTCTACCATTTTGTCTTGAAGAATTTTCACAAAGGTTCTGGGTGCTCTATTGACTGTTATCAGATCTCATGGTACTGCAGTGTTTCCTTACCTAGACGATATCTTGGTTTAAGCTCCATCTTTTCTTTTAGCAGAATTTCACACTAACTGACGGTTGTTGTCTCTTCAGTTTCCATGAGACTTTCTCTAACAGATCAGAGAAGGCTAACATTGGTGACAGCCTGTCTGAACCTCCAGTCTCTCTCTTTTCCCTCTGTTGCTGTTTGTATGGAAGTATTGGGTCTCATGATTGCAGCTTCAGATGCAATTCTATTTTCTCAATTTCACATGAGATCTCTTCAGCTTACTATGCTTTGCCAGTGGTGCAGGGATCATACTCGGCTATCTCAAAAGATCATCAGTTCATTATTCAGGGGGCTTCTTTTGCGCATCCTACCTGGACTGTGATCGCTGCAAATGCAATTCTTTCAGGTCGGGGGTCTTTGAGAGCACAATGGGTTTGGTTGAAACTTTTGATTCATAAGGCTTTCTTGGAGGCAGGTCAGCCTCCACTAAAACAGAATACTTCTCATTCTACAAGATCAGTTGCCATTTCTTGTACTTTAAAGAATGAGGCTTCAGATGACCAAATTTACAAGGCAGTTACTTGGTCTTCTTTGCATCCTTTTACTAGATTCTACCATTTTGAGGTTTTTGCTTCTTCTGAGGCAGCCTTTGGTAGGAAAGTCATTCAGGCAGTTGTCTCAGCTTGATTTAATTTTGCCTCTTGTTTACATTTTAAGTGCATTTTAAAAATGCATTGTTTGGGTTCTTGTGGGGTTGTCTATTTAGTTTTTCAGTGAAAAAATATGTTTTATTCCTGCCCTTTGTCTCATTACTCATGGACTCCACAGCTTGGGTATTAGTTCCCAGGAGTAATGGATTGTGGACTCTCACCGCCTGTATGAAAGAAAACATAAATTAATTTCTTTTATGGGGGTTAGAGTCCACAAGGCCCCACCCTGTGTTTTTTTTGTGTTGTTTTTTTCTTTCTTAAAGGGACACTGAACCCAAAGTTTTTCTTTCGTGATTCAGATAGAGCATGCGATTTTAAGCAACTTTCTAATTTAGTCCTATTATCAAATTTTCTTTGTTCCATTGCTATCTTTATTTGAAAAAGAAGGCATCTAAGCTTTTTTTTGTTTCAATACTCTGGACAGCACTTTTTTATTGGTGGATTAATTTATCCACCAAACAGCAAAAACAACCCAGGTTGTTCACCAAAAATGGGCCGGCATCTAAACTTACATTCTTGCATTTCAAATAAAGATAATAAGAGAATTAAGAAAATTTGATAATAGGAGTAAATTAGAAAGTTACATAAAATGTCATGCTCTATCTGAATCACAAAAGAAACATTTGGGTTCAGTGTCCCTTTAAGCACATATTCACCCCCCCCCCCCCCGCTCCGTTTATTTTTGCTACATTTTTTCTTTTCCTACATCATTTTGAGGTGGGAGGGGTTTTTATAGAACTCTTGGGGTTTGAGAATCTTTGCTTCCTCCTAGTAGTAGGGAAGAGTAATTTCCATGAGTAATGGATCGTGGACTCTCCCCACAATGAAAGAAATTAATTTATCGGGTAAACATAAATTATGTTTTAATGTTGCTAGAAAAAATGATAGTACAGTATCACATGAATATGGTATAAACACATTTTAAAAATTGTATTTCACATTATCACAGCTTTTATTTTTGTATTTATATAATCTATATTCAAACCACTCAGATCAGGCAGTAGGGAATAGCACATTAATAGACAAGAAGTATGTTGGATATATTAGCTAGGCACTTGACCACTTAATGGTTTGTATATTTTTAGGTAATATTCAATTTTTTCTAAATTCATATAAAGTATTTCTCATAAACATAAGCGCTCATTCTATTTTTTTTATTGTTTGCAATTGATTTATTGTGTTTTATTTATTTATTGTGTTTTCCTCTCCTAGATATAAACCAAGAGAAAAACTGAAAGTGAATTTTGGTACTCCTGAGTTCCTTGCTCCTGAAGTCGTAAACTATGACTTTGTCTCTTTTCCCACAGACATGTGGAGTGTGGGAGTCATTGCCTACATGCTGTGAGTTGGCCATACATATTCTCTGTTTTTGTGACATATTTTTACAGATTTATTTTTGCCTTTCAAAAAATTTTTGAGTCAATTTCCTCATTGGTTTTTGATATGTGGATACATTTGACAGTAAAATTAATGATAAAGGACAATATCTTACCATGATGACGCTAGGCTATGCTTGGTCCCAGGCCACATATATGCATACATATATAATGTTATTGCACTTGCACTTCAGAGCAGTATAGGTGACTTTTGTTTTTACAGAAATCCTAAACCATCAGTGTTTCCACCAGAGCAAAGGATTTTGAATAAGGATATGCAAATAAGTCTCAAAATGCTTTTATCTTTTATTCATCTAAAATTAATTTTAATCATACACCTCCACGTGCAATATATGTAACACACAATCTGTAGACTTAAAAGATAGAAAAAATGTCAATGCCTATATCCCTCTACACAAAAGATCCATAGAAATACTGCACACCCATCATAAAAATAATAAAATATTTTATTGGTATTACATGGATTATATATAAATAAATAATTTTATATATGACTAAACTTATTTCTATTTAGTTTTCATAATGGATTCCATCTTATTTACTTTATTTATAATTTCTTTCTTGTCTTGATAAGGTTAAGTGGGTTGTCACCTTTCTTGGGGGAAGATGATAATGAAACTCTGAATAACATTATAGCTTGCCAATGGGACTTTGAAGGTGAAGAATTTGAAACTATTTCAGATGACGCCAAAGATTTCATTATAAAATTGCTTGTAAAGGAGAAGTGGTACGTGTATGGAATTTACCATAGTAACAACTTGAGTTCCTAATATCATGTCCTATACTTTGAATTTTTTCACTATTAACTATTGATGTTATTGTATTTAGCTGGAGAATGAGTGCAACAGAATCGTTAAAGCATTCTTGGTTATCAGACTCTAAACTGCATTATAGAATCCGCCAGCAGGTAGGCATTGTTTATTCATTTTTTTCAAATATTACTGTTTATCTGGTATTCACATCTAAAGCCTAATTTTACTTTATATGTATGGCTATTAAACTGCTTCACAATTTGTAATCCATATCCTGTGATTTATCTCAATGAAGGTCAAGTTTGTCATATGCAATATGTGGGTGTGAGGTCAAAAGAAACTAATGTCAAGATCTTATGTATATACGATTTTAGATAAAGATGGACTATATTGTACAGGTTACTGCCCAGAACTTCAAATGACCCTAATTCAGGGTGGAATAAAATAAATTAATAATAGCTTAAAGGGACATGAAACCCAAATTTATCTCTCATGATTTAGATAGAAAATAATATTTTAGAGGAGTGGGTCAGCTCAGTGGAGGACCTGCTCCAGTTGGAGAGGTTTCATTATTTTAAAATCAATCAATTGAGCACTCACGAAATGATGTTAGCCACATGGAAAGAAATTAATGTGTGAAGTTACATAGCTTTTTTTTTTTTCTCTTCACCCTTTCCCTTCTTCCCCCTCTTTCCCCTCCTGAATGCGTGTTTTTCCCCTCTTCTGAGGGAAACCTAATACATAGGACTTAGATTATGATATACTTGCAGATATAGTATTTTTTAAAAATATTAAAATAATTCAAGCACATATAAAACAGTGTTCCTAATCCCAAATTGACTGGGATTTGTTATACTCATGAAAACGTTGTTATAAAGTTGCCTTTTAAATATACTAAATCTCCTAAATGTGCAAATGTCTTATAACAAGATTGTAAAAAGAAAAATATCTTATGCACCTGAAGAGATGTTTGTTGTTTGCAATGTTTAATTCTCTATTTTTTTTTCTATTGTAAACGCTGTCGATTATGTTTATACTACTGACTCAATAAAGCTTGATTGAAATAAAAAAAAAAGAAAATAACATTTTAAACAACTTTCTAATTTACTTCTATTATCTAATTTGTTTAATTATCTTGGTATCATTTGTTGAAGAAGCAGCAATGCACTAATGGTTTCTAACTGATCTCATGGGGGAGCCAATCACAATCAATATATATATTCAGCCACCAATCAACAGCTAGAACCTAGTTTCTCTGCTGCTCCTAAGCTTACCCAGCTAAACCTTTCAGCAAAGGATAACAAGAGAAGGATGCAAATTAAATAATAGAAGTAAATTGGAAAGTTGTTTAAAATTGTATTCTCTATCTAAATCATGAAAGAAATTTTTGGGGTTTCATGTCCCTTTAAATAATAAGTGCATATGTGTTAGTTTTCCCCCACTTATTGGTGATAGTTTAAATTAAAGTGTAAAAAACTTGAGATTTTTTATAGATGATATTTAAAAGACACTAAATAATATACACTTTAATTATAAAAGTATTTATTTTGATTATCTAAGCTTACATTGTTGGGCTATTATAGTCTTAACATAATAGAGGCGAATATGTAGAATATTAGTATATGCTTTTTTTTTTTAACAAATTATAATTGTAATTCATATAAGTTAAAATGTTCTTTGAAAATTATTGGTAGAGCACCTAATATCTATATCCATATCTGTTATAACAGGTCATTGTCAGTAGTAATGGATACAATAAATTAGCAGTTTTTCTATTTCCTGCCAAATGCCATTAAGACTGGTGCGGCAGTTTTTACTTTAGTCTTTTCAAACATGTTTCTGTCACTCACCATTAAAAAAAACCTTTTTTTACACATGAATACATTTTAAAATCTTTAAAATGTGTAATAATCTGGATGGCAAAAAAAAATGTTGAATTTCATTCAAATTTAATCATTTTAAAATCAGCATATATCATTGAAAGATCTTTTAAACCTAAAATGGAATCTAAAATTGTAGCATTTTCCAATGCTCCCAAAGAGACTGGAGTGTAGAATCCCGACTTCCCTACATGCTGCATATACATTTGATGGTATGTATTTATGTGTCATTAATTGACCACAGTAAAGAAGAATATTTAAACACTAATGACTGTCATCAAGATGTCCCTGGTCTGCAAAAATATAAACATTTTAATAATACAATAACAGTTTTAAAATACTTGCAAAACATAAAGAATTTTCTTTGCAGATATTTAGCAATCCAGTGATTAATTTCTGATGTATAAATAAAAAAAACATAATTATCCTTTTAAATTGAATAAATATAAGAAAACATATAATATAGTGATTACTGTTTCTTCTATACACTTTGCTTCATTTACAATAAACAGAATATTGTATGTCAAATGAAATGATATCCTTGCAGTTTGCATTCTTTTGCAGCTAAACAATTCTATGCCTGTATATCTTTATTTTAATTCACATTTGTAAATCCCTGATAAAACCATATGATGTTTTAATAATTGATATTATTTTACAATGTTATTTATTTTATGTATGTTTTTAATGTTTTTTTTTTTACATTTTTCATGCGCAGTATCAATTTTACTTTTTATTTCAGACGAAAAAGAAACCGTCTTTGATTGAGGCACCTGTGGGTCAATGACAAAACTCAAGAACTGTAATTGAAAAGGTTTGTTTGAATTTGAAAAACATTATAATTCATATAACAACAGACATGGAACTGCTGGTGACCTACAGAAAAAAATCAGCTTAAGTAATTCAGTCTCCAACATCTGACTTGATTTAAGAAGAATAATCTTTAGTATTGCTATAGTGAGATTAGTATTTTCCAGTAAATTCCTATAATAAATAATGTTAGAAGGAGCACTGTACTATGTATATTAACTGTATTATTTAAAGGCAAGACTCATAAAATAAACTTAATCTCATGTATGTTATAGTGTATTTTCCTTTTTGTGTATTTGACTAAATTTATGTGTGTATATATACTGTGTGTATATATATATTTATATATATTTATATATTTATGGCTCAAAATGTCCACTCTTTACTAGCCATTGGCGAGTGGAAATGTAATGGTTGCGACTGGCAAGTGAAAGTTAGTGAGTGAATGTTGTAAGATAAGGGAGAGGATAAAAAGAGAGATTGAAGAGAGGAGGAAGTGGAGAAAGACAGTTGAGAGAGAAGGGAGAGGTGATTAAAATTTTTAAAGGAAGATCTCCAGGTCTGCTATGATCTTCCATGACATGCACTCTCTTCCACCACTTTCTCACTTCATCAACTTCCTATTTCTATCGAGCTGTTGTCTTACCCAGAACCACCAAGGTGATGTTGCTAACTGCTATGCTCTTATTACTTTATGTAGCATTATTTAATTTGTTCAGGTATAAAATAAAAAAATATTAAAAATGACTGCACAAGAATGTGTTTCATAATAGCTAAACATATGCAAAGAGGGGGTGGCGTAGTGGTGTGGTGTTGGCAGGTAGTGGGTAGGATCAGAAGATCAGAAGTGGCGAGTAATATTTTTGTCTGTATAGTAGCTTACGACCTGAAATTTTGAGCCCTGTGTATATATATATATATATATATATATATATATATATATATTTATACACACACATATATACATACACATATATATATATATATATATACACACACATATATACATATATATATATACACACACACACACATAAATATATATAAATATATATATATATCAATACAAAGGACCCAGCACACTCACTGGGGTTTTTGTATTGATTAGACATAATTTCCCCAAGCACCCTCAAGCTGTTTGTTGTGGAGTGAGAGAGCACTTCAGAGGGATTTATATATACATATATATATATATATACACACACACACACACACACACACACACATATATATATATATATATATATATATATATATATATGTATATGTATATATATATATATATATATATATAATCAATACAAAGGACCCAGCACACTCACTCTTATCTGTTATTTATTACTGGGTCCTTTGTATTGATTAGACATAATTTCCCCAAGCACCCTCAAGCTGTTTGTTGTGGCGTGAGAGAGCACTTCAGAGGGATTTATATATATATATATATATATATATATATATATATATATATATATATATATATATATATATATACTGTACATACACACACACATATATATATATATATACACACAGTATTATGTGTATATTCATTACAATATACAGTATATATATATATATATATATATATATATCAGAAATATAACGGCTCCACAATCACTGGACTTGCGTCAACAAAATACTGGGGGGGGTTTCGATTCGAGCACAGGTGCCCCTTCTTCAGACAAGAAGTATGAAGAAGGGGCACCTGTGCTCCGAAATGTCACTGAAATAAACAGTATTTTGTTGTTGCAAGTCCATTGAGCATGAATCCATTATATTTCTGCTACATATTCTGTTCCTGACACCCTGGCAGGGTATATACATATATACATGTACAGTATTTTGTTTATATGCATATGAAAAAAAAACAACTCTTTTTAAGGTACAAATAATGATACATACAAATGTGAAATGATATCTGTATTATCCCATGAATATAATTGTATAAAAGGGAGAGTAAACACTTTAAGATTTGTATAAAAAATGTTTAGTTATAGATAATGAAATACCTTTTCAATAGATTTTCATTATTTATTTTGACCCCTTTTCATATAATTTAGCTCTGATAATTGAATGATTTCTTATTCTCAAAACTTGAAATGCACCCTGCTGACTTTTCATTGCCAATTCTGCTATATATCTGTCCCAATTTGGATTTATCAGATAACAACTGCAAAACAATACATTTTATACTAACATTATGACCCTGCCCAGCCTTGTTGTTTGTGGACTAAAGCCCAGATTGGCACCTCCAAATAAGACAAATGGTGGGTGGAGTTTACCTGCTGAAAAATAATTGCAGTAAAAAGTATGTTAAAGAGACAGTCTAGTCAAAATTAAAAAAGGGCATGCAATTTTTTTCAACTTTCCGATTTTCTTTTATTACCAAATTAGCTTTGTACTCTTGGTATTCTTTGTTGAAAGGTAGGTAGGCTCATATGCTAATTTCTAAGCCTTAGAAGGCCGCCTCTTATCTCAGTGAATTTTGACGTTTTTTCACAGCTAGACAGAGCTAGTACATGTGGGCTATATAAATAAACAGTGTTCTCACTCCCGTGTCGTTATTTATGATTCAGCACTGATTGGCTAAAATACAAGTCTGTCAAAAGAACTGAAATAAGGGGGCAGTCTGCAGAGGCAGTTAAATACAAGGTAATCACAGAGGTTATAAGTATATTACTATAAACGTGCAGGTTATACAAAACTGGGGAATTGGTAATATAGGTATTATCTATCTTTTTATACAATACAAATTCTATATGTTATATTTCAACACGACAAAAATATCTTGTAATTACTATCCCTTTAAATAGTATATAAAAGTGTCGGCATTTAGTTAATAAAAAATAAAAAATATATATATTTAATTGCCCTCAATACTGTCAAATACTTAAGTTCTTTTTCTTAAAAGGACAGTAAAGTCAAAATTAAACATTCATGATATAGATAGTGCATATAATTTTAAACAACTTTGCAATTTACTTCTATGATCAAATTTGCTTAATTATTTTGGTAAGCAATGCACCACTGGTTGCTGGCTGAACACATCTAATGAGCCAATGACTGCAGCCACCAACCCCCTGCTAGCTCCCAGATCTTGATCCTACCTAGATATACTCTTAAATAAATGGAAAGCTGTTTAAAGTTATATTCTGTATTTTAATGAATGTTTAGTTATGATTTTTTTTCACTTTACATTGCCAAAAGCAGGATAATTATTAGCGTGGGCAAATTGTCACAAAATCTGTTAATCTTCTATTGTCATGATAAATATATAAATTCACAACACCTATGTAAGTTGATGGAAAAACCCTGGATACTGTAGAGTCGCTCTTTTGTCAAAGCTAAGTTTTCAACTACACTACCATGCTGAGATCTTACCAGGGCTTTATATAATGACAGAATTATGCTTTCCTCCCTTGAATCAATGCCTCTTTTAATACATGCTAGTATCTTATTAGCCTTTGAAGCCGCTGCCCTGCATTGTGCACTCATCTTTAGCTTGTTATCTATTACTACTCCCAAATCCCTTTCCTCCTGTGTTTGGCTAAGTCTTGTCCCATTTAAAAAATATGTAGCCTGCTTATTTTTACTTCCAAAATGTAGAACCTTGCATTTTTCCGTATTAAATCTAATTTTCCATTCACTTGCCCATAGTTCTAATTTTAGCAAATCCCTTTGTAAAGAGAGTTCGTCCTGCTCTGACCTAATGACCTTACTTAACTTATTATCATCTGCAAAAATAGAGATGTCGCTATTTAATCCTTGCTCCAAGTCATTTATAAAAATATTAAAAAGAACAGGGCCCAGTACGTTTTTCTAATGATACTAAAGTAAAAATCTACTTCTGGTTACAAAACTAATAATGGAATAATTTATTAATACAGGTGGCCATTCCATGAGATGTCCCCATCTTTATTGTTGTCCTTTTGCTTTTTTTAAAAATGTCGTAGCTATAATACCCACAGCTGAACAAAATGAGCTGTATGATAATGGGTGTTTGGGGGACTAATTTTTCCTAAAGGAATAAAAAATAGAATGAAGATAAAGAGGCTGAACTGTTGAACTATCTTATGTTCTGTTTTGTTTTTCAGGAACACTGCTGTGAACAGTTTGAGAAAAATCAGCAGTTCTGATGCTTTGACCCTTCTTGAGAAGACTTGAATATTTACCAGCTGGACCAGCGCCACATTAACTAGGATGGGTCTTGGTGTTACTGAGCATTACTTCTATTTTTCTACTTTCATGTTTCATAGCAAGCCGCCTCTGCAGCAAATCCCAGAAACTTACAATAGTAAATATTTCTTGGGGTCTAGGATGCCAACTTTAAGATGCATTTCTGGATTATGCAAAGCAAGAAATCTGCTTGTTCGGAATGCCATGTAAACCAGTTTACATTTAGTTACAGTTCTGTGAGGCAAAGTCTCTTAACATTCACATGTATATTACGTGTAATTTGTATACAACATGACCATAAAATGCAAAATACAGTGATATATACCTGTGCTGGCTCTCTTGCAGAACATCATCAGTAATTCCATGTTTAGGAAGTTTGAAATCCTAAAGACTAGTAACGTACATTCTCCATGGCAACATGTATAGTCACAATGTCTTCTGATCTTGTGTAGAGCAGTTTACCGGTAGCTGTATTGCAGGACAAATGTTGAGTTCCTAAAAATAGTGACTCTCTTGTTTGGACCAATGGGATTTTTATACCTTTAGATTTTAAGGCCACAATCACTTATATTTTTAGTTTATAAATATAATTAAAGACAAACTATCACCTGAAGATGTCTGGGTTGCCTCAAACTGTTACTGAAAGAGGCAGTCTTTTTTTATGGGCCACTACACATCAAACTATATGTATATCATTTTCGAATTGGTCCAATAATTGGTGTCACAGGGAATGAGGTCATGGCGCAGAATATATGCCTAAAATTGAAATAATCAAGTTTACTAAAGAAAATGAGAGCTTTGGTTAAAATGTTGTCAACTTTTTTGGTGGAAGTGTATTTTTACTGATATCTTTTAGGAAAAATAGGCTTCATTAAGGTGGATTTTTTCTTATAAGGACTTGGATGCAGAATTCTATTTGACCATGTAAAAAAAAAAAAGAATATTAAAGAAGTTAAAATTTTACTGTGTTCACAATAATTTTAGATATTATTTTTTGAGCCAGGTAATTTCATCCTCAATGGAATAGTTTCAAAGATTTAAATAAATCAGAAACAAAACTATTTAATTTGTTATTCTTTTAAGCTGATTCACTAAAATATGATGAAGCTTTAAAAAATTAAACTATTGGCAGATATTCTCTCACTAGACAGTGCTTTGAAATCATTCAACCAATGCCTTTGGCATTAATGCTTGTTTGTCATCTAAACATAAAACTCATAAATATATCAACAATTTAGCACTGCATACATTTTGTCAGCACAGTCTGCAATGTTTTGCAAGTCTAGTGCAGTACAGGGATACACATCTGGTGGTCCTTTTTCCTGTTCCTCTAAGTTTTGCCCATTTATAGACAAATGTAAATGACTTTGCCCTCTTAACTAACCAATCACTGTGTAGAAGGTTGCAAGCTCAGGTCAATTTTTCCAAACTTAAAGGGACATTATACACTAGATTTTCTTTCATAAATGTTTTGTAGATGATCTATTTTTTTATAGCCTATACAGATTTTAAAAATAAAAAAATGTAAAGTTTTACTTATTTTTAAATAACATTGCACTGATTTTCAAACTCCTAACCAAGCCCCAAATTTTTAGGAGAATACTAATGTATACCTACTCCAGCTTGCTCCTGTTTGTGTAAAGAGTCTTTTCATATGCAGAGGAAGGGAGGGTATCTGCTATTTCCCACTTTCAGTGGGTGTTACAGCTAATCTTTTTAACAGTGCTAAACTGGGAGCTTCTAAGTAAGTTTTTAAATGTTTTTTACTTGATTTTTAGATCAGTATCTGTGCATATTATTCTTTATAGTAGTGTCTATTACATGCAGTTAAATGAAAATTGGTGTATACTGTCCCTTTAAGTATGATGACGGCACTCTCTTGGAATAAGCAACCATGCACATTTTTTTAGGCATTTTACAGCAAAAGCAGACAGAATAAATAATTCATTTATATTGCAAAGCATTTTAGTGCATAATGAAACATTTAATGTTGAGTTTTATTTCCCTTTAATAAAAGTTCAGTACAATGCAAAATGTAAAATGTATGAAGAAAGCTGTTGCTTATTACTCTAAATAAATTCCCCCAAGCTGCCAAAATTTAGAAAATTCAAAAGAAATAAGGAATGATAATGTTAAGTTCACACATGAATAAGTGTGACTGAAAGTCATGATATGTGTGAGTCATGTAAAAAGAATGATAAAATCCCAAAAGGCGTATAATCATTTAGGGCCATATTACAAGTTTCACACTATTTAGTGCATTTGCTTGCACGCAAACACCGCCAGAAGTAAACTTTTAACGCGCACAGGTTTGTGTATAACAAGTTAAAAGTAAAATGTTTGCACGCAAGGGCCTAGATTTGGAGTTCGGCGGTAAAAGGGCTGTTAACGCTCCGCGGGCTTTTTTCTGGCCGCACCATAAATTTAACTCTGGTATCGAGAGTTCAAACAAATGCTGCGTTAGGCTCCAAAAAAGGAGCGTAGAGCATTTTTACCGCAAATGCAACTCTCGATACCAGAGTTGCTTACGGACGCGGCCGGCCTCAAAAACGTGCTCGTGCACGATTCTCCCATAGGAAACAATGGGACTGTTTGAGCTGAAAAAAAACCTAACACCTGCAAAAAAGCAGCGTTCAGCTCCTAACGCAGCCCCATTGTTTCCTATGGGGAAACACTTCCTACGTCTGCACCTAACACCCTAACATGTACCCCGAGTCTAAACACCCCTAACCATACACTTATTAACCCCTAATCTGCCGCCCCCGCTATCGCTGACCCCTGCATTACACTTTTAACCCCTAATCTGCCGCTCCGTAAACCGCCGCAACCTACGTTCTCCCTATGTACCCCTAATCTGCTGCCCCTAACACCGCCGACCCCTATATTATATTTATTAACCCCTAATCTGCCCCCCACAACGTCGCCGACACCTGCCTACACTTATTAACCCCTAATCTGCCGAGCGGACCTGAGCGCTACTATAATAAAGTTATTAACCCCTAATCCGCATCACTAACCCTATCATAAATAGTATTAACCCCTAATCTGCCCTCCCTAACATCGCCGACACCTAACTTCAATTATTAACCCCTAATCTGCCGACCGGAGCTCACCGCTATTCTAATAAATGGATTAACCCCTAAAGCTAAGTCTAACCCTAACACTAACACCCCCCTAACTTAAATATAATTTTTATCTAACGAAATAAATTAACTCTTATTAAATAAATTATTCCTATTTAAAGCTAAATACTTACCTGTAAAATAAATCCTAATATAGCTACAATATAAATTATAATTATATTATAGCTATTTTAGGATTAATATTTATTTTACAGGCAACTTTGTAATTATTTTAACCAGGTACAATAGCTATTAAATAGTTAAGAACTATTTAATAGTTACCTAGTTAAAATAATAACAAATTTACCTGTAAAATAAATCCTAACCTAAGTTATAATTAAACCTAACACTACCCTATCAATAAAATAATTAAATAAACTACCTACAATTACCTACAATTAACCTAACACTACACTATCAATAAATTAATTAAACACAATTCCTACAAATAAATACAATTAAATAAACTAGCTAAAGTACAAAAAATAAAAAAGAACTAAGTTACAGAAAATAAAAAAATATTTACAAACATAAGAAAAATATTACAACAATTTTAAACTAATTACACCTACTCTAAGCCCCCTAATAAAATAACAAAGCCCCCCAAAATAAAAAATTCCCTACCCTATTCTAAATTAAAAAAGTTACAAGCTCTTTTACCTTACCAGCCCTGAACAGGGCCCTTTGCAGGGCATGCCCCAAGAATTTCAGCTCTTTTGCCTGTAAAAAAAAACATACAATACCCCCCCCCAACATTACAACCCACCACCCACATACCCCTAACCTAACCCAAACCCCCCTTAAATAAACCTAACACTAATCCCCTGAAGATCTTCCTACCTTGTCTTCACCATCCAGGTATCACCGATCCGTCCTGGCTCCAAGATCTTCATCCAACCCAAGCGGGGGTTGGCGATCCATAATCCGGTGCTCCAAAGTCTTCCTCCTATCCGGCAAGAAGAGGACATCCGGACCGGCAAACATCTTCTCCAAGCGGCATCTTCGATCTTCTTCCATCCAGTGCGGAGCGGGTCCATCTTGAAGCAGGCGACGCGGATCCATCCTCTTCTTCCGATGTCTCCCGACTAATGGCGTCCCTCGAATTCCGATTGGCTGATAGGATTCTATCAGCCAATCGGAATTAAGGTAGGAATTTTCTGATTGGCTGATGGAATCAGCCAATCAGAATCAAGTTCAATCCGATTGGCTGATCCAATCAGCCAATCAGATTGAGCTCGCATTCTATTGGCCAATCAGAAAATTCCTACCTTAATTCCGATTGGCTGATAGAATCCTATCAGCCAATCGGAATTCGAGGGACGCCATCTTGGATGACGTCCCTTAAAGGAACCGTCATTAGTCGGGAGACATCGGAAGAAGAGGATGGATCCGCGTCGCCTGCTTCAAGATGGACCCGCTCCGCACCGGATGGAAGAAGATCGAAGATGCCGCTTGGAGAAGATGTTTGCCGGTCCGGATGTCCTCTTCTTGCCGGATAGGAGGAAGACTTTGGAGCACCGGATTATGGATCGCCAACCCCCGCTTGGGTTGGATGAAGATCTTGGAGCCAGGACGGATCGGTGATACCTGGATGGTGAAGACAAGGTAGGAAGATCTTCAGGGGATTAGTGTTAGGTTTATTTAAGGGGGGTTTGGGTTAGATTAGGGGTATGTGGGTGGTGGGTTGTAATGTTGGGGGGGGGGTATTGTATGTTTTATTTTACAGGCAAAAGAGCTGAAATTCTTGGGGCATGCCCCGCAAAGGGCCCTGTTCAGGGCTGGTAAGGTAAAAGAGCTTGTAACTTTTTTAATTTAGAATAGGGTAGGGAATTTTTTATTTTGGGGGGCTTTGTTATTTTATTAGGGGGCTTAGAGTAGGTGTAATTAGTTTAAAATTGTTGTAATATTTTTCTTATGTTTGTAAATATTTTTTTATTTTCTGTAACTTAGTTCTTTTTTATTTTTTGTACTTTAGCTAGTTTATTTAATTGTATTTATTTGTAGGAATTGTGTTTAATTAATTTATTGATAGTGTAGTGTTAGGTTAATTGTAGGTAATTGTAGGTAGTTTAATTATTTTATTGATAGGGTAGTGTTAGGTTTAATTATAACTTAGGTTAGGATTTATTTTACAGGTAAATTTGTTATTATTTTAACTAGGTAACTATTAAATAGTTCTTAACTATTTAATAGCTATTGTACCTGGTTAAAATAATTACAAAGTTGCCTGTAAAATAAATATTAATCCTAAAATAGCTATAATATAATTATAATTTATATTGTAGCTATATTAGGATTTATTTTACAGGTAAGTATTTAGCTTTAAATAGGAATAATTTATTTAATAAGAGTTAATTTATTTCGTTAGATAAAAATTATATTTAACTTAGGGGGGTGTTAGTGTTAGGGTTAGACTTAGCTTTAGGGGTTAATACATTTATTAGAATAGCGGTGAGCTCCGGTCGTCAGATTAGGGGTTAATAATTGAAGGTAGGTGTCGGCGATGTTAGGGAGGGCAGATTAGGGGTTAATACTATTTATGATAGGGTTAGTGAGGCGGGTTAGGGGTTAATAACTTTATTATAGTAGCGCTCAGGTCCGCTCGGCAGATTAGGGGTTAATAAGTGTAGGCAGGTGTCGGCGACGTTGAGGGGGGCAGATTAGGGGTTAATAAATATAATATAGGGGTCGGCGATGTTAGGGGCAGCAGATTAGGGGTACATAGGGATAACGTAGGTGGCGGCGATTTGCGGTCGGAAGATTAGGGGTTAATTATTGTAAGTAGCTGGCGGCGACGTTGTGGGGGGCAGGTTAGGGGTTAATAAATATAATACAGGGGTCGGCGGGGTTAGGGGCAGCAGATTAGGGGTACATAAATATAACGTAGGTGGCGGTCGGCAGATTAGGGGTTAAAAATTGTAATCGAGTGGCGGCGGTGTGGGGGGACCTCGGTTTAGGGGTACATAGGTAGTTTATGGGTGTTAGTGTACTTTAGGGTACAGTAGTTAAGAGCTTTATGAACCGGCGTTAGCCAGAAAGCTCTTAACTCCTGCTATTTTCAGGCGGCTGGAATTTTGTCGTTAGAGCTCTAACGCTCACTTCAGAAACGACTCTAAATACCAGCGTTAGAAAGATCCCATTGAAAAGATAGGCTACGCAAATGGCGTAGGGGGATCTGCGGTATGGAAAAGTCGCGGCTGTAAAGTGAGCGTTAGACCCTTTAATCACTGACTCCAAATACCAGCGGGCGGCCAAAACCAGCGTTAGGAGCCTCTAACGCTGGTTTTGACGGCTACCGCCGAACTCTAAATCTAGGCCAAGGGGAAGCTGACGCATGCTAACTTGAGTACTTCAGATATTTTGCGACTAACTTCTTTCCCCAAAGACTTCAGTCTAGCATTCAAACTGAAAAATAATCCTAACACTGCTTGTTCACTAACCTGACACCACGTTCAACGTTTTACATTCCAATGTTCTTCACATAGAAGAAAAAGTTCTATTTATTTTTAAATATATATATATATATATATATATATATATGTTATTTGTTTAGTAAAATGTATATTTTTGTAAAATATATATCTCTACCTATTTATTTATTTATATAAATATATATATATATATATATATATATATATATATGTATATACACACACACACATATATATATATATATATATATATATTTATAAGAATATCTATTTAAAAATACATAGAACATTTTCCCCTATGTGAAGAGCGTTGTAATGTAAAATATATATACATAGTATGTATGTATATATATATATATATATATATATATATATGTGTGTGTGTGTGTGTGTGTGTTTACATGTGTATGTATGTGCATATACACATAAATACACATATAGACATATATATATATATATATACACATACATACACATGTATATGTATGTGTGTCTATATATATATATATATATATATATATACATTGTAGCCCTTTCCATTCAAACACCTTATTAAATATTAGACAGTGTGTATATATATATATATATATATATATATATATGTGTGTAACAACACTTTATTTTAATCTATTTATGTTGTGTTTGTTGCAACTTTTTTATTTAGCCCTAACCCTTTTACCCTTTTATGCAAGAACTTCAGTCGCACTAACCTGACAAACTCAAATTTAGTTTGCGCTTGTGTGGTCACGTTAACTTTCAACTTGTAATATGAGCGCAAGTTAATGCGTGCACGATATTTAAATATTGTTAGCGCCACTTGTAATCTAGCCCTTAATGTAAAATGTATCGAGACATAGAGGCAAAACTCTGACAGGTGTTATTAGTAAAAAATACTTATTACCAAATAAACATTGGTAAACAACGTAAAGTATAGCACAATTATATGTGACAAAATACATAAAAAAATGTTTTCAATTAAAGGAATTTTGATTTCTGTTTCCTTTTTTGCTTCAGATTCTTATATCATTTTTATTTACACTTATTCAAATGCTTCTTAAAGGGACATAATACTCATATGCTAAATCACTTGAAATTGATGCAGTATAGCTGTAAAAAACTGACATGAAAATCTCACCTGAGAATCTCTATGTAAAAAAGGAAGATATTTTACCTCACAATCTCCTCAGCTCAGCAGAGTAAGTTCTGTGTAAAAAGTTATACTTCACCTGCTCCTAGCTGCAGGTAAAAATAAAAAAAAAATGGAGAAATGAACAGCAGCCAATCAGCATCAGCATTGCTGAGGTCATGAACTCTTAAGGTGATCTCATGAGATTTGACATAACTCTCATGAGTTTTCATAGTAAGCTTCCTTTACCTGATTGGTGAAATAATATGAGAGTGCACGATGCTAGTCCCTTCAGATGTCCCAGGACAGACACACTAAAATGCTGCTTAGAAATCCTTTACAATGGGAGGTGGCTACTGAGGAACTTTTGAGGTAAAATATCTTTCTTTTTTACATAGAGATGTTCAGGTGATATTTTCTAGTCAGCTTTTTACAGCTATGCTGCATCACTTTCAAGTGTTTAAACATTTGGGTATTATGGCCCTTTAATTTTATTTCTCCATTTGTGTTTAGAATTGTCCTTAGTTATAATGTACATGGAAGTAGAAGTGACTAATTTGGTTTAAAGCACATTAAGACAAGCAACTCAGGTATTTACATTTAGGAAATGGATTAATTTTTTTGAAGAAAAAAATAATTTTAAAATGTATAAATAAGTATCCTTAGGTCATTCATCAAAATGATTCTGGGCTAATCTGTAGGAGTTTCTCTTAAAGCCAGTATATGTGTCAGGATTTAGAGATTAACCACTACTGGCACACTTGGTGTATAAGAAACAGTGTTAATCCGAAGGAAAGAAGCAGAAGATGTGACTAAAATTAATTATTTACCCAGAATTACCAAACTGCTTAGCTGCAGCAGCAAATCCTACAAAACAAATTACAACTTTTTGACAGTTACTCTGTAAGCCTCACATTACTACACATCATTTTTCTACCTTAAAAATATATATTTTTTTAAAATGTAGTCACAAAACTACTTGTTTTAACACACTTTTTCTTTTCATTGCATAGATGTTATAGTCACCTATGCACTCCTTTGATATCCGATTGGGGTGACTGACACCCCTGCCAGCAGCTGATTGGCTGTGAGTGCGCAGGGGGTGGCATTGCACAATCTTTTAACAAGAAATGCTTGTGCAATGTTAAATGCCGATAGCGTATGCTGTCGGCATTTAGCGATATTGAGCAGACATGATTTGCTACAGCAAATCATGTCTACTCGATATTTGTTTAATCTACCCTGATGTGTGCAATATTTCCCAATTTATAGTGACACCACTTTCTTAGTAAAAGCTTTGCTTTTGCATTGCTGTTTGCTTATGAAAACAGGCCAGAAAATATTACTGTAATGTGTGTGATGTATGAGTTAGACATTTATACAATCAAATGCATTCATGATTTCATTAATATGTTAATTTACAATGTGTACTCATTACCGACTGTAAAGTAGAAGTTGAATTGATTGAACAGAGAATTTTGTCTGTCCAGTTGCGCATAAAATGTTGATCTGCTGTGCCTTATTTTATTTTTAAAATGTGTTTCTTCAGATACTTATACAGTTTATAATGTATTTGATGTGTTTAGCGTTCTTTTTTCTAAACGCATATAACAGTATCAGAGTGGGAATTCCGGTAGTTATTAACCATAGCAGGTCCTCCTATGCAATTAGTATGCTTCAATTATTTACAGATTTCTATCTTTGTCCCTTAAAATGATTAATTCTAACTACTTTAATGCCAGTGTCTAAAGTCATTTTCAACAGTGTTTGTCAATCATTTGTGCTAGTTTTATCATAAAAAAAATATGAGGCACAATGTAAAATATCTGTAAAAGTGAAACCACAAAGATGAACAAATTAACACTCAGCTATATTTCTATGTTTCCTGTACACATATATCTATTACATTATGAAATAAAAATTTAAGAATCTTGCTATATTTGTATTCAAATGTCATATAATATCCAGACTACCCAGAATTACATTTTTACATTTGCCTGGAAGATGTAAAATTGTCACAGTTAATCCCAATGCTTCATACTGCAATATTATATATCAGAAGGTAGTTGATTAAGCAGGAAACCATTGAAAGCATTTGGACACTTCACTATAAAAACTGCACCTTCAATGAAGGAGATAGTTAAGCACCTTACTGCATAGTCCATAACCCATTACTAAAAATACACCTAGAGTATATATATATATATATATATATATATATATATATATATATATGTATATATATATAGTTGTATGTAGAGAAAAACACGTTTTTAATTTAAAAAGAAATCACTAATTTTTGGAAACCTTGCACAAAGATTTTAGGAACCGCTTGATGTGGTAAATGTATAGTAATCACATTGTCCTTGTTAAAGCGCACAGTAATTCATTATTTTTCTTTGTTTCATACTTATGTCAATTGACAAAAGAATGTTGTCTAATAAATACATTTATTTTATTGCATCTGGCTGCTTCTATGTTATTAATATACTTTAATGCACAATCGTAAAGCCCATCTATCTATCTATCTATCTATCAAATATCTATCTATCATCTATCTATCTATTATCTATATCTATCAATCAAATATCTATCATTCATCTATCTATATATCTATCTATCTATACAGTGGCGGCTCGTGGGTTATTCAAATGGGGGTTCACAGACCGGTTATGTAAAATAGTTTTATATATATATATATACACACACACACACACACACTGTATATTCAATATATATATATAAATGTATCACACCAAAAATGTATTAAATACCTATGTGGTAAAATATCAGCCTAGTTTTTTTTCCCCACAATTCCCACTTATATATGCCAGTGAACAAGGGCTGACACTAGGCCCGAAACATGTTTGGCTGCTGTTGTTCAAACTCAGTTACAGGACTGTAGCTCATCTTTCATGTTTTTACATGCAAATGATATTAAATATTTTTTGTATTTAATAAAGTTGTGATAATATTTTTATATATTGCCAAATTCTTTTTATTTGGTCGAGAGATGCGGATTAGCAGAGTGGGTGTGTGTGTATATATATATATATATATATATATATATATATATATATATAGTACACACACACACAATCATACAAAGTACCAAATGAGCACAGCACAGAGGATAGGGGGCACGTAAGGCCAAGGGTACTGCCTTAACCCTCCAATAGTAAATAGTAGCAAAAAAGGTCTCCAGCACTCCAATATTAAAAGGCAATTTTATTGAATATAGCAACGTTTCGGGGTGACAGCCCTTTACTCATGCACACACAATCATAATATTATATTATATTGCTTGCTATATTACTTGCAGCCAGCAGGTGGCGGTGGTGCATAAAAAATAAGAATTACACCAGTGAAGATTTCTAAGATGAAAAACGTTTTTTACTACATTTGTTATGTATTTTTTTTACTGATGCATAACGATTTTTTATTTATTTTACATCTGTAGTCCTAGGACTACAGATGTAAAATAAAAAAAATAGTTATGCATCAGTAAGGAATATACATAACAAATGTATTATTATTATTATTATTATACTTTATTTATGAAGCGCCAACATATTCCGCAGTCCTGTCCATGGATAGAATTCATTTCAATAAAACAATACAAGACTTGTAAGAGACAGGACAAAATTTCCAAACACATACAGGAGGGATTGAGGGCCCTATTCCCGTGGAAATTTACAATCTAGAAGGGTATGAGGTTGCGAAACAGGAGGTGAGGACTGCAAGATTTGGAAAGATGTTAATACAGAGTTAGATGAGGGAAATGTTAGGTAAGTGAAGTTAATTTATTATTGAGTTGGGTGGTAGGCTTCCCTGAACAGAAAAGTCTTCAGCGAACATTTGAAGGAAGACAGATTAGGGCAAAGCCTGACAGCACGAGGGAGAGTGTTCCAGAGGGTAGGTGCTGCACGACAGAAGTCCTGCAGTCTAGCATGAGAGGAGGTGATAGTTGTGGATGCAAGGAGCAGGTCATTGTTGGATCTTAGTGGACGGGCTGGAGTATACTTGTGTATTAGAGAGGATAGGTAGAGGGGAGCGGTGTTGGTGAGAGCTTTGTATGTAAGGGTGAGAATTTTGAATGTAATTCTGCTGTGAATGGGGAGCTAATGAAGGGACTCGCAGAGAGGTGCAGCAGATACAGATCGACGGGAAAGGTGTATCAGCCTGGCAGAGGCATTTAGGATGGATTGAAGGGGGGAGAGGTGGGAAAGAGGAAGGCCAGCAACTAGGTTATTGCAGTAGTCAAGTCGGGAGATTACAAGGGAGTGGATTATTTGCTTTGTGGTGTCAGCGCTCATAAATGGGCGAATTTTGTAAATATTGCGTAGATGGTTGCAGCAGGATGTAGCAAGCGATTGGATATGGGGGACGAAGGATAGATTTGAGTCAAGTGTGACTCCGAGGCAGCAGACTTGGGGCGATAGGGAAATGGTGATGCCGTCAACAGGGATAGAGAAGTCAAAAGTCGGTGTAGAGCTTGAGGGGGGGATAAGAAGGAGCTCAGTCTTGGACATGTTAATCTTTAGGTGGTGAGAGGCCATCCAGGAAGAAATACCAGATAAGCAGTCGCTGACATGAGAAAGGACAGAGGGAGAGAGAGCAGGGGTGGAGAGGTAGATCTGGGTGTCATCAGCATAGAGGTGATATTTGAAGCCATAACTGTTGATAAGTTTACCCAGCGAAGAAGTATAGATGGAGAAGAGTAGAGGACCCAGAACAGATCCTTGAGGTACTCCAACAGACAGAGGCATAGGAGAGGAGGAGTCGCCGGCAAATGACACAGAAAAAGACCTGTGGGAAAGATAGGAGTGAATCCAGTAAAGAGCAGTGTCACAGAGGCCAAAAGAGCTAAGGGTCTGTAGGAGGAGGGGGTGGTCAACTGTGTCGAAGGCAGATGAGAGGTCGAGTAAGATGAGTATAGATTAGGGGCCAATATTTTTTGCAGAGAGAAGATCGTTTGTAACCTTGGTAAGGGCAGTCTCAGTTGAGTGTTTTGGGCGGAATCCGGATTGCAGTGGGTCAAGCAAGGAGTTGGTGGACAGGAAGTGGGTCAGGCAATTGTAAACTAGTTTTTCAAGGAGTTTTGATTTTAGTGGAAGCAGTGATTTGGGGCGGTAGCTTTCAGGAGAATTAGGGTCGAAGGAGGGTTTTTTGAGTATGGGAGGGACTTTTGCATGTTTGAAAGAAGATGGGAATGAGCCAGTAGATAGAGATAGGTTGAAGATGTGGGTAAGAGCAGGAGTGAGGGTGGAAGATAGGGAGGGTATTAGATGGGAAGGGATAGGGTCGAGTGGGCAGGTAGTGAGGCATGAGGAAGATAGTAAGGAAGAAACTTCATTCTCAGTGGCTGGATGGAAGATAGAGAGGGTGACAGAGGGAGTAATTGGGCCTGTTGGAATATTGCAGGTTGGTGTAGGGATGTTGCTTCGGATAGTACATGTTTTGTTTAGAAAGTAGTCTGCCAGGGCTTGAGCACTAAAGACAGACGGGGGTGGTGGAGCAGGTGGGTAGAGGAGAGAGTTAAAGGTGGGAAAGAGTCATTTAGGGTTTGAGGAAAGAGTAGATATGAGAGAAGAGAAGTAGGTTTGCTTGGCTAAATGAAGGGCAGACGTGTATGAACGAAGAATAAACTTATAGTGTATGAAATCAGGTTCAGAGTGAGTTTTCCTCCAGACACCCTCAGCAGTACGAGAGCATTTTTGCAAATAGCGTGTATGCTGAGCATGCCAGGGCTGTAACTGACTGCGTGGTGTTTTGCGCAGCTGGGGAGGGGCAAGTGTGTCTAGTGCAGAGGATAGAGTTTTGTTATAGTGGGCTGTAGCGAGATCAGGGCAGGTTATAGTGGAAGTGTAAGGGAGGAGATTTTGAATGATTTTTGAAAATTGGAGCAGGTCCACAGCATGTGTATTTATGCAGGTGTGGGGGCTCGATGGAGAAGTGGGTTTAGCTTTTGCATTAATATTATAGGTGACCAGGTGATGGTCTGAAATTGGAAAAGGGCAACAGGTGGTGTCAGATATAGAGCAGAGGTAGGAAAATACCAGGTCGATGGAGTGTCCATCATGGTGAGTCGGGAGTAGGGTGAATTGTGAGAGACCGAAGGAGGATGTGAGTGAAAGAAGTTTAGAGGCAGCGGGGGCAGATGGGTTGTCAATGGGAATGTTGAAGTCCCCAAGAATTAGGGTTGGTATATTTGAAGAGAGAAAGTGAGGAAGCCAGGCGGCGAAGTTGTCAAATAATTGGGAGGTTGGTCCAGGAGGGCGATAGATGACTGCCACTTTGAGGGAGAGAGGGGAGAACAAGCGAATACAGTGGACTTCAAAGGAGGAGAAGGAGAGCGATGGGATTGGAGGTAGGTATTGATAAGTGCAGGAGGGGGAGAGCAGGATGCCAACACCGCCGCCACATTTCTCACCTGGCCTAGGGGTATGGCTAAAGTGAAGGCCACCATGTGTGAGAGCAGTAATGGAAACAATGTCAGAAGGAGATAACCAGGTTTCTGTAATTGCTAAAAGGGTGAAAGCATTTGATATACACAGGTCATGAATGGTTGTATGTTTGTTGCAGACAGAGCGAGAGTTCCATAGTGCGCAGGTGAAAGGAGTGTGTGCGTGTGGGATGCATTGAATGGAAATTAGGTTATGTGTGTTGCTTTTATTAAAGTTTCTATAAGGAGTGCGTGATTGGGTAATGGTGGGAATGAGGGTGGGCCCAGGATTTGGAGAGATGTCGCCTGATGCTAATAGCATCAAGATGGAAAGTAAGAGTAGGTGAGAATGAGATTTATAGCAGTGGGGGTATTTCTGGGAGGTGGTGCAGTTTGTTGATATAGATTTTAAAATAGAAAGTAGTTCGTGAGAGCTAAGGTAAGGAGAAGAAAGTAGAGAGGGGTCGATATAAACTGTGTGTGGAGAAGGGTAAGGTATGAGCATGTGAGCATGCTTGTGGAATAGACATGAGACTGTTAAAAGGAAAAGCAGTCCTGAAAACAGCAGAATAAGTACAAAAGATTTTTGAATGAAAATATTTAGCTTGCTTCAAATCTTCCTCAAATATTGTTCAATTCTTGTCTAATTCTCAGCCTTGCCCCTTAAAGATGGTCACTTAGACAGATGGGAGCTTAGAGAGATGGAATACTCTGCAAATGCTCAGGCCTCAGCAAACACTCTCCCCTAACTGGTCTTAAATTTATAAGGCTACAGCAGACAGCTGAGTTTAATTGATTGGAGACAGGGAGATCAGTTACACCAAGATGAGAAGACTAAGAATTGCTACAAGATCAGAGGGATAGGTTCAAGAATCAAGAAAGGAAATTGGGTGGGGATTAATTAATTAATTAATTAATTAAGCAAAGTTTGATAATAGAGAGATGCACATGCTGGGGACAGGAAAGAGCAGATTAATGGAGTAGACAGTTGGTTCACAAGAGTTAAAAACAGTGTAATAAATCCAGCAAAGACAGGGGGGTTTAAAGGGACATACCAGGAGTTAAAAACAGTGTAATAAATCCAGCAAAGACAGAGGGGTTTAAAGGGACATACCAGGAGTTAAAAACAGTGTTATAAATCTAGCAAAGACAGAGGGGTTTAAAGGGACATACCAGGAGTTAAAAACAGTGTAATAAATCCAGCAAAGACAGAGGAGTTTAAAGGGACATACCAGGAGTTAAAAACAGTGTAATAAATCCAGCAAAGACAGAGGGGTTTAAAGGGACATACCAGGAGTTAAAAACAGTGTAATAAATCCAGCAAAGACAGAGGGGTTTAAAGGGACATACCAGGAGTTAAAAACAGTGTAATAAATCCAGCAAAGACAGAGGGGTTTAAAGGGACATACCAGGAGTTAAAAACAGTGTAATAAATCCAGCAAAGACAGAGGGGTTTAAAGGGACATACCAGGAGTTAAAAACAGTGTAATAAATCTAGCAAAGACAGAGGGGTTTAAAGGGACATACCTGAAAGTAAATGAGAAATAGGGTTAGATTTAGGAGATGTTGGGCTTCAATGAGTAGCAATCTGTGCAGTTGAAATTCTTGTCTAATTCTCAGCCTTGCCACTTAAAGATGGTCACTTAGACAGATGGGAGCTTAGAGAGATGGAATACTCTGCAAACGCTCAGGCCACATCTTAGAAATCTTCACTGGTGTAATTCTCTCTGATCAGCTACACTGAACTGCTCTACTTGCTGCTGTTGCAGTCTACACTCTTTATCTTTATGCTGTAATAAGATCTGGAGTGAGTTTTTGCCTAAGTAGATATGATGATAAAGTAGGATAGTACTACTTTATCATCATATCTACTTAGGCAAAAACTCACTCCAGATCTTATTACAGCATAAAGATAGAGAGTGTAGACTGCAACAGCAGCAAGTAGAGCAGTTCGGTGTAGCCAATCAGGGAGAATAATGGAGACTGAAATAGGTAATTCAAGCAGGTATTGGCTTTAATTTGGATACATACTACCTTGATTACCAGTGTTTCTGTTCCACACGCACACAAGCCTGCAGGCCCTCCTTCCCAGACCAGACCTCTCATTGGCAAAGTAATGACTGTGCATTATGGGACTTGTAGTTAGTTCCTAGCCTTGCGTGCTTCCCCTGCTGCCGTCCATAGAAATGGCCCAACTCGCACACTGAAAATTGTGCGATTAGCAAAGGTATAGGCTCTGTTATGGGTGGTGCAGCAGGCACATAGAAAAAATGTGCAAAGGGCTATGGCAGGCTATACCTCTCTACCACACGTGCGGTTAAAAAAAAAGAGATTTTTTTTTATTAAACTAAACAGACTGAAACCTTTTTTGGCTGAATAAATATCATTTTTCCAATAGTTGCGCTATTGGAGAAATTATATTTATTCATCCCAAAAAAATATTTTCTTTCTTTTTTTCCAGGGGGTTCATGTGCGGCCCTGTTCATATGGAGGAGCCTCCACTGTATCTAAATCATCTATCTATAGGTGTGTGTGTGTTCACCAAGTGCCTGGTGATCAAAGATTCTTTGATTCTTGATTTAAAATGATTATTAGAAAAGTCAACCATACAATGATGCATGAAAAACATCAACTTCGGCAATCACAAACCACCCATGAGTTTTCAACTAAATATTGACAAACAAAATAGTTTGAATTCAAAAGCTAAAGGCACTTGATAAAATGCAAAACTGATCTTTTTTATATATTTGCAATTATTCCAAGATAATTTGGAATAATTCTACTATCTTGCTCATGTGTGATAATCTCAAAATGGCATTGACATTATTTAAGATGTGTATATGGCTTTAATTAATTAAACCTCTATTTATCACTATTTTATAGTCCATTAGTAGGCAGGAAAGAAATATACATATGGTATATATCAAAAATAGAAAAAGGAAGACACCATAGTACTTTGGAACATCCTATATAAAGCGAGGGGATTCAGCACTCTTTTATTATCAAAATGTATTTATTTAGCAAGATGCATTATGTGTGGAATTCATATGCACATATCCATACAACACATAAAAAGTTCTCTGCAGAATTAGCTGGCCAACAAAATAAAGACTAGTAGTTTGTATTAAAAACTCAGTCTAAGCTTCTAGCACATCAAGTAATAAAGCATGCTCAGTAATTTAGAAAAGGTGTGCACAAACATCCAACCTGCATAATAATATAGCGAAACCGCCAAGTTTTCAACAATTGCAGAGATTGGAACAAATTAATTCATAAGCTTGAAGATTCAAAACCAAACAGCATCATAAGCTTTGCACAGGGGTAACTTTAAGAAAGGAATTACTATGTAACAGTTCCCAATTGCTAATAGCATGGAAGTTTCCATGAAAGGTTTGCAGCAGTGTGTGTCAGCAAAGTCTGATATTCAATGTACTGTCAAGAAAGCTCCCTTTAACTTGCTTTTCTGCACTCTTTGCTACCCTGCATTTATTTAGCAAAGTTAATGTTCATAAGCTATCCAAGCTACTGTTTCACAGAATGGCAAAGGTTTAAATGCTACTTGGAACATGAGTAGCTGAATTGATTATCAAGCAAAGAAAGAAACTATGGCTAACACCTCATATTTTCAGCACAAGTAGTGATCATCTCTAACCGATACCAATCTCAGGAGGAGAAAAGTGACACAATAGGGGTCACATGTACCTGGGAGATTGGATTTGAAAAAGCATGCAGGCAGCTAAGGACGACCTCAGGATTGGGGTCCTTCAGGCAAACAGCTGTCTCTTATCTCAGGAACTGTTCAACCTGACGCGGATAAGCGGTGTTGGATGAGGACAACATTGTCAAGAAGTTTACAGCCCATGGCACTGTAGCTAATCTCCCAGGATGTGGACGAAAGAGAAAAATTGATCAAAGATTGCAACAAAGGATTATTTGAATGGTGGATATAGAACTTCAATCAACTTCCAGACAAATTCAAGCTGACTTTCAGGCACAGGGTACAAATGTGTCAGCTTGCACTATACGCCGCCATCTGAATGAAAAGGGAGACCCAGGAGGGACCCCACTGCTGACACAGAAACATAAAAAAGCCAGATTGGAGTTTGCCAAAACTTACCTGAGGAAACCAAGATCATTTTGGGAGAATGTGCTGCGGACAGACTAAACAAATTTACAGCTTTTTGGTAAAGCCCACCATTCTACTGCTTTCAGAAATGAGGCTTTAAAAGAAAAGACTACAGTCCCTACACTCAAACATGTTGGAGGTTCACTGATGTTTTGGGGTTGCTTTGCTGCTTCAGGCACTGGATGTCTTGACTGTGTGCATGGCATTATGAAATCTGAAGACTACCAAAGAATTCTGTGGTGCAATGTAGGGCCCAGTGTCAGAAAGTTGGGTCTCCGTAAGAGGTCGTGGGTCTTACATCAGGACAATGACCCAAATCACACATCAAAAAAGCACCCAGAAATGGTTTAAGACTGAACTGGCCAGCAATGAGTCCAGATCTCAATCCCATAAAGCACCTGTGGAGAGATCTCAAAACAGCAATTAGGAATAGGAACCCTTCCAATCTGAGAGACGTGGAGCAGTTGTCAAAAGAAGAGTTGTTCAAAATTCCTGTAGAGAGGTGTAGGAAACTCATTGATGGTTACAGGAAGCAATTGATTTCAGTTATTTTTTTCCAAGGGGTGTGCTACCTAATATTAAATTGAGAGTGCCAATAATTTTGTCCCGTCCATTGCGTGAAATGTGTCGGATTTGGCTTTTTTCTCTCCACTTTTTTGTGTCATACCAATACAAACAAAAGAAATAAACATAAGAATGCCTAAACATTTGTAATTGCAACAATTTTCTGGGCGAAGTGGTGCATTATCTGACAGAAATGCAGAAGTGCCAATATTTTTGGCCATGACTGTATATAAATATATATATTTAATGGACATAATTGTGATGTCTCATACAGCTACCAAGATCTGTAAGAAATGTGGAAAAATATGAGAAAACGAGTCATGATTGCATCATCTATAAATGTCATTTAGTAATCACATTCTTACAATGTTTCTTTATAGTTCATATTCACATTCTCACATATTTGTGAATATAATTTACAGTAATTTCATCTTTTTAAACTGAATTTCTATAGGCAATTGTGTCTTCGTGAATGGGATTTAATCTTTTGTAGCTTTATTTTATTTATTGGCAACCGAGATCATTTGCACAAGTTCTTTTTTCATTTTTTTCAGTAATAATATTAAATAACAGTCTTTAGCAGACAAGTAATTATCACTACTCCTGAACTAACCTTTTTTTCAATAATTTTGATGGCACATTTTGATGCAGAATTTAAGTTTCCAGTTTCGATCAAGAGAGCTGAAACTGTGAAATGCCCTTTTTTTCTTAGTAGATTGAGAATTTTAACTCTAAAATGAACACGAGATTTTGACATTTAGTTTCCTACGGCTAGATTACGAGTTTTGCGTTAGAGGCTATAGGGTGCTAACGAGCAGTTTTCTCTAACCGTTCACTTACCTACAGCGCTGGTATTACAGGTTTTTACAAACCCGGCTTTAAAAGGCAAGAAGTGAGCATTGAGCAAAATTTAGCTCCTTACCGCACACCAATACCAGCGCTGCTTAAGTCAGCGGTGAGTTGGTCGTACGTGCTTGTGCACGATTTCCCCATAGGAATCAACGGGGAGATCCAGCTGAAAAAAAGTCTAACACCTGCAAAAAAGCAGCGTAAAACTCAGTAACGCAGCCCCATTGATTCCTATGGGGAAATAAAATTTATGTTTACACCTAACACCCTAACATGAACCCCGAGTCTAAACACCCCTAATCTTACACTTATTAACCCCTAATCTGCCGCCCATGATATCGCCGACACCTGCATTATATTTATTAACCCATAATCTGCCGCTCCAGACACAGCCGCCACCTACATTATACTTATGAACCCCTAATCTGCTGCCCCCAACATCGCCGACACCTACATTATATTTATTAACCCCTAATCTGCCGCCTCCAATGTTGCTGCAACCTACCTACACTTATTAACCCCTAATCTGCCGAACCCAACGTCGCCGCCACTATAATAAACATATTAACCCCTAAACCTCCGCACTCCCGCCTCGCAAACATTAATTAAATATTATTAACCCCTAATCTGCCGTCCCTAACATCGCTGCCACCTACCTACATTTATTAACCCCTAATCTGCCGCCCCCAACGTCGCCGCCACTATACTAAGGGCTAGATTTATCAACGCTGAGGCATACAGGGGCGCGTGTACGCGCCCCTGTATGCCTCAGCTCGCCTGTGGCGGGGCGAAATTACCCGCAGGTAATTAACATTGCACACAAGCGCAATTTTGCGCTCACGTGCAATCCCGCCCCCTGCCCGTGCACAGCCGGGCAGGAGCTGTCAATCTCCTCGGTCGAGATTTAATTTTGCCACAATAGAGGTGGCGAAGATGTTAGGGAAGCAGTGGTCTGGTGACCGCTGCTTGATAAATCGCGGCGAGCAAGTTCTTGTGAGAACTTGCTGCCGCAGGGGCTTGATAAATCTAGCCCTAAATGTATTAACCCCTAAACCTAAGTCTAACCCTAACCCTAACACCCCCTAACTTAAATATAATTACAATAAATATAAATAAAAATTAATATTATTACCTAAATAATTCCTATTTAAAACTATATACTTACCTATAAAATAAACTCTAAGCTAGCTACAATATAAATAATAGTTACATTGTAGCTATCTTAGGGTTTATTTTTATTTTACAGGCAAGTTTGTATTTATTTTAACTAGGTAGAATAGTTACTAAATAGTTATTAACTATTTAATAACTACCTAGCTAAAATAAATACAAAAGTACCTGTAAAATAAAACCTAACCTAAGTTACACTAACACCTAACACTACACTATAATAAAATAAATTAACTAAATTAACAACAATTAAATAAATTAAATTAAATTAGCTAAAGTACAAACCCCCCCCCACTAAATTACAGAAAATAATAAACAAATTACAAGATATTTAAACTAACTACACCTAATCTAATAGCCCTATCAATATAAAAAAAGACCCCCAAAATAAAAAAAAATCCCTAGCCTAAACTAAACTACCAATAGCCCTTAAAAGGGCCTTTTGCGGGGCATTGCCCCAAAGAAATCAGCTCTTTTACCTGTAAAAAAAAAATACAACCAACCCCCCCAACAGTAAAACCCACCACCCACACAACCAACCCCCCAAATAAAATACTATCTAAAAAAACCTAAGCTCCCTATTGCCCTGAAAAGGGCATTTGGATGGGCATTGCCCTTAAAAGGGCATTTAGCTCTTTTGCGACCCAAACCCTAATCTAGAAAATAAAACCCACCCAATACACCCTTAAAAAAACCTAACACTAACCCCCTGAAGATTGACTTACAGTTCTGAAGACCGTACATCCATCCTCAAGGAAGCGGCAGAAGTCTTCATCCAACCGGGCCGAAGTCCTCAACGAAGCCGGTAAAGTCTTCATCCAAGCCGGGCGAAGTAGTCCTCCAGACGGGCAGAAGTCTTCATCCAGTCAGCATCTTCTATCTTAATCCATCCGACGCGGAGCGGCTCCATCTTCAAGACATCCGGCGCCGAGCATCCTCTTCAAACGACGGCTTCTTACTGAATGACGGTTCCTTTAAGTGACATCATCCAAGATGGCGTCCCTTAGATTCCAATTGGCTGATAGAATTCTATCAGCCAATCGGAATTAAGGTAGAAAAAAACCTATTGGCTGATGCAATCAGCCAATAGGATTGAACTTCAACAGTCATCGATCTCGCTGCTCTTCGGCTTTTTCACAGCTTTATTGGTACCCTGTCACTAAACACCCACACTATACTATACTGTTTACCCCATATACCGCCACTCCCTGAGCCCACCGCAACTCTAATAAATGTATTAACCCCTAAACCGTCGCTCACGGACCCCGCCACAACTAAATAAAGTGTTTAACCCCTAAAACGCTGCTCACGGAGCACACCGCCACCTACATTATACTTTTTTTTTTTTTTTTTTTAAATATATTTTTATTGAGGTTTTTTTTGTCAAAACAAACAATTAGCAATTGCCAATACACATCATGACAAACAAAGATTAACACAGGGTAAACTGCTGACACGTGTCAAATGAATATACATAAGAATTGGATGACAAATTACTTTCACATAGTGTACGATAAGTACTATATTAACTGGACACCTACTACCTGGTGTAAGCGACCACTGTTGGGCCACCTAGATTTACCATGATCAGAATACAGAGTAGGTAGACATGACTTAAGGAGGACCTCTTATGGGTCCCTATTGAAAAACCTCTATTTTTTCTTTTGATATGAAAAATGTCAATATAAGGGTAAAATAGTATACTATAATATATTCTAAACTCCGTTAGTAGAAAATAGGATCCACTGTGAAGCCTTCCAACCAGTACCTCAAGGCATTTGCTGCTTTTGATTTGGACTCACAAAGGTCTCTAGGATATATTGTATGGAGAGAAACTCGATAGACCTGTTTAAGGAGGCCTACTGGTCTAAATGAAAAAGGTGGGACCCGTATTGTGGTGTTACGTAAAGTAGGAGAGAGTACTAATGGAGTGAAGGAGGGTGCGGTATAAGTAAGAGAAACCGCTAAGTTAGTTCTCCTTAGCTAGGAGATGCATTACAGAGAGGGGAGGGGAGGTGGTAAGATAAATGCGATAAATAGAGTATGTGCCAGAGGATCCTTTTAAAATACCAGGTATCAATTATGATGTTGCTATGTTAAGGAGAGAGGTTAGTGGGGTTGTAAAAAAGATAGGGTATGTATGGGGATTATAGACTCATCTGGCTAATAATGATGGTCAGTCCTGCTGACCTAACTAGATAATAGGTATAATTGGGAGAATTGAAGCTTATGAGATGCCAGCAAGTCAGGTGTGGGGGGTGTTATTGCGAAAAACATACCAGCTTACAGGGACACCCCAACAGCCTCATATCAACTAATGGATAGGGGAAGGAATGAAATATTAACCTTTTGGATCGTATGGTGAGGCCAATATGTGGCTCTAGGGATAGGAGGCCTATGCAAGTTGCAGTAGTAAATACTAGTGTTAATTTTTATGGGGATACAACAATTAAAAAGAAGGGGGGGTGGTAGAAATTTGGGTGAAACAAATGGGATGTGGCCAATATACATTATACGCTGGCAGGTATATATTTAATAGCTGTTATAGGAGCCCTGATAGAACCGATATGGTGTGTACACATAAACCTGATACAAAGGTCTCAATTAAAGGTGAGAGCCTACACTCAATTGGAATCGTGCTAGAGGGGGACTTACCGCCTCGGCCCCTGGCAGCCCGCCCCCCATATAGAAAGATTATTAACATTAGTGTAAAGGCGTTCCAATGGAATGAAAAAAAGAGACATATAACTTAGACCTCTGAACCAAACTCTCTGTGGTAGTAAAAAGGTGTGTGGGGAATATCAACAAGGTAAGGTAATACAGGCAGGGTAATCACAAGTGCATGCTCATAAAAAGAAATCCAAACAGATATATATGAGAGTACATAGGGGGTCAATACTAAATAGCCTCAGGATAACTCCTGCAGCAAAAAAAATAATAAACATATCAACTGTCTGTAAGAGCTGTCTATGATAAGAAAGGTCATCACCAACTTATCTATAAATATATTTGTATACTGGTTCCTAAGTTGCCCTGTGCAGACATTAACAGTTTAGTCACTAACTGGATCAATCAAATCCGCATTAATGCAGAGTACAGCTCATGTATGGATAGCTATTAGGCTGCTAAATAGATGTAAGCAAGAGGTGACGATAAACATATGTACAATGCAAGTGAGTGAAATAACATATAGGACCTCATCTCTTTGACTAGAGTCAGTAAGCGAAAAAAACTACATACCCACATATACCTAAAGCGATTATTGCATATAATTTTCAACCATTTACAAGCATATTGTTGAGCAAAGAAACAAATACAGCTTTTTTAAAAATGGCTCTGAGAATACAGTCACAAGGGTTAATTTTGGCCTTAATATCATGGAGCATTGCTGAAACGCAAGTGCGTACCAAGTCCTTGCTATGAAGACCCCTTTGAACTGTCACAGCAAGTTTAACCAAGACCAGATTTATATAGTTAGTCTGAAGCATTTTGCTGGTGCAATGTACATATGGGGAGAGCCGACTGGACTGCAAAGTACGGCAGAATGGCAAGACGTGGGGTCCACTTCCATACATAAACAGCAATACATGTTGTAGAATAATAACAGTAAGGCAGAACTATAATAATCTTTGGGAGGCTGCAAAACATATTAGAGGGTAGAGGTGAGCAGGTAATGCCTAGGAATAAGGACATAGACAGTTAAGTCAGTGAGGAGAACATGCGTGGTATATAGTTCTGAGGCCATAATAAGTAAGTTTACCCCACTCCGGTGATCAATGATACAGAACAGTCTCTAGCCCTGTGAACCCCAGCTTCAGGTTGTAAGGGCTCTCCAGTGCTTGTTGCTGTACAATCTGTTATTTTAAATTGGGAACCCAAAAAGATTAACGCAAGGTGCCCCACTCTGATGGTAACGCTGTTGCAGTCACCATTTGCTGTAACCGCTAGAAGGTAGTAACTCACCGCATCAATGTCTTTGTAATCACTCTCCAGCTCACTGAATGCGGTCGGACCAAGTGAAGCCTCCATACGATGTATAGATAGGCTGGTAACAGGCGCTCGCTTTGTAGCTGCACCCTGCTCCGTTTTAACATCAGCCCTGTCAGCCTTCTTCCCATCCATCTTTGCGTCTCCGGCTCTCAAAATTGGGTTGATCCCAAAAGCCTGCACAGTATGCTGCATCTCTCATACCTCCTGCAGTGACCCTGTAGATGCGGCACCAAAATCCTCTTTCTGCTGGGAGGGCAAAGTATTTAGATTCTGCAGCGGTCGTACTAATAGGGCAGAAACCCACGCGGTAAGATGTATCTCAAGGCTCTGGAAGTACTCGTCAATGAGCTGCCGCCCATGTCGTTCCCAGGCCTCCATATCAATGCTGCGCCACAAGTATAGTAGGTGAATTACTTGTTAAGGGAACCACCGCTGTTCTGAAAACTGCAGAGTGTCCGTGGCTAAGCTGGCCTGTGTGACTGGGGAGAATAAATAGTGTATTCCTCCAGATCCACAAGCGATATTTGTCTCTTCTGTCCCAGGGCTCAGTGAATAAAGTGGCAGTGTTCACCACATGGCGAAGTTGAAGGGCCAAAATTTTTTATGTACGACGCCTGTATAGAGCTCTCGCCTGCCCTGTGTCCTGAGGTGAATGTGTCTTATCTTTAGGATAATAAAATAAGGGATTGGAGGGTAAAATGTCTAGGTATATCCCATACTTTAGTCTATATGCCAGGAGCTCTGCTCAGGCACGTCTGGTTTCTCCGGCAGTTGGCTCCGCCTACATTATACTTTTTAACCCCTAATCTGCCGCCCCTACACCGCCACCACCTACATTATACTTATTAACCCCTAATCTGCCGCCCCCTACATCGCCGCCACCTACATTATATTTATTAACCCCTAATCTGCCCCCCCTACACCGTCGCCACTATATTAAAGTTATTAACCCCTAAACCTAAGTCTAACCCTAACACCCACTAACTTAAATATAATTTAAATAAATCTAAATAAATATTCCTATCATTAAATAAAGTATTCCTATTTAAAACTGAATACTTGCCTATAAAATAAACCCTAAGCTAGCTACAATATAACTAATATTTACATTGTAGCTATCTTAGGTTTTATTTTTATTTTACAGGCAAGTTTGTGTTTATTTTAACTAGGTACAGTAGTTATTAAATAGTTATTAACTATTTAATAACTTCCTAGTTAAAATAAATACAAATATACCTGTAAAATAAAACCTAACCTAAGTTACAATTACACCTAACACTACACTATAATTAAATAAATTCCCCAAACTAAATACAATTAAATACAATTAAATAAAATTATCTAAAGTACAAAACCCCCCCCACTAAATTACAGAAAATAATAAACAAATTACACCTAATCTAATCCCCCTAACAAATTAAAAAAGCCCCTCCAAAATGAAAAAGCCCTACCCTACACTAAATTACAAATAGCCCTTAAAAGGGCATTTTGCGGGGCATTGCCCCAAAGTAATCAGCTCTTTTACCAGTAAAAAAATATTACAAACCCCCCCAACATTAAAACCCATTACCCACACAACCAACCCTACTCTAAAACCCACCCAATACCCCTTAAAAAAACCTAACACTAACCCCTTGAAGATCACCTTTCCGTGAGAAGTCTTCACCCAGACGGCATCTTCTATATTCATCCATCCGGCGCGGAGTGGCTCCATCTTCAAGACATCCGACGCGCAGCATCCTCTTCTGACGACGATATCTTCTTGTTGAATGAAGGTACCTTTAAGTGATGTCATCCAAGATGGCGTCCCTTCAATTCTGATTGGCTGATAGAATTCTATCAGCCTATCGGAATTAAGGTAGAAAAAATCTTATTGGCTGATGCAATCAGCCAATAGGATTTAAGCTCAATCCTAGTGGCTGATCCAATCAGCCAATAGGATTGAGCTCGCATTCTATTGGCTGATTGGAACAGCCAATAGAATGCAAGCTTAATCCTATTGGCTGATTGGATTAGCCAATAGGATTGAGCTTAAACCTTAATTCCGATTGGCTGATAGAATCAGCCAATCGGAATTGATGGGACGCCATCTTGGATGATGTCACATAAAGGTACCTTCAGTCAACAAGAAGATGTCATCAGAAGAGGATGCTCCGTGTCGGATGTCTTGAAGATGGACCTGCTCCGCGCCGGATGGATGAAGATAGAAGATGCCGTCTGGATGAAGACTTCTGCCCGTCTGGAGGACCACTTCTGCCCATCTGGAGGACAACTTCTGCTGGATTCGTTGAGGGCTTCGGCCCAGTTGGGTGAAGACTTCTCACGGTAAGGTGATCTTCAAGGGGTTAGTGTTTTTTTAAAGGGGTATTGGGTGGGTTTTAGAGTAGGGTTGGTTGTGTGGGTGGTGGGTTTTAATGTTGGGGGGGTTGTAATTTCTTTTTACAGGTAAAAGAGCTGATTACTTTGGGGCAATGCCCCGCAAAAGGCCCTTTTAAGGGCTATTTGTAATTTAGTGTAGAGTAGGGCTTTTTTTTTTTTTTTTTTTTGGAGGGCTTTTTATTTTGTTAGGGGGGATTAGATTAGGTGCAATTAGTTTAAAAATCTTGTAATTTGTTTATTATTTTCTGTAATTTAGTGTTGTTGTTTTTTGTACTTTAATTGTATTTAGTTTAGGGAATTTATTTAATTATAGTGTAGTGTTAGGTGTAATTGTAACTTAGGTTAGGTTTTATTTTACAGGTATATTTGTATTTAATTTAACTAGGAAGTTATTAAATAGTTAATAACTATTTAATAACTATTCTACCTAGTTAAAATAAATACAAACTTGCCTGTAAAATAAAAATAAACCCTAAGATAGCTACAATGTAACTATTAGTTATATTGTAGCTAGCTTAGGGTTTATTTTATAGGTAAGTATTTATTTTTAAATAGGAATAATTTATTTAATGCTAGGAATATTTATTTAGATTTATTTAAATTAGATTTAAGTTAGGGGGTGTTAGGGGGTTGATAAATTTAATATAGTGGCGGCGGTGTAGGGGGCGGCAGATTAGGCGTTAATAAGTATAATGTAGGTGTCGGCGGTGTCGGGGCGGCAAATTAGGGGTTAATAAGTATAATGTAGGTGGCAGCGGTGGCGGGGCGGCAGATTAGGAATTAATAAGTATAATGTAGGTGGCAGTGATTTTGAGGCGGCAGATTAGGGGATAATTAGTATAATGTAGGTGTCGGCGTTGTCAGGGAGGCAGATTAGGGGTTAATAAGTATAATGTAGGTGGCGGCGGTGTAGGGGGGCAGATTAGGGGTGTTTAGACTCGGGGTACATGTTAGGGTGTTAGGTGTAAACGTTACCATAGGAATCAATGGGATATCGGGCAGCAGCGAACATGAGCTATCGCTGCTTTCAGACTCCCATTGATTCCTATGGCATCCGCCGCCTCCAGGGCAGCGGATTGAAAACCAGGTACGCTGGGCCGGAATAGTGGCGAGCGTACCTGGTAGAAATTTGATAACTAGCAAAAGTAGTCAGATTGTGCCGAATTTGCATTCGGAACATCTGTAATGACATAAGCATCGATCTGTGTCGGACTGAGTCCGGCAGATCGTATGTTACGTCACAAAATTCTACTTTTGCCGGTCTGTAGGGTTTGATAGCTAAGGGGAATCAGGCTCGCCATAAATACACTGTGGAATTCCAGTGTATTTGCAGTTGACTACTTGATAAGTAGATGCCAAAGCAACAGGCTGAGAGAGAATCAGCAGAAGAGGTCTCAAGTTTGATTATGGGCACGGCCATGACAACTTTAGCATACTATCGGCTAGATTACGAGTTTTTGTCGGTAAGGCTTGCGGTGCTAACAAGCCTTTTTTTCCCACCACTCCCTTAAGACAACACTGTTCCAATCAGCCAATAGAATGCAAGCTCAATCCTATTGGCTGATTGGATTAGCCAATAGGATTGAGTTTAAACCTTAATTCCGATTGGCTGATAGAATCAGCCAATAGGAATTGAAGGGACACCATCTTGGATGATGTCACATAAAGGTACCTTCAGTCAACAAGAAGATGTCGTCAGAAGAGGATGCTCCGTGTCGGATGTCTTGAAGATGGACCTGCTCCGTGCCGGATGGATGAAGATAGAAGATGCCGTCTGGATGAAGACTTCTGCCCGTCTGGAGGACCACTTCTGCCCATCTGGAGGACAACTTCTGCTGGATTCGTTGAGGGCTTCGGCCCAGTTGGGTGAAGGCTTCTCACGGTAAGGTGATCTTCAAGGGGTTAGTGTTTTTTTAAGGGGGTATTGGGTGGGTTTTAGAGTAGGGTTGGTTGTGTGGGTGGTGGGTTTTAATGTTGGGGGGTTGTAATTTCTTTTTACAGGTAAAAGAGCTGATTACTTTGGGGCAATGCCCCGCAAAAGGCCCTTTTAAGGGCTATTTGTAATTTAGTGTAGGGTAGGGCTTTTTTTATTTTGGAGGGCTTTTTATTTTGTTAGGGGGGATTAGATTAGGTGTAATTAGTTTAAAAATCTTGTAATTTGTTTATTATTTTCTGTAATTTAGTGTTGTTGTTTTTTGTACTTTGGATCAGCCAATAGGATTTTTCCTACCTTAATTCCGATTGGCTGATAGAATCCTATCAGTCAATCGGAATTCAAGGGACACCATCTTGGATGATGTCATTTAAAGGAACCTATATTCAGTGTTAGGACGTCGTTTGAAGAGGATGGCTCCGTGTCGGCTGGATTGAAGATGGACCCGCTCCGCTCCGGATGGATGAAGATAGAAGATGCCGCCTGGATGAAGACTTCTGCCGCTTGGAGGACCTCTTCTGCCCGGATTGGATGAAGACTTCTGCCGCTTGGATTACCTCTTCTGCCCGGATCGGATGAAGACTTCTACCCCTCTGGAGGTCCACTTGTGCCCGGCTGGGTGAAGACGGCTCAAGGTAGGGAAATCTTCAGGGCGGTAGTGTTAGGTTTTATTAAAGGGGGATTGGGTGGGTTTTAGAGTAGGGTTGGGTGTGTGGGTGGTGGGTTTTAATGTTGGGGGTATTGTATTTTTTTTTACAGATGAAAGAGCTGATTACTTTGGGGCAATGCCCCGCAAAAGGCCCTTTTAAGGGCTATTTGTATTTTAGTATAGGGTAGGGAATTTTATTATTTTGGGGGGCTTTTTTATTTTATTAGCGGGATTAGAGTAGGTGTAATTAGTTTAAAAAAATTGTAATTCTATTTTTATTTTCTGTAATTTAGTGGGGGGGGGTTTCTCGTAATTTAGTTTATTTCATTGTAATTAATTGTAGGTAGTTTAGGTAATTTATTTAATGATAGTGTAGTGTTAGGTGTAATTGTAACTTAGGTTAGGATTTATTTTACAGGTAAATTTGTATTTATTTTAACTAGGTTGTTATTAAATAGTTATTAACTATTTAATAACTATTGTACCTAGTTAAAATAAATACAAAGTTGCCTGTAAAATAAATATAAACCCTAAGCTAGCTACAATGTAACTATTAGTTATATTGTAGCTATCTTAGGGTTTATTTTATAGGTAAGTATTTAGTTTTAAATAGGATTAATTTATTTAATTGTACTAATTTTATTTAGATTATTTAAAATTATATTTAAGTTAGGGGAGTTAGGGTTAGGTTTAGACTTAGGTTTAGGGGTTAATACCTTTAATATAGTAGCGGCGATGTTGGGGGTGGCAGATTAGGGGTTAATAAATGTAGGTAGGTGTCGGCGATGTTAGGGACGGCAGATTAGGGGTTAATAAAATGTAACTAGTGTTTGCGAGGCGGGAGTGCGGCGATTTAGGGGTTAATATATTTATTAAAGTGGCGCCGATGTCCGGTCGGCAGATTAGGGGTTAATATATTTATTAAAGTGTTTCCGATGTAGGGAGGGCTCGGTTTAGGGGTTAATAGGTAGTTTATGGGTGTTAGTGTACTTTTAGCACTTTAGTTAAGAGCTTTATGTTCCGGCGTTAGCCCATAAAACTCTTAACTACTGACTTTTAACTGCGGTAGGAGTCTGGACAGGAGAGGGTCTACCACTCACTTCTTCCAAGACTCATAATACCAGCGTTAGGCAAATCCCATTAAAAAGATAGGATACGCAATTGTCGTAAGGGGATTTGCGGTAGGCTTGAGTCGCGGAAGAAAAGTGAGCGGTACACCTGTACCTGCCAGACTCGTAACACCAGCGGGCGTTAAAAAGCAGCATTGGGACCTCTCAACGCTGCTTTTTAAGGCTAACGCCAAACTCATAATCTAGGCATATATCTTCTTAGCTTAAAGTGAATGTCAATTTTAGCAGCCTGTAATTTGAATACTGATTTATCAACTTGTAACTAGCTAAACTGCAAAGTTTAAAAAAAAACAAAAAACAAATAGTTTAGTTATATTATAAAATATTAACCTCTTCTGCATGTGTTAACTTCAGCGTTAATCTGTGCATGCGTTACAATCGTATTTACTTTGAGCGTGGATGTGCATCGCTTATGAGTCTAGATATTATCAGCTAACACATGCGCAGAAGAAGTGCATGACTTAGCAAAAAAGGGGTTGAACATCCCGGGGGGGGGGACGGGGGACGGGACTGGATTGGCAATCTCTGGTGTCAATCAATTGCACAAAGTGGGACAAAATGGCTGGCAGAGGAATCGAGGGACAAAATTAAAGATTAAAAGGTAAATTTGTGCATTTCTAAATAAAAAATTAAAAAACAATGAATTTAAGTCACCCTGATTTGTAGAGCTTGCTTAGATGACGATAAGTACTACGGGTGAGTTTACATTCACTTTAATGGGCATTTAATATGGTAGTGTAAGGTAGCTTGTGTACTGGAGCAAAATTAAGTGCATGGCCCTCTAGTGGAAAGGAGAACATTAGTTGAAGTTAGGTTAGAGTTACGTTATCAAAGTTAGGGGTGGGTTTTAGCTTACCAGATTTAAGCCCAGGGAGCCAGGGTTCTGCCTCTTTTTCCTGGTGACTACAGTCTGGAAGTTTTTGCAGTTTTCTGTTGCAGTTCTTTCAAAGTCACTGGTTTGCAGTATGTACCATGCCAGAAGGACCAGGACAGCGCCTAAACCATTCAGGGACGCCATGGATCCTCCTTCCTGTGGACATGCTTCTGAAAAAGAGATGAGTATTGATGAGGACGTGATTCCTCCATCAGGCCTTTCGCAAAATCCACTTCCCCTTTGCCCCCATCCCAAGTCACGCAGGATTTCCTGTCATCTTCCCAGTCCTTGTTCCCGGAAGAGGAGCCTCCCTCTCAGAATTTAGGGGATCAAGGATCCGAGGGTGCAGGTCAGGTAAGGCCTCCTCCCCCCTTAGAGCAGGCGCTATCGGCTGGCATAGGGGCTTTGACATCCTCCGGGATGACAGCGGAGGCAGCTGCAGCTGTAGTGGGCCTGTTCAGGGCCTTCACCATGGCGATGCCATTTGTGGCCTCTTCCCATTCCCCCCACCTCCATTTGGCGGTATCCCAGCCTTCCACTACCCAACCACCCTTCCCACCCGTCCACCTCCCAACTACCCGTTCCTCTGGGCCTTGGTTTGGTAACCCGCAACATGGGCAGAACTCCGCCTCCACTTCTGGTTTAGCGCTCCCGGCATCCTGCGCTGATGACGTAACTTCTGGAAGTGATGCACAGTGAGTCGGAGCGGCCGGACGTGGACGCGTAAGAACTTACAAGAGACCAGCAACGGATGATGGCGCAGGTGAGCGGGGAGTGTCCAGGCCTAGGGCCTCCACTGTGCAACGCTCTGCAGTCTTGCTGAGAAGGGCTCGGTCTGTTTTAGGAGCAGTAAAGAGGGATTCCTCAGCTGTGGCACTAAGGGGTACACTAGACCACCAGGCAGTCAGGGGCATTCTTACGGATCCTCTACATGGGTCAACCCGGTTACTGGGGATTATTCAAGGGGCCATGAGGGTTTTGGCCCAGCACGCCAGACCGCGAGCCAGGGGTGGGAGCTTGCAGGGCCAAGGCAGAGCAGGTGCAGGAGAGCAGGAGGGTGACGCAGATATAGTAAGGGATATGGAGACAGAGGCGGGTCCTGTGACATAAACGCCATTGGACAGGGGCGAGGGAGGTTCAGGCGGCTCAATGTCTGGCCTGGATACTCCCCTCTCATTCTCGTCTTCCTTTCCGGTATTACCGGGACAGATGTCACAGCATGGAGGAGCTGAGCTGACAGACAGCAATGCAGCATCATTCCCCAGCACACAGGGAGCCCCTTCTTCTTCGACGGTGCAGAACAGCAACTCGGAGGGAGTGCTAGCTGGCGGTAAGAGTCTGCATACCACTCACTTACATACATTTTCTGAGGATTCTAGCTCAGACACAGACTCAGATGGGGGGAGGGTGCTAGGGCTGAACACTAAAGGCCATAGGAGCATGTTTTGCATGCTTAAGACAATTATGGGATCCATAGGACAGAGGTCCCCTCGGCCTCCCCTCACTTTGCAGTTTGCAGAGTCAGGTTTAAGGGTAGTGCCGGCTCAGACATCTGGGGTGGCACTTCCAGCAGTGCCAGTCATGCAGAGCCTGCCTGAGTGTGCACACACAGCCCGTAAGGCGGCGGTGCAAGGGGATACATATCCCTGCAAGGTGCATTCATTGCACTCTCACTTAAAGCAAAAAACTGTCAAAAAGATTAGAGATGGTAGATACATCAACATTTTTTAGTTATTCATGGAAGCTTATAGAGCAAAGGAGCGTAGCGAGGATGGCACAGGGCCTAAGAATGTGAAACGGACAGACACTTTTGATGAGTGGTGGCGCTGTTTCCAGGTTTTTGCTACCTGTATTATTGAACAATGGCCAGACCAAGTGCTGGATCTGTTCAAGTATATGGAAGTGATTGAGGTGAAAATACGGCGAGGGGGTGTGGTGCAATTACAATGCAGAGTTCCGCCGAAAAATGATGGGCAACTCCATGCTGACATTTGGCTCCAAGGACATAGACTTATGGTCTGGTCTGGGGCCTGAAAAAGTCCCTAGTCTGGTCCCAGTATCTAAGGTGGGAGTGGCCAAGCCCCAGACCCCCGCAAAACTTTGGGGGAGGGAGTGTTTTTTAAAATTCAATGAGAAGTGGTGTGACAGGGGAGCATCATGCTCCTTTCATCACGTCTGCATGTACTGCGGGGACCAGCACGCAGGCGGACAGCGGGTAAGGCCCCCCAGTGAGGGCCCGCTAGCAACAAGTGGACCAACCCCGCTGAAGCTGGCCGCAATTAGACAGGGGCAGTAGCGGGGTCTCAAACACACCGCAATCTGAAGTCAGCATATGAGTTCCCAACAATAGTTAGGGAGAAGCTAGCCAAAGAGCTAGCATTGGGTCGTATATTGGGTCCCTTTGCAGAACCTCCACTGCCTTTACTTGTTATCTCCCCATTGGAGGTGGTGCCCAAGAAGGAAGAATGGAAGTTCCGCCTCATACAGCATCTGTCATACCCAAAAGACAGATCTGTGAATGATGCAATCGACCCAGAAATCAGCTCCGTGAAATACTAGCCGTTCGACCAAGTTCTGGGTTTGGTTAGGCAGGTAGGTCAATGGGAGCTGTTAGCCAAACTGGACATCGAGTCCGTGTTTCAGCTGCTCCCTATTCACCCATCATCTTTCCAGCTAATGGGTTGTAAGTTTGAAGGCAACTTCTATGTTGATCATTTCCCTCCAATGGGCTGCTCAGTATCCTGTGCCTTCTTTTAGGCCTTTAGTTCCTTCCTGCACTAGGTGGTGGTGACAAAGGCAGGAGGGGGGCTGTAGTGCACTATCTCAACGACTTCCTGTTGGTAGGCAAGGAAGGAACCTAGGAGCGTGCTAGGCTGATGGGGGTAATGCGAGCTCTAATACAAGAGTTCGGGGTTCCCCTTGCCGAGGACAAGGCCCATGGTCCTTGTACCAGGATGACATTCCTGGGTATTGAGATTGACACTGTGGAAGAGCTATGTCGTCTCCCAGAGGACAAGAAACAATGTATGCTGGGAGTGGTTGGAAGGGCTGCTGCAGCAAAACGTTTACCACTAAGAGACCTTCAATCGGTTTTGGGCCTCCTTAACTTTGCCTGTAAGGTGATCCCAATGGGGAGGATTTTCAATAGAAGGCTAGAAGAGCCCCAGGGTAATACGCAGGACTTACTTCTAGTGCAGATAACAGGGGAAATGAGGGAGGCTCTGGCAGTGTGGGAAGTATTCCTGCAGGATTTCAATGGCGTCCTCCTCTGGAGCAAGCCTCCAAAGTCTAGTCAGGCCCTCCACTTGTTTACAGATGCTGCGGGGAGCTTTGGATACTGGGCATACCTGTGTGGCACTTGGAGCACCGAAGCGTGGCCTGAAGAGTAGGCTACGACAGGCCTTACCAGGAACTTACCAGGAACTGAAGCACTTTCACATAGTTGTAGCAATTGAACTTTGGGGTCAGGAGCTGAGAAACAGTTTTATAGTTTTTTGGACGGACAACATTAGCATGGTGTTTGCCATTAACCGCCTGTCAGCATCTTCCCCGCTGTGTTATCGTGCTTCCAGTGGGAACAGTTTAGGAAGCTTGTACCGCAAGCAGCAGCCCATGACTTACCATGTCCCTCTTATCTTTGGCAAATAGCAAGACGTCGGCCCCATACATCCATTTAATTTGGCATCTATGTCTCCGATGACGTAGAGAACTTATACCCAGCACTGGGCCAAAGGGACACAGTTTTGCACATCTCGACACTGTGAGGTATCACTAGGGTCACAGGTAACACTGCTTGAATGGCTTGAGTGTTTGAGACTAAATGGAGTGAAGAAGGGTGCCGTGGGCAGCCGGATGGCTGCGTTATCATTCTTCCACAAACTTTTCGGGTATAGCAACCCTACCACAGCCTTTGCAGTATGCCAGGCTGTAAAGGGCTGAGGGAGGTTGGAAGGTGCTAAGCTCGACTCGAGGGAACCAGTTACGCTAACACGTCTAATTGCCCTGCTGGGCACGCTGGAGACCATCTGTTCATCCGAATACCAGGTGAGGCTGTTCAAAGCAGCCTTCACTGCCGCGTTTAACGGAGCATTGCGTTCTGGGGAGTTGGTGGCAGTTTCCAAGATGGGTAAAGGTGCGGGGGTACAGGCACAGCATGTTAGGCTGACAGATGCACGATGATTACATGCACGTAGACGGGTCTAACCTATCCCGATTCCAGTTTGCTGCGGTGCTGCGCCAGGTGGTTAAGACTGCGGGTTTAGAGAGCTTTAAGATCACCTCATTAATTTTGAATAGGCGCAGCTACTAGCGCAGCAGCTATTGGGTGGACTGAGAATGCTATACAGGGGTTAGGGAGATGGAGGTCTAAGAGCTACAAACTCTATGTGCGGCCTCCAGTGTTAGACTAGGGGAGCCTATCCTGTCTGCGTGTGCTGGGGAAGGGGTGGCAGATAGGGAGGTAGGGTAACTTTTGTAACAATGATATCTATTTACAGGTGCAAGCAAAGGCCCTACCAGAATATGGATAATGGGCCATTCCTTTGTCCACTGGGCTGCCATTCACACGTCATCCACGGTTGGCCAACAGTTGGGGCTCCCAGTTTTCTCAGCCTCTGTGAGGTGGTTAGGCTGTAGAGGCATGCAGTGGCCCGCACTTCCATTACTCCTCCTAGAGACTCAGCGCAGATGGGGCTGACCCAACATTATTTTGCTCCACATGGGGGGGGGGGTGACCTGGGTAGTGCATGGCCCTCTAGTGGAAAAGAGAACATTAGTGGAAGTTAGGTTAGAGTTAAGTTAGCAACTATGTTGCAAAGTTAGGGGTGGGTTTTAGCTTACCAGATTTAAGCCCAGGGAGCCAGGGTTCTGCCTCTGTTTCCTGGTGACTAGAGTCTGGAAGTTTGAGTTTTGTGAGGTGGCGGCATCAGGCCGTTAGATGGCTTCCTGCGGTTGCTGGTTAGAAGCAAAGGCAGGGATAGGGTTAATTGGCATAGTCTTAGTAAGCCCTTAGCCGTTAAGGTATGGAACTCCTTGAGGTAGTTTGCTGTAGGGCTCATTACATCGGTGCCTTAGTGGCAGGAGTATTCCTATTAATTATGTATATACAAATTGTGATTATCTCCTCGTAGCGGGAGGTCACTCCCATTAAATGTCAGAGTACAGAGTCCGGAAGGGTGACAGTCAAGCTAATGGGCGGGGATGACGTCCCACCGGACATGCCCAGGGGGCCCTGCCCCTCAGTCCTGCTGGATGAAGATCCCCAGGGTGTCTGTACTCATGTGTGTGGGCAGGGTCCTTGCGAGGCCCTCCCTCCTATTTCCATTTGATACCCCCCTTTCAAGGGGCGTGACCTCGGGCTGCATGGGGCTTAGTTTAGGGCATGCTTGCTGCCACCATAGGTTTATGGCTTATAAAGCCAAGTTTAAAAATTAATATTTGTTATTACAAATAAACGCAAACATCATATGGTTTTATACCGACCTCTTTGTGTGGTGTTTTCATTCAAGGGACTAAAGGGGAAATATGTATATATGTTTATGTAGTTGGTTAATGGTTCAGAATGACAATATGAGGGATCAGCACTTAAGTTGGTTAGAAGTTTTATATTTAATAATGACATTGCATACATAAGTATACTGTTAGTCCGATATAGGCACAGATTAAATCTGTTTATAAACAAACATTGTGGAGAGGATCTTCAATGCACATCTACTTTTCCCTAAACCATGCTCAAAAATGAGCTTTGAATGTCTTTGAAAACTTAGGAAATGTAAATCTGAATTCTGTCACATGACTAATTAAAATTACTTTCTTCAGTGGGACTTGAACCTCTGAAGTTCAGTAGAAGAGCAAAGTGGTCTGTCTACTGCACTATTTGCACACTTAGCAAATATCACATAGTGAAGCTGAGTCTTGGACGTCATCATTACAGTTAATATATGTTAGCAAGTTAAATATATATGAAATAAGTTTAGTGAAATTTCAGGGTACCGGATAAATAAAGACAAATCTGAGCTACTATGGCTCCAGAATAACGACCCTAGTACAGCATTGGAAAACAACTTTAAAGTAATCTCACACACATTTAAATATCTAGGCATCAACCTAACTAGAAACCCTACCCAATGGTACTCAGTTAACTTTAAACCACTACTGCAGAACCTAAAACAAATGCTACTGAATTTGACCTCCTTACCACTGACACTGTCGTCGGGGAGAGTGGGGCTCATCAAAAATGATCCTGTTCCCTAAGCTCCTCTATACCCTACAAATGCTCTCTGAGTTATTACACAAGAAGGACCTTGGGACATTAAATAGAGACATTTTACACTTCCTTTGGAGGGGGAAAAAACACAGAATTAGTTATCAGAAACTGACTTGTCAGCCAGAGCAGGGAGGCATGGGTCTTCCGAACATCGAACACTACAACTGGGCAGCTTTGACAAAGTATGTCATGGACTGGCTGGTGGATGGGGGGCACTTTACTAACCACTAACTAGAATCAGAGATTATCAAACCATGGTCATTAAAAATGCTTCCACACATGAATCGCATGCAGGCAGATCCCATTCTGGGGGGGGGGGGGGGGGCAGGCCTTCTCCGCCATCCCATAAAGGCGTGGTGGAAATTGTGCAGGACTCTTGGAGTCTCAAATAATCACACATTTTTTTTACCACTGAGGGGCAATCCAGACTTCCCAGCAAGTTTCACCACAAAACCATTCAAACAATGGGAGGAATGGGGGGGTTAAAACTCTAAAGCAAATTTTATCAGACAATGGGACCACTGTCCGACCCTTTGTAGACTTGCAGAGAGATTATGGCATACCCAACTCTCATCACTTTGCTTACCTCCAGGCAAAACATTATGTGCAGGACCTCCTGAGAACTGGGAATATGTTAGAGCTTAACTGTGACATTTACAAACTCTTGAGGTTGACAAGGGGAGGGATGATATCCATCTCACACACATATAACATGCTCCAATCAAAACCAAATAAGACTAATATTGAACATCTGAGAGCAGTCTGGGGATCCATGATGGGACACAATATTACAGATCAATGTGTGGAGCAAAGCTTTGTGGAAGTGAGGAGAGCCTCTTTATCGAATGATTCGAAGGGAATCCCACACCAAACAGGTCCACAATGCATACATAACACCCAAAATGTTCCACAAGTGGAAGTCAGATATATCGGGATTATGCCTGAAATGCTCACACCCCAATCCGAAAATATTACACATGATGTGGAGCTGCTCGAAATTAACAAAATTCTGGGGAATGACACAGAGGTGGTTGGAGAAAGGTACAGGGGAAAAGATCCATTGGTCAGACGGACTGGTGATATTCCTACACTCACAAACAAAGTTATGCAATCACACAGAGTTCATATATACCGTAATACTACATGCACGAAAACTCATTTTGAGGCAATGGATGTCGCAGATGCCACCAAGCCTAACACAACTCAAGGAAACAGTGAGAAAGCAAATGATATATGAACAACTTGATACACAGGGAAACATAACACGCAGAACAAAAACATTCATGACTAAATGGGAACCCTTTATAAACACTCTGGATCTGGCACACCAAAAACAGATCATTTACCCATTCAAAGATGCAGAGTTTATACTGAATGCCCAATTACATGGGAAGTGGAACATATTTACTTAGAAGCCAGACATAAAAACCAAAACTTGATGTGTGTAAAATAGGAACACAGTGGACCCTGGGTTGGAGCCCGGGGAGGAGGACAGGAAAAGGATAAGCTCTGGGGAGGGAGAGAGATAAGCACCTCTTCGGACACCCCTATGTTGCCTCATGCTAGTATGTTGCTGTTGCAAATGTTAAAAGGTATATGTTTATGTTTTCTATCGTCTCCCTCAGTAAGGGGGGAGAGCTGGGTACCAGGAGAGTGGAAAGTGTAATGGAGGAGGGAGGAGATTTGAAAAATGAAAACTATGGTGCTATTGCAGTGACAATGTTTGACAAAAATTGCATGTAAGTAGTTTTGTTATGTAACTCACAATGTTTTCACTGTATATGGTACTGAAAAATAAAGTATTTAAATATATATGAAAAATATTTTCAGTAGAGATATGTTTGACCTTAAAGTGTGTACATAAATTATCTGTGAATTATGTCTTTTTTAAATTTATGACATTTAGTTGTGAACTCTGATGCATATGCTGTATATATATGAACATAAACAAAATTACTTGAAGCTGCAATTTTTAGTATACCAGCATTTGGGGTTTACCATTTTAAAATGACATCACATGGAAAAGTTAAAGGGGCAGTCAACACCAGAATTTTTGTTGTTTCAAAAGAAAGATAATCCCTTTATTACCCATTCCCCAGTTTTGCACAACCAACACAGTTATATTAATATACTTTTTACCTCTGTAATTATCTTGTATCTAAGCTTCTGCTGACTGCCCCCTTATTTCAGTTCTTTTGACAGACATGCAGTTTAGCCAATCAGTGCTCAGTCCTAGGTCACTTTTCGTGCATTGGCTTAATGTTATCTATATGAAACATGTGAACTAATGCCTCTTCAAGGTTTAAGAAATTAGCATATGAACCTCCTAGTTTTAGCTTTCAACTAAGAATACCAAGAGAACAAAGCAAATTTGATGATAAAAGTAAATTGGGAAGTTGTTTACAATTGCATGCCCTATTTAAATCATGAAAGTTTTTTTTGGACTTGACTGTCCCTTTAAGTCTTGCTCCATCATAGACAAAAGTGTAATGTGTTTACTAAGAAGCTATCTATGCAAAGTGTATCGAACAGAAATGTTTATTAGTGTGAACAAAGGGATAAGCCTCTCTCCTGGAATCCATAAAAAAGTAATTTTAATTTTGCATTGAAAACAATCTCACACAACTGAATTTATACCAACAGATCTGCTTTTTTTCATAAAAGATCTCTTTTAAATGCTCATCAGAAGTATTGTATGCACAGTATGTGGAGTACGGTTTATTGATGGACTACTTAAATGAAGGAGTTTAAAAGGAGTTTAAAGTTGTAAACATTGGACAAATTACATTATGCACTATATTAAGCCTTGTTGGTTTCTTTTTAAAATACTGATACATTTACACATCAGTGATTGAAAATGGCAACAGTATTTCTAGAGAACCATTAAGGGGTATTGCTTATTAAGAAATGTTATTAGAGAATGTTGTATTATCGAATGTATAATATTTTGCATCATCAATGAGCAACTAGCAAAGTATAACATATAGTGGCCAATAGGTTTCATATATTATGAAAATAGTTTTGCTAAAACTTACCTAAAGGGTTAAAAAGCTAAGTTTGAGGATATAATTGATTATTACAGCAGTCTGCCAATGTCAAGCTAGATAGTGATGTATAGCCAATCCTCTTTCCCAAAATAATGACAAAAAAAGCCTAGAAGACCATCCAACCGATTTGTAGCTTCACTTTGCCCAAATTTCTAGCAGCTAGTTTTTCCCACTGTGTCTTCAGATGCAGATATATTGTTATCGAGACTGAGAGACCCCAGCAAATTTCTGAGACTCTATATCAAAGCTTTGATTTAGCATTGTAACACTGCAGTGAAGTGATTAGGTGCTAGTAGATACTAGACTTTTTATTGTATCTTAATTTTATTTTACATTTATTTTAGTTTCCTTCCCTACATGTGCCAGTGCTACTGTAAACACTAGTTCCACAACTAGAGGCAGCACCAGTGCTACAAATGGAGTAAAGAAGCACTCCTAGTACAGTGTTGGATCATTTTGACAGTGCAGGAAATGAGTAAACTCTGAGGTGTAAACTATGTGCAAATGAAGTTAACAGGATGAAAGTATTGCAACATCTGACTAGTTCTGGAAGGAACTGACATCTTGTCAAATTGGTAGCACTGGTAAGGATACCCACAGCACCACAAAACCACTTATATCAAAATGACAGTTCTGTATAACCAAGAATGATTTGTACAATTTCTGGTAAAAGAAGCAGATAGGCAGAACTCTTAAATATTTTTCAGCAACTCCTGACGGGAGAGACAGATTAAACTAGAACAGGAAGTGTTAGTAAGTAAGTGGCCAAAGGCACAGGAAGTTAAAAATAATGATGATGCTCTCTGAGGGCAGTAAGGTAACAAGGATGTAGAATATAAGGCAGAAACCCACAAGTGGAGAGGCGAGTTCAACGGTTACTTTTAGACCGGAGGCCAGATTGTCAGGATATCTGAACTGGAGCATTGGTGAAATAATCAGCTGATTAGTAAACATGATTTTTAACCTACTATCGTACAAGGAAATCCTGAAGTTGGCCTGTTAGGGAGGCATGAGGACAGGTTTAAACACCCATGTTCTAGACGCTAGGACCACAGACTTATATGAGCTATATGAGAAAATTAAAGAAAACTAGGATCAAAGAAATTCCGCTACAAAGTTCGGAGCACAAATTGCAAAGTTAAGATGATCAGGTATGCATGTAAACTCTATAGAACACCAGGATGAAGAACAGGATTCAGCCATGTCACAGATAAGTTATGGGAACAAGAAGAAGTTATAATTGGAGACACCTGAGTTTAGGTTATGAGCTGGGAACAGAATGTTATTTCAGAAACCAGGAATACAGGAATACAAGTTGTAAATGCAGGGAGTATGTGTCAGGATTGTCATGGGTGAAACCTGGGAACAGGATGTCACTGCAGAAAACAGGTACACAGGAATACAAGTTGCAATTATAGAGACCAAGTTTCAGGCTTGTCATGAATGGAAACACAACAGTCAGACTGCTCATGGAGGGGCACTGGGAAACACAGCTGCTGATGGCTAAATGGTAGGTGTTGCTGGACAGCAGGAAGTCAGATATGCTGTTGGAGCCTGTATGCTCCTGAGCCTCATGCTGAACTGTCATAGTGTGTGCCAATATCCTATGTCCAGTTAAGTGTTACTGAGTATCCTGTATCCCAGTGTTTTTCAACTAGTGTGCCGTGAGAGATCCTCAGGTGTGCCACGGCAGACTGACAACAGTGTGACATACTTTTTAAACTTTGCTTGTTTTTTACTCCCAGTGCAGGGGTAGTTTGTAGGAGGCATGGCATAACAGCACAATACATACAGTATGTGTGTGTATGTGTATATATATATATATGCTGTATTAGGCTACAATGTGTGATTTTTTTAAAATTTTGGGATGGTGGTGTGCCACAGGATTTTTTAATGTAAACGGCACACTGGTTGAAAAACACTGGGATACAGGATACTCAGTAACACTTAACTGGACATAGGATATTGGCACACACTATGAAAGTTCAGCATGAGGCTCAGGAGCACAAAAAAGGTTAACAAGCGGGCAGTATGAAATGTTGGATTGTTACTGAATACAACTGAGTATGCTAAAGAAGTATGAATCCAAACTAGATTATTATTAGCAAAAATGATGATCTGGTATGTAAACTTGACTTTAAAGACACTGGTGATTTACAGAGTACTCAGGTATGCAAACTTGCCTTTAAAGGTAGAGATTATAGGCAGAGTACAAAGGTATGCAGACATAGCTTTATGGCCCAGATGATATACAGGCTACATGGGTATACAGCCTTGTACTTATAGGTACCGATGTTATACAGAGTACACAAGCAAACAGATTTGTTTTAACAAACACAGTTAATTCATGAACAAACAGACTTATCTTTAATGGCGCAGGTGATATACACAATTCAGGGGTGTACAGACTTGCCTTATGCACAGATGATATGCAGAGTGCACAGGTAAGGAGACTTGTCTTTAAAGGGTCGTAATAGTTAAAAAAGGACATGCTCTAAATCATTTAGGTGTTAAACACATAGTAGAAGTATTGTGTCACTGATCCAATCGGTTGTGCAATTAGCACTGCTGAGTGGATCAGCAGTGGTTTCTACTCAGGACCAGCTATGCTCTGTGGGTCCCTAGTTTTACTACTACTGTGTGTTTAACCATTTTGTGTGGGTTAAAGACTTAGTAGTGCAGGGTCACTAGTATTAAACTCACATGCTCTATTATGGTTCTGTAATCTGACAGGTGATATGCAGAATAACCTGCTATAGGCTTGGTAGCATAACTGTCACTACAGAACTAGAGGACACACAGGATTACAGTAGCACAAAATGTAGGAATACAGGAACTCAAGATCACAGGAACACAAGAACACAAGAAAATAGAATTACAAAAAACACAGGTAAAAGGTGCCAGCGACTACCTGAACAAACAGCTAAGTGTCCTTTAATTAGCACTCTGCAAGTTCCTCAAGATTGCAAGGGCCTATTCACAGGCAAATTGCATGCCCTACTAGGGATTAGAGAGAGAGGCAGTTGGGGAATGTATCTTATGCTGAATGCTGGTTTATGATCACTGCTGTCACATTGGCTGAAACTGGTGTACTAAGAACAACATCATTAGCCTACCTTTGAACATTTTTACATTGGAATATTTAAGGGGTAAGTTGAAGGAGTGGTCAGGGATGATGATACAGCTAAGTAGGCAGCTGATCACAGATGGAGGTGCTTACTTCTTTGTGATAGATGAGTAGCCCCTCAGATGTTAGAGGCTCTTATATTCTTGTACCACTTACTGTGTGATACCACCATCAGCAGGCATATAGTACCCTCACTGTACTATTCATATGTAGCACTGCAGAAGGAATACCATTTACTATGTGATACCACCATCTGCAGGCATATAGTACCCTCACTGTACTATTCATATGTAGCACTGCAGAAGGAATACCACTTACTATGTGATACCACCATCCGCAGGCATATAGTACCCTCACTGTACTATTCATATGTAGCACTGCAGAAGGAATACCACTTACTGTGTGATACCACCATCAGCAGGCATATAGTACCCTCACTGTACTATTCATATGTAGCACTGCAGAAGGAATACCACTTACTATGTGATACCACCATCCGCAGGCATATAGTACCCTCACTGTACTATTCATATGTAGCACTGCAGAAGGAATAACACTTACTATGTGATACCACCATCCGCAGGCATATAGTACCCTCACTGTACTATTCATATGTAGCACTGCAGAAGGAATACCACTTACTGTGTGATACCACCATCCGCAGGCATATAGTACACTCACTGTGCCATTCATATGTAGCACTGCAGAAGGAATACCACTTACTATGTGATACCACCATCCGCAGGCATATAGTACCCTCACTGTGCCATTCATATGTAGCACTGCAGAAGGAATACCACTTACTATGTGATACCACCATCCGCAGGCATATAGTACCCTCACTGTGCCATTCATATGTAGCACTGCAGAAGGAATAGCTGTCTAAGACTACTGGATAGAGTGTGTACCTCACCTCAGCACACTGGGGGCATTCCATTGTCTTTGGGGAGGGACATATTAGTGGGGCCAAAGGGCTAGATTGCAAGTTATCGCTCCCGCTCGCATGTTAATTCTGCTTCACTCGACTTTTTGCATGCGTCGGGAAACGCTCATATTACAAGTTTAAAGTAAAAAGTTTTTGCTTGCACGCTAACCCAACACACACAAAAGGTTGAACTTAGAATATTACAAACACATTAATATATTCCCCCATAGAAGCATGAAGTGTGGAGAAAAAAACTAATACCCTTACTCACAAGCACATCCAATCTCATTTTCTCAAGTACACTAACCCAACATGAAATATTAATATTTTACATTCCAATGTTCTTCACATTGAAGAATATGTTATATTCATTCATAAATACATATATATATATATATATATATATATATATATATACAGTCACAGATAGGATCGCACAATCTTACCAATCCAGGTATGCCAAGGTGCACTGCTAGTAAATGTCCATATCCTCCAAAAAGCAGGCACTCACTGGACTTTGTTTAAATATATATAAATTTATTAGATCATATTAAAAGACAAACGTTTCGGCACTGCTATGTGCCTTTGCCAATGTCACAAAAAATCGGAAAAGAATGCAACTAAGCACCCGAAATCAAGTTGCACTCTTTTCCGATTTTTTGTGACATTGACAAAGGCACATAGCAGTGCCGAAACGTTTGTCTTTTAATATGATCTAATAAATTTATATATATTTAAACAAAGTCCAGTGAGTGCCTGCTTTTTGGAGGATATGGACATTTACTAGCAGTGCACCTTGGCATACCTGGATTGGTAAGATTGTGCGATCCTATCTGTGACTGTATATATATATATATATATATATACATATATATATATATATATATATATATATATGTATTTATGAATGAATATAACATATTCTTCAATGTGAAGAACATTGGAATGTAAAATATTAATATTTCATGTTGGGTTAGTGTACTTGAGAAAATGAGATCGGATGTGCTCGTGAGTAAGGGTATTATTTTTTTTTCCACACTTCATGCTTCTATGGGGGAATATATTAATGTGTTTGTAATATTCTAAGTTCAACCTTTTGTGTGTGTTAGGTTAGCGTGCAAGCAAAAACTTTTTATGATCTAATAAATTTATATATTTTTAAACAAAGTCCAGTGAGTGCCTGCTTTTTGAAGTATATATATATATATATATATATATATATATATATATATATATATATATAAAATTGTATTTTGGTTAGGCTGACCATATTTCCTTGAGACAAAAACGGGACATTGAGATGTCAAAAACGGGACGGGGTTAATATTCTTTATTCATAGGAAAAAAAATAAGATTTGAACAAAAGTTAACTTTTATGACATGAATATAAACTATTGAGCCAACAATTATCCTTCAGTGACAGAGGAACTCATACAAAACATTTTAGGTAGACGTAGAGCTATAACATCCACAGTGTTTTCACAATGTTCTCATGATCTAAATTGGGAATGTGACGTGTACATTTTTTAATCACATGCACTTAACTCAATGTTTCCAAAATTGATATTATCCTCTATGTTGTCAAGGCAAATTCTCCATATTACCTGATTTTAAAGGGTAAAAGTGTAGCCTCTGAACAGGCGTTTGGTTTGAAGATCTGGATTTGTAGTTGTAGATTTTTTTTAGCTGAGTTGCCCAAAATCATTGTTACATGGTGGAAGAACTGAGAAAAATGTGGAAATAGTTACTTGATAATGATAACCGTTATTTATAACGTCTGTACAACCAGCACTGCAGCAGCATAATAATAAGCATAATTAATGACAATGAAATTGATTGACAGGCACAGACACTGGTCTTACCTTGGCCGTGCACAATTCTTGCAGAACTTAGACAGTTGATCTACTTGATCACTATGTTTGTATGTTCACACTGTGACACAAGAAGATGGCAAGAATTATCTCTCTGGGGATGGTCAGCCGCTAATTCGAATGATGGCAGAGGCAGATGATCATCACATCAGATGATGACAGATCTAGTCCGACTCACGTCCTTACTAGGCACTAGCTAGTAGTTCTAACTTCCCTCCTGTGACCAGTATCGCTCCTCAGCTCAGTCTGACAGCTCACGACTGAGTACTGACCTGCTGTCACTTGCTTTCAATGATCATGCCCTAATTTTGAGTGTGGGTGGCATAGACGCGTTGCTGTGGATCATGTGGACACAGCCACCCAACACCCAAACCAACCCAACCCTGCAGTTATAAACAACTGCTCTCCCACCCCGGGGAGTTTAAAAGTTTTTAGTAAGTGATGTGTGTGCTAAAAATAACACTTGCGCTGGCCACACAGTCTGATAACCCTCAAAACGGGACAAAATTAATATTATTAAAGAAACGACGGGACGGGAGAAGAAACATAAAATAACGGTACTGTCCCTTTCAAAACGGGACGTATGGTCAGCCTAATTTTGGTACAATATATATCTATACTTGTATATAGATGACATATAGGTATAGATATATACAGTTGTTTTGTCTGTCTGAGGACGAGCCGGTCAGGCTCGAAAACATTCACAATAAAGTGGATCAACAAGTAAGTCCTGTGGAGTGCACTTTCTTCAACCTGTCTATATATATATATATATATATATATATAGGAATATCTATTTAAAAATACATAGAACATTAACACTTTATTAATTATGAATATTGCATAAAAATGCTTTTACATGTTTTCAGCTACTTGACTACAATGGGCTCCAATTCCCCTGTGTTTGTTTGTGTTTATATGTGTATATATGTCTGTAAATACATATATACTGTAATACAAATACAAATGTACACATATATATATATATATATATATATTTTTACACATGCATACATACATACATATACACTGTGCTTTCTTTGCCGGTACTCTTTGAAAACCCCAAATTTATCTTTCATGATTCAGACAGAGAATACAATTTTAAACAATATTTCAATTTACTTCTATTATCTAATTGCTTCATTTTTATGGTATCCTTTGTTGAAGAAATGGCAATGCACATGGGTGAGCCAATCACATGAGGCATCTATTCCCTAAAGACCTTTCTGTTCAGGGAAGCTTATCACCCGACTTATTAACAAACTAACCAATTAACTAACAGTTGCCCTCTATCTCCTCACTAATATCATTCTCACCTCTGCAGTCCCCACCTCCTGTTTCCAATCCTCCTACCCATCTAGATTGTAAGTTCCCACGGGAACAGGGCCCTCAATTCCCCCTGTATTTGTCTGTAAAATTTTGTGTCTTATCATATTGTTTCTCCACTGTACTGTTATCCTTGTACCCATGCTGTGGAATCTGTTGGCGCTTTATAAATAAATAATAATAATAATAATAATAATTATTCGGCACCAATGCACTCGCCAGACATCGCCTAACATCGCGGCCGCGGACCTGAATACGCTCTCCAAATTTATCAAAAAAGCTGTCAAAAAGCCGCGCACCAAGTACGGGACGATGAGCAGCGGACTGTTGTTAACTAACAGTCATCGATCTCGCTGCTATTCGGCTTTTTCCCAGCTTTATTTGTACCCTGTCACTAAACACCGCCACTTTACTAAACTGTTTAACCCCTATCCCACCGCTCCCCGACCCTGCTGCAACTAAATAAAGTCATTAACCCCTAAACCACTGCTCCCGGACCCCGCCGCAACCTACATTATGTTATTAACCCCTAATCTGCCATCCCCTACACCGCCGCAACCTACATTATGTTATTAACCCCTATCCCGCCACTCACGGAGCCCACCGCAACTAAATAAAGTTATGAACCCCTAATCTGCCGCACCCTACACCGCCACCACCTACATTATGTTATTAACCCCTATTCCGCCGCTCACGGAGCCCACCGCAACTAAATAAAGTACCTAAACCCCTAAACCACCAGCCCCCCACATCGCCATAAACTGTACATTAAATATTAACTCATCCCTATCTTATAATAAATTTAAACTTACATTTAGATTTAGAATAAACTATATTAAATTAATTAATCTACCCTTTTATACTAAAATTACATTAAACTATATTAAACTAATAATTAATTCTATCAGCCAATCGGACTTAAGGTTGAAAAAATCCTATTGGCTGTTGCAATCAGCCAATAGAATTGAGCGGATTGAGCTCACATTCTATTGGCTGATTGGATCAGCCAATAGAATGAAAGCTCAATCCTATTGACTGATTGCAACAGCCAATAGGATTTTTTCAACCTTAAATCCTATTGGCTGATAGAACTCTATCAGCCAATTGGAATCTATGGGACACCATTTTGGATGACATAATTTAAAGGAACCTTCATTCGGGAAGAAGACGTCGAATGAAGAGGATGCTCCGCGTCGGATGTCTTGAAGATGGAGCCGCTCTGCACTGGATGGATGAAGATAGAAGATGCCGTCTGGGTGAAGACTTCTGCGGGCTTAGATGAAGACTTCGGCTGCTTGGGTGAAGACTTCTGACGACCTGCTTGGAGGATAGATGTTGGATCTTCAAAACTGTAAGTGAATCTTCAGGGGTTAGTATTAGGATTTTTTAAGGGTGTATTGGGTGGGTTTTATTTTTAGATTAGGGTTTTGGGCTGCAATAGAGCTAAATGCCCTTTTAAGGGCAATGCCCATACAAATGCCCTTTTCAGGGCAATGGGTAGCTTAGGTTTTTTTAGTTAGGTTTTTATTTGGGGGGGGTTGGTTGTGTGGGTGGTGGTTTTACTGTTAGGGGGGTATTTGTATTTTTTATTTACAGGTAAAAGAGCTGATTTCTTTGGGGCAATGTCCCGCAAAAGGCCCTTTTAAGGGCTATTTGTAGTTTATTGTAGGCTAGGGTTTTTTTTTATTTTGGGGGGCTTTTTTATTTTCATAGGGCCCTTAGATTATGTGTAATTAGTTTAAATCTTTGATAATTTCTTTTTTATTTTATGTAACTTGCGGCTAGATTACGAGTTGTGTGTTAGGGTAAAAAAGCAGCGCTAAGAGGTCCTAACGCTGCTTTTTTTTACGCCCGCTGGTATTACGAGTCTTGAAGGTTTAGGGTCACCGCATACTTCTTTGGCCTTACTGCAAAACGACTTCGTAAAGTCTTTTTTCTATGGGACTTCCATAGCGCCGGTATTACGAGTCTGTCCTGGGAGGCCAAAAAGTGAGTGGTACACCCTACCCTGTCAAGATCCCTAACGCATTTAAAATTCAGTAGTTAAGAGTTTTATGGTACAACGCCGTAACATAAAACTCATAACTAAAGTGCTAAAAAGTACACTAACACCCATAAACTACCTATTAACCCCTAAACTGAGGCCCTCCCACATCGCAAACACTGTAATAAATTTTTTAACCCCTAATCTGTCGCTCCGGACATCGCCGCCACCTACATTATATTTATGAACCCCTAATCTGCTGCCCCCAACATCGCTGACACCTACATTATATTTATTAACCCCTAATCTGCTGCCCCAATGTCGCCGCAACCTACCTACACTTATTAACCCCTAATCTACTGCCCCCAACGTCGTCGCAACTATAATAAACATATTAACCCCTAAACCGCCGCACTCCCGCCTCGCAAACATTAGTTAAATATTATAAACCCCTAATCTGCCGTCCCTAACATCGCCGCCACCTACCTACATTTATTAACCCCTAATCTGCTGCCCCCCAATGTTGCTGCCACTATACTAAATGTATTAACTCCTAAACCTAAGTCTAACCCTAACACCCCCTAACTTAAATATAATTACAATAAATCTAAATAAAATTACTATAATTAACTACATTATTCCTATTTAAAACTAAAATAAACCCTAAGCTAGCTACAATATAACTAATAGTTACATTGTAGCTATCTTAGGTTTTATTTTTATTTTACAGGCAAGTTTGTATTTATTTTAACTAGGTAGAATAGTTATTAAATAGTTATTAACTATTTAATAACTACCTAGCTAAAATAAATACAAAAGTACCTGTAAAATAAAACCTAACCTAAGTTACAATAACACCTAACACTACACTATAATTAAATCAATTAACTAAATGAAATACAATTACCTAAATTAAATTAAATTAGCTAAAGTACAAAAAAACAAACACTAAATTACAGAAAATAATGAACAAATTACAGATATTTAAACTAATTACACCTAATCTAATAGCCCTATCAAAATAAAAAAAGCCCCCCCAAAATAAAAAAAACTCCTAGCCTAAACTAAACTACCAATAGCCCTTAAAAGGGCCTTTTGCGGGGCATTGCCCCAAAGTAATCAGCTCTTTTACCTGTAAAAAAAAATACAAACAACCTCCCAACAGTAAAAGCCACCACCCACACAAACAACACCCCAAATAAAATACTATCTAAAAAAACCTAAGCTCTCCATTGCCCTGAAAAGGGCATTTGGATGGCCATTGCCCTTAAAAGGGCATTTAGCTCTTTTGCAGGCCCAAACCCTGTTCCAATCAGCCAATAGAATGCGAGCTCAATCCTACTGGCTGATTGGATCAGCCAATAGGATTGAACTTCAATCCTATTGGCTGATTGCATTAGCCAATAGATTTTTTTCTACCTTAATTCCGATCAGACAATCGGAATCTAAGGGACACTATCTTGGATGACGTCACTTAAAGGAACCGTCATTCAGTAAGAGGCCGTCAGATGAAGAGGATGCTCCGTGTTGGATGTCTTGAAGATGGAGCCGCTCTGCGTCGGATGGATGAAGATAGAAGATGCCGTCTGGATGAAGACTTCTGCCCGTCTGGAGGACCACTTTGCCCGACTTGGATGAAGACTTCTCCCGGCTTCATTGAGGACTTCGACCCGGTTGGATGAAGACTTCTGCCACTTCCTTGAGGATGGATGTCCAGTCTTCAGAACTGTAAGTCGATCTTCAGGGGGTTAGTGTTAGGTTTTTTTAAGGGTGTAATGGGTGGGTTTTATTTTTAGGTTAGGGTTTGGACCTGCAAAAGAGCTAACTGCCCTTTTAAGGCCAATGCCCATCCAAATGCCCTTTTCAGGGCAATGGGGAGCTTAGGTTTTTTTAGATAGTATTTTATTTGGGGGGTTGTTTGTGTGGGTGGTGGGTTTTACTGTTGGGGGGTTGTTTGTATTTTTTTTTACAGGTGAAAGAGCTGATTAATTTGTGGCAATGCCCTGCAAAAGGCCCTTTTAAGGGCTATTGGTAGTTTAGTTTAGGCTAGGGTTTTTTTTATTTTGGGGGGGCTTTTTTATTTTGATAGGGCTATTAGATTAGGTGTAATTAGTTTAAATATCTAATTTGTTTATTATTTTCTGTAATTTAGTGGGGGGTTTTTTGTACGTTAGCTAATTTAATTTAATTTAGGTAATTGTATTTAATTTAGTTAATTGATTTAATTGTAGTGTAGTGTTAGGTGTTAGTTTAACTTTGGTTAGGTTTTATTTTACAGGTACTTTTGTATTTATTTTAGCTAGGTAGTTATTAAATAGTTAATAACTATTTAGTAACTATTCTACCTGGTTAAAATAAATACAAACTTGCATGTAAAATAAAAATAAACCCTAAGCTAGCTACAATGTAACTATTAATTATATTGTAGCTAGCTTTGGGTTTATTTTATAGGTAAGTATTTAGTTTTAAATAGGAATAATGTAGTTAATTATAGTAATTTTATTTAGATTTATTTTAATTATATTTAAGTTAGGGGGTGTTAAGGTTAGACATAGGTTTAGGGGTTAATACATTTAGTATAGTGGCGGCGATGTTGGGGGCGGCAGATTAGGGGTTAATAAGTGTAGGTAGGTTGCGGCGACATTGGTGGCGTCAGATTAGGGGTTAATAAATATAATGCAGGTGGCGGCGATGTTGGGGGCAGCAGATTAGGGGTTCATAAGTATAATGTAGGTGGCGGCGATGTCCGGAGCGGCAGATTTTGGGTTAATAAGTATAAGATTAGGGGTGTTTAGACTTGAGGTTCATGTTAGGGTGTTAGGTGTAGACATAACTTTTATTTCCCCATAGGAATCAATGGGGCTGCATTAAGGAGTTTTACGCTGCTTTTTTGCAGGTGTTAGACTTTTTCTCACCCGGCTCTACCCGTTGATTCCTATGGGGAAATCTTGCACGAGCACGTACGACCAGCTCACCGCTGACTTAAGCAGCGCTATTATTGGAGTGCGGTAATGAGCAAATTTTTGCTCAACGCTCACTTCTTGTCTTTTAAAGACGGGTTTGTGAAAACTCGTACTACCAGCGCTGCAGGTAACTTAGCGGTGAGTAAAAACTGCTCATTAGCATCGCATAGCCTCTAACGCAAAACTCGTAATCTAGCCGTTAGTGTTTATTTTTTTTTGTAACTTAGGCCCCTATTTAGCAAAGGTCTTGCGGACCTGATCCGACAGTGCGGATCAGGTCCGCAAGACTTTGCTAAATGCGGAGAGCAATACGCTCTCCGCATTTAACATTGCACCAGCAGCTCACAAGAGCTGCTGGTGCAACGCCGCCCCCTGCAGACTCGCGGCCAATGGGCCACCAGCAGGGAGGTGTCAATCAACCCGATCATACTCGATCGGGTTGAATTGTTGCGATTCCTGTCCGCCTGCTCAGAGCAGACAAACAGGGTTATGGGGCAGCGGTGTTTGTGACCGCTGCTTCATAACTGCTGTTCGGAGCTTCATAGATAGGCCCTTTAGTGTTAGTTATTTTTTGTAACTTAGTTGTTAGTTTTTTGTAATTTAGTAATTTTTTAGTGTAGATTTAAATTATTTGAGTTGGGTTAGGTGTTTAAATATATAATATAGTTAATTTAATTTGTAATTTAATGTCATTTTAGTATAACAGTTAGGGTAGATTAATTATTAGTTTAATATAATTGAATTTAAATCTAAAGGTAAGTTTAAATTTATTATAAGATAGGGATGAGTTAATATTTAATATAAAGCTAGTGGGTTGTTAGGTTTAGGGGTTAATAGTTTAATTTAGTTTATGGCGATGTGGGGGCTGGCGATTTAGGGGTTAATAGGTTTAGTAAATGCTAGTGATGTTGGAGGCCAGGGGTTTAGGGGTTAATACATTTATTTAGTTGTGGTGGGCTCCGGGAGCAGCGGGATAGGGGTTAATAACATTATGTAGGTGGCGGTGGGGTCCAGGAGCGGCGGAATAGGGGTTAATAACTTTATGTAGGTGGCGGTAGTGTCGGGCGGCAGATTAGGGGTTAATAAGTATAATGTAGGTGGCGGCGGTGTAGGGGGCGGCAGATTAGGGGTTAATAAGTATAATGTAGGTGGCGGAGATGTAGGGGTGGCAGATTAGGGGTTAATAAGTATAATGTAGGTTGCGGCGGTTTAGGGGGCGGCAGATTAGGGGTGTTTAGACTCGGGGTACATGTTAGGGTGTTAGGTGTAAACATAACTTTTATTCTCCCATAGGAATCATTGGGATATCGGGCAGCAGCGAACATAAGCTTTCGTTGCTTTCAGACTCCCATTGATTCCTATGGCTTCCACCGCCTCCAGGGCGGCGGATTGAAAACCAGGTACGATGGGCCGGAATAGTGGCGAGTGTACCTGGTAGAACTTTGATAACTAGCAAAAGTAGTCAGATAGTGCCGAATTTGCATCTGTAATGATGTAAGCATCGATCTGTGACGGACTGAGACCGGCGGATCGTATGTTACGTCACAGATTTCTACTTTTGCCGGTCTGTAGGCTTTGATAAAAAAAGGGGAATGAAGCTCGCCACAATTACGCTGCGGAATTCCAGCGTATTTGCGGTTGACGGCTTGATAAATAGGCCTCATAGTATTTACTTTCAACTTGTAATATGTGTGCTGCTTCCGACGCGCAAACAGCCACAATAAACCCCTTTTCGCTTGTGTGCCACACGTAATTTAGCCCTCAATGGGAGGGCTGGAATTGGATTAGGCAGCTAGTCTATCAGTCTTTCTTCCTCCAGTCTGTGGTTATGGATCAGCAACACAGCTCATGTCCAATATTGCAATACTTAAAAAATAATGAACCAAATGGTTGGACAGCAGTCAAGCACGTGGATTGAAATGTGGTTTGAGGAGAACAAGGGTGCAGAAAACACGGTAAAAGAATTAAGAAATGGTGTGCGTAGTGTTGTGCATATTCTATTAACCAATGAAGAAAGATTGCTAGGCACTTCCAGTGCAGTGTGAAGACAAACTACTGAGGAAGGAGCAACACATTCCTCAGTGCTGTTTAAATAAGGTGCGGTGAGCAATAACAATTTACATGTGGGAAATAAACCTTTTCACTTTCAAAAGTATAGCAAAACTTGTAAATGAATTATTCATACATTTGAGCTGGGGCATTATGCTCATACAGTACATGTGTCTATGACTTCATTTATATGTAATTTTATGTGATCCTGGTTGGAGCAATTAGATTGCATAATCACGGCTGATACTATGGGGGAGATTTATCAAGCGGTCGATGCTGCTTGCTCCTCCTGATGTTTCCGACTCGCCAGAAACATAAGTTAAGAAGCAGCATTCGTAAGAATATGAATCATCCCGATCAGATATGATGACACACCCTGCTTGCGGCCGATTGGCTGTGAATGTGCAGGGGGCGGCATTGCACAAGGATTGCACGAGAAATGCTTGTGCAATGTTAAATGCCAACAGCGTATGCTGTCAGCATTTAGTGATTTCAGGCGGACATGATTCGCTACAGCGAATGATGTTCGCCCGCTATTTGATAATTCGGCCCCTAAGAGATAAAGTTTTGCGCAAAAGAAGCAGCTTATTAGATTTAGAAGTTGTAGAAATGGTGCCTTAGTGTGAGAAATGTTTCAAAATGCTTATTTGTGACTGGGTAAAGCAGGGGCCATTTTTTTTCTGAGAGACATTAATATCCTGTACATATTTTACAATAAACAAACATTATAAAATGTATAACGAACAATTTTACAGTATCATCCATATAAATTGTACTGTATACCTATAATGCCGCAGATCAAATGGATTAAATAATAATGTTCTTTTTTCCTTAAAAAACCCCCATTGATTTCCCAACCGCTAAAAATATATGTTCGTGTCACTACATCGCATGAAATGCTGTACTTTCAAAAAATAGCCTTAATGAATGGCTTTTTTTCCTCCCCTTAAATGTGTTTCCAGTGATCAATTTTACCTGCTGGAGTATATTACATTGTCATTTAAAATAGCTGTTTTAGCCTTGTATTCACTCTTATACTGTAATTTTCAATACTTAAAGGGCCATGATACCCAAATGTTGAAACACTTGAAACTCATGCAGCATAGCTGTAAAAAGCTCACTAGAAAATATCACCTGAACATCTCTATGTAAAAAAGAAAGATATTTTAGCTCAAAAATTCCTCAGTAGCCACAACCCATTGTAAAGGACTTCTAAGCAGCAAACCAGTATGTCTGTCAAGGGACAGGCAAAGGGGCGAGTTTTGTGCACTCTCATCCTATTTCCCTATTCAGTTTAAGGAAGTTTACTATGAAATCTCATGAGAGTTAAGTGCAATCTCATGAGATCACAGTAAAAGAGTTCATGACCTCAGAACTGCTGATGCTGATTGGCTGCTGTTTATTTCTTCATATATATTTTTTCTGCAGCTGAGCAACAGCTGAAGTATATTGTTTTACACAGAACTTACTCTGCTGAGCTGAGGAAATTGTGAGGTAAAATATCTTCCTTTTTTTACATAGAGATGTTCAGGTGATGTTTTCCTGTCAGCGTTTTACAGTTATACTGCATCAGTTTCAAGTGATATAGCATATGAGTATTATGTCCCTTTAAGTACTGGTTAAAACTGTGTAAACTAGAACGTTTAGAAATAATCAAGCTTCTGGAGAAATAATAAAATCTTATTTTTCAATTGTTCTCTCAAACTACTGGTCTCTCTGTTTATATAGTGAGAGAAAATATAATGTTTGTGTAAATATATCTGCACTCCCTGCAAGTCCGTCTGATTTTTTAAAGTTGTGGTTTCAGTTAGCAAAGACCGTTATTTCATATACAAATTATACATAAATCCCATAGATTTAAAACTGCAGCTGGTATAACAAGTTATAATAAGCACATTAAGGGGAAACAAATGTTACAATACACCATCCCTTTAACATATAAACATGGCTGGCATTAGTGTGTTTTTTATGCAAAAAAAAAAGCAATGTTCTCTGTAAATGGTCTTGAAAAGTTTGAAATAAAAAGAGGCTGTTTTTGTGTTTGCTGAAGTCACAATGACTTCAGCAGAACTTTTGGCTAATACCTCCAGTGTTCATGTGAGTACAAGGTTTAACCAAGGTCATATGAGTGTGAGTTTTCACTTTGTGCTCATCATAGAAAGTGTAGGAAGCATTAGTTACAGCGGATTTGTGCAAGTGAGGTTCCCATTTTTTTTAATGGGTTCCAGTGGTAAAAGTATTGCAAACTTGTGATCGCGTTTGCGCTTCTCATGGTAATGATTGTGATCCACTTGCAATCTAGGTCATAATAGGTAATTAAGCAGCTATTAACATAAACATTTAACTTGCTTTAACATCCCCAGTCCTGGTAGAAAACACTGACAGCATTAGCATAAAAATGAGACATGAATTTTATTCACCCTGTTTCTGCCAGGAAACACAAAATCACATTCCCTAGAAAGGATCTTAATAACATTCATAACAAGAAGGTAGTGAGCTTCTACAAGTATCTTAGTGACGTTACACAATATATAAGAAGTGTGTCGTTGAGTGAAATTATCTTGCAGGGTAGTTTAATGTTTATCTGTATTGCTTATTGGGGAGTTCTGTATCTATTTCTGTTGTTAGATGAAAACCAGAGAAAATATACTGATACGTCTCCATGTTTTCAATTTTTTCAGTGATTTATCCTAATATACAACCCTACCCTTTTCCTTTGCGTTATTAGCGCATAGCATAACCTTATGCTTATTCCAGGTGTTTTTTAAGTCCCCCATAGTGTTTGTCTTTATAATGAAAGTTTATTCTATGAATCAATGACCCTTTCTGTGAAGAAATGCGTCAGCTAGTAGTGCGGGTAGTGGAACTGGGGGTCAAAGGGCGAAGACAAAGAACACAGGGTAGGGGGCAGGAAGCTCTAGACTAATATACATATATATGTAGCAAGGTTACAGATGAAGAAAGGAACAAAGAAAAAAAAGTCTATGTAGTGAGTCCCCAGAGCAGGAGAACTACAACACAACTTATGATACAATGCAATAAACACCTAGAACTAAGGAAAGAGTCACAGGACACAATATCACACATGAAGAACATTTTGCACAAATTTAGGCTATTTATTTGCATAAAATGTCAGAAAACAAAGTTAGTGGATAAAGAAAATAAAAATAACAGCATATGGGATAAAGTCATTGTGTGTAGGAGAACTCTTAACTGTGTAAAATACAGTGTAGTTAAAAACCTTATTACCTGAGTCCTGCTGTAGCAGCTGCACCTAGCTGGTATCCAATGACAGCCTCATCAACATTACCCACTGGGTATCCTTAGCTTGCTGAGTCTCCTGTAGTTGCTGTGTCAGGGGCAGCTTGCCTGAGTCCTGCTGTACCAGTATCACCTACCTGTCATTGTTTAACCCTCTGTACTTGACCCTTGGCCAATTCTTAGTTTCTCTTTCTTTTGCTTAATTAAAGCCTTTTAAAAGACGTTTGTTTTCCTGTTCATCTTTTCCTGCATTTGAGTTCTACTTACCCTAACCCTCACCTAGAGGTATATTAAATCGTGATGGCGCTCAAGCGATCGCGTTTACTTTCAACTCGTAATACGAGCGGTAAGCCAGACGAGCACAACTTATCGCTCGGGAGCAAACGTTTGCGTTCCACTCGTAATCTGGCCCGTTATATTGTTTAGCTTTAAAAACAGTTATGTGTGATTGCTGAACAAACACACTTTTGTCAGTGATGTGTAAAAGAAGTTGTTTAATAACTTCTACAAAATGTTTTGTATATTTTATAAGATAACTTATTTTCTGATCTTTTGTATATGTGTTAATTGTAACCCTGTCCAGCAGTACTTCCATATATATATATATATATATATATATATATATATATATATATATATATATATATATGAGATTTATTGTGCCACGCAATCTCTTTTGATTCCTGTAACTTTTTGAATTTATTAATGAGTTCAGATGAGTGCCCAGATAAAAATGTTTTTATAAACTCAGTATTCTATTGATCCTGACTGATTTATTATACTTAAATAATGGACATAATATCCATTTAAAACATTCATACGCAAATAATACATATTTCATTATCTATTTTAATATACTATGAATAAGCATTTTCTATTTGTAATTATGAAAAAATATCGCCTAGATTTAGAGTTCTGCGGTAGCCGTCAAAAGCAGCGTTAAGGGCTCCTAACGCTGCTTTTTACCACCTGCTGGTATTTAGAGTTAGCCAGGAAAGGGTCTAACGCTCATTTTCAAGCTGCGACTTTTCCATACCGCAGATCCCCTTACGCCAATTGCGTAGCCTATCTTTTCAATGGGATCTTTCTAACGCTGGTATTTAGAGTCTTGGCTGACGTGAGTGGTAGAGCCTCTACCGACAAGACTCCATCCGCAGAAAAAAGTCAGTAGTTAAGAGCTTTCTGGGCTAACGCCGGTTCATAAAGCTCTTAACTACAGTGCTCTAAAGTACACTAACACCCATAAACTACCTATGTACCCCTAAACCGAGGCCCCCCACATCACCGCCACTATAATACATTTTTTTAACCCCTAATCTGCCGACCGCACATTGCCGCCACCTACATTATCCCTATGTACCCCTAATATGCTGCCCCTAACATCGCCGACACCTACATAATATTTATTAACCCCTAATCTGCCCCCCCAATGTCGCCGCTACCTTACCTACACTTATTAACCCCTAATCTGCCGACCGGACCTCACCGCCACTCTAATAAATGTATTAACCCCTAAACCGCCGCACTCCGCCTCGCAAACCCTATAATAAATTGTATTAACCCCTAATCTGCCCTCCCTAACATCGCCGCCACCTAACTTCAAGTATTAACCCCTAATCTGCCGACCGGACCTCGCCGCTACTATAATAAATGTATTAACCCCTAAAGCTAAGTCTAACCCTAACCCTAACACCCCCCCTAAGTTAAATATAATTTTATTCTAACGATCTGATCAGCCAATAGAATGCAAGCTCAATCTGATTGGCTGATTGGATCAGCAAATCCGATTGAACTTGAATCTGATTGGCTGATTCAATCAGCCAATCAGATTTTTCCTACCTTAATTCCGATTGGCTGATAGAATCCTATCAGCCAATCGGATATTCGAGGGACGCCATCTTGGATGACGTCACTTAAAGGAACCTTCATTCGTCGGGTAGTCGTCGTTGAAGAAGGATGTTCCGCGCCGGAGGTCTTGAAGATGGAGCCACTCCTCGTCGGATGGATGAAGATAGAAGATGCCGCTTGGATGAAGATGTCTGCCGGTCCGGATGTCCTCTTCTGCCCGGATAGGATGAAGACTTCTGCTGCTCTGGATGTCTTCTTTTGGTCCATCGGTGCCCGGCTGGGTGAACACGGCTCAAGGTAGGGAGATCTTCAGGGGGGTAGTGTTAGGTTTATTTAAGGGGGGCTTGGGTTAAAGTAGGGGTATGTGGGTGGTGGGTTGTAATGTTGGGGGGTGGTATTGTGTTTTTTTTACAGGCAAAAGAGCTAATTTCTTTGGGGCATGCCCCGCAAAAAGCCCTTTTAAGGGCTGGTAAGGTAATAGAGCTGTTAACTTTTTTAATTTAGATTAGGGTAGGGAATTTTTTTTATTTTGGGGGGCTTTGTTATTTTATTAGGGGGCTTAGAGTAGGTGTAATTAGCTTAAAATTCTTGGAATCTTTTTTTATTTTTTGTAATTTAGTGTTTTTTTTTTTTTGTAACTTAGTTTAGTTTATTTAATTGTATGTAATTGTAGTTAATTTATTTAATTAATTTATTGATAGTGTAGTGTTAGGTTTAATTGTAACTTAGGTTAGGATTTATTTTACAGGTAATTTTGTAATTATTTTAACTAGGTAGCTATTAAATAGTAAATAACTATTTAATAGCTATTGTACCTAGTTAAAATAAATACAAAGTTGCCTGTAAAATAAATATAAATCCTAAAATAGCTACAATATAATTATTCGTTATATTGTAGCTATATTAGGGTTTATTTTACAGGTAAGTATTTAGCTTTAAATAGGAATACTTTATTTAATAATATTTAATTTATTTTGTTAGAATAAAATTATATTTAACTTAGGGGGGTGTTAGGGTTAGGGTTAGACTTAGCTTTAGGGGTTAATACATTTTTTATAGTAGCGGCGAGGTCCGGTCGGCAGATTAGGGGTTAATACTTGAAGTTAGGTGGCGGCGATGTTAGGGAGGGCAGATTAGGGGTTAATGCAATTTATTATAGGATTTGCAAGGCGGGAGGGCGGCGGTTTAGGGGTTAATACATTTATTAGAGTGGCGGCGAGGTCCAGTTGGCAGATTAGGGGTTAATAATTGTAGGTAAGGTAGTGGCGACATTGGGGGAGGGCAGATTAGGGGTTAATAAATATTATGTAGGTGTCAGCGATGTTAGGGGCAGCAGATAAGGGGTACATAGGGATAATGTGGGTTGCGGCGGTGTCCGTAGCGGCAGATTAGGGGTTAATAGTGTAATGCAGGGGTCAGTGATAGCGGGGGCAACAGATTAGGGGTTAATGAGTGTAAGGTTAGGGGTGTTTAGACTCGGGGTTCATGTTAGGGTGTTAGGTGCAGACTTAGAAAGTGTTTCCCCATAGGAAACAATGGGAACAATAACGCTGCTTTTTTGCAGGTGTCAGGTTTTTTTTCTGCCCAAAATGCCCCATTGTTTCCTATGGGGGAATCGTGCACGAGCACGTTTTTCCAGCTAGTCGCTACCGTAAGCAATGCTGGTATTGAGAGTTGAAGTGGCGGTTAATATGCCTGTACGCTCCCTTTTTGGAGCCTAACGCAGCCCTTCAGAGAACTCTAAATACCAGCGTTGTTTAGAAGCAGCGCTAGAAAAAAACATGCGTAGCTAACGCACCCCTTTGGCCGCAAAACTCTAAATCTAGGTGTATATGCCTCAATTCTGTATTAAATGTACAAATTTGTGTTGAGATGCAATAATAGGTTAATCCTATGCTAATGCTTAATCTATAACTGCAGAAAACATTTATGAACAGTGTATATGTATTTATTTCCTAAATCAAATTACTGCAGTATAAATTATTTATGTGATATGAGATAAAGAATATTAATATATATAATAATTAACTGTTATGTATTCATATTTCTTTATGCTGCACCAGCCCCCCCAAAAAATAATAACATTTTTAATAAAAGAATTAAAATTTTACATTATATACGTTGCTTCAAAATACATTTAAGAAATAATGCCAGTCTAATCAAGAAATGTTAAATTCTTGCTGTCAGTAACTAATATAATTTCCCTTCTACATATTTTTGCTTTATGTTCCACCTCTTATCTATGCTCCTTTTTTTTCTCGCCTTCCCGTTGTTTAACTTTCATTGTTTATTTTTCCTTCTATCTAGCTAAATTCTTCCTCATGCTATCAAATATATAATGACTATGCCAACAATAACATTTCCCATGGAGCCTTTCTCCGAAATGGCTTCACTCGGATGGATAAGTAGAAAAGGCGCACGTCACTGTAATTACAAAAAAAATCGCCACAGGAATTGGTTTTTGCTGAATCTTACCTTATACATACATGTAAGGTCATGAAAGACTGATGCTATTTTACAAAAATACAAAGCTCAATAAGCCAGCAGAGTTCATACTCCTAACCAAACTAGCCAACACAGACTTTGATTTGGATAGATTTGAAAGACACCCTCACATCAACCCTTGCTGCTGTTTTTGCTAGAGAGGATAATGAGATACATACTGGAAATACAAATGGAACATGAACTATTAAAGATTGTAGAGATTGCTGATGTTTGCACACTGTATTCCATCTAATCAAATAGCTCTCTAAAATGTGTGTTCTCATCTTAATTATATAAGCTTGTGATATTAAATGTATCATTATGTTATGGAAAGAAAGAAAGAAAGAAAGAAAGAAAAGGAATAAATAAATAAATATATATATATAAATAAATACATGCATGAACAATTACATTTTTATTAGGTTGTCTATTGCAAATACACTTTTAACTATTTATGGATTTGGAAATTCTTATTCCATCTAAAGCAAACTTTGTTGGAAGTGGCTCATCTTAAAAAGTCTGCTTTTTATAATAAAGTATGGAGAACATTGTTGCTAAAATACATGTAAATAAATAGGGCACAGTTAAGGTGTAACAATAATTAGGAACACAATAATATTACAACATAAGGCATTTTTATTCTTTCTTCTTTAGAGTGTCAGGATATGAAAACCCCTTTTCTAATAGACGGGTAATTAGTTCACTATTATGTTCATAGGCTTTTAATTTATAATTTAATTTAATTTATAATTTAATTTTATCTTATTATAGCCTAGGCCGGTGCCTAGGGCAGCGAGTTTGGGAGGGGCAGCACATCTGTCCTATCCTCTCTCTAAAAGCCAGCACACAGTACAGTGAGCGGTAAAGTGCAGACTTTTACAGAGAAGACAAGGCACGTGCACTGATTAGGGTCGCTCTTCACAGAGCTCCTTTAAACCATTGCTTCATTTAGAGCCGCCGGCATTTTTGCGGTGGAAGCATTCTTGGTGAGAAATTTGCCCGGGCATATGCTTACAAGGTGAGGCTGGAGGAGAAGACCTTGTGCCAATATGCTGCCTCCCCTTGTCAGTTGTGGTGGGTCTGCGAGCACAGTGCTTATTGCAGGTCTTAGCAACTAACAGACTGCATGCGTCTGTGCACTGCTTAGATCAGCTTGTGATGTCTAATCATAAACTCTAATAGCTAGCTTTCTCTGCATTAATGAACCCACAGAGTAAATAGTAAGTGGACACTTACAAGGTTTCATTACTTGAATGATGGTAATTACTGTATGTTGTTGCAAGTGAAGGGCAATGATTGTTTCAAAGTGTATTCTTCTTTCCCTCCCTTCCTCTTCTCTCTCTTCTTTCCCTTCCTCCCTCAACTCCCTCCCTTCTTTCCCTCCCTCCCTCCCTCCCCCTCCCTTCTTTCTCTTAACTCCCTCCCTTGCTCCCTTATTTCACTCCTTTCTTTCCCCCCCTTCTTTCCCTCACCCTTTTCTCCTCTCCCTCCCCACTTTTCTCCTCTCTCTCTCTCTCTCTCTCTCTCTCTCTCTCTCTCTCTCTCTCTCTCTCTCCCCCTTCCTTCCTTCCCTCCTTCTTTCCTTTCCCTCCCTTTTCTAACCCTCTTTTCTCTCCCTTCTCTCAGGGAGAAAATGGTATGAGGTGCATGCAATTCAACCCACCTGTATGCAAGTGTTTTGCTAGCTCATTTTCTTTTGAATTGTTATTCAACAATTATTGGGGGGGGGGCAGCAGAATTTGAGTGCCTAGGGCAGCACAAAACCTAAATATGCCACTGTACACACTACACAGTACTTTAGAAACAACACAATAGTAAACCCAAAGCTACAGGCTGCGTCTGGGGAGGTTTGGGGCTGTAGGTCCCAGTGTCTGATCTGACGTGGATGTGGGGAGGAGTCCAATCTGATGTGCTGTCTTTATTAGCTCTGCAGAATCTGTTGGCACTGTACAAATAAATGATAATATTAATAGTATTTTGGTTATTATATAAGTATTTGTTCTTTATTTTTAATCTTTATACCAAATATAAGGTTGGCACACATGGACACATTTTATAAACACAAAACAGAGGGGCGCCTCATGTGTAGATCAAAAATGCCACCAGCAAAAAAACATCCATAGATGCCAAATGGGTACTCATATGTAGCAATAGCACCTTATGTGCTGGTAGTTGCAGGCTGATAACTCAGGGTGTATCAGCTAACCCTTGTCCTGGCTTCAGACTGGAAAACAGGATGCGAGTTCCAAGAACAGTAGGCCCCAGGATGTAGTTCTAACAGATAATAAGGTGACTGCACTTAGCTTTTGTTAAAAATAGTTTATTTAAAAATCACATCAAGCAATAAGTGGAGGGGGCATAGACATATAGCCCCCTGTAAGCAACGCGTTTCTCTGCTTCTAAAAAAATCGCCATTTCATTATGCCTGACCTCCACTTATTGCTTGATGTTTTTAAAGTGATTTTTAAATAAACCATTTTTAACAAAAGCTAAGTGCAAGCACCTTTTTATCTGTTGGAACTGCATCCTGGGGCCTACTGTTCTTGGAACTCGCATCCTGTTTTCCAGTCTGAAGCCAGGACAAGGGTTAGCTGATACACCCTGAGTTATCAGCCTGCAACTACCAGCACATAAGGGTGCTATTGCTACATGTGAGTACCCATTTGGCATCTATGGAGGTTTTTTTGCTGGTGGCATTTTTGATCTACACATGAGGTGCCCCTCTGTTTTGTGTTTATTTCTAGTGCCTGATCTGGATTGATCTGAGAGGAGGAGAGCAGCTGTCCATCCTCTCCCTTCTGTTTGGATACCACACACTTTGTGGACAGTGCATAGCACTACCCCAACTTTTTGGGACTTTTTAATACTCTACTATTATTATCAAGTTTTGGATCTGATTGCATTATATATGACAATGTGATGCTGTATACCTAACTGTTGTATCTTTGCAGCTTGTTTGTTGTACGGGCTTCAGTCCACTGTTCAGTTTTTGTTAGAGAGCGCCCCCTCTCATTTCTGGTTGTGTATGGTCACATATTTTAGTATTAGTATGGCACAGCACTCATAAACGTTTTCCAGACCCTGTTCAATAAAGTAGGGGTATAACATCTTTAATCTGCATGACAGGAAATGGTTAATCACTGCTCTGTTTGGCAGACTGAAGCTCAATCATTGTTATGCCTTGAAGGTATTGGGTTAAACACTTTCCTGTCTGGCACATAGGGAGTTAATGCCTGCTCTGTTTTGCAGGTGGGGTAATCACTGCCATGGCAAAAATATAAATAATTGTTGCTCTTTATGTGTCTGCAAAAAAATGTATCACTGGCAGAAAGAGGTTAAAGAGACGTGATACCCAAAATGTATCTTTCATGATTTAGATAGAGCATACAGAGAACTTTACAGTTTACTTCATCACATTTGCATCATTCTATTGGTATCCTTTGTTAAAGAGCAGCAATGCACTACTGGGAGCTGGCTGAGGACGTTGGGTGAGCCAATGACAAAAAACATGTTCAGCCACCAATTAGCAGCTAGCTCCCAGTAGAGCTTGGCTGCTCCTAAGCTTACGTAAACTTACTTTTCAACAAAGGATACCAAGAAAATTAAACAAATGATATGAGATGTAAATTAAAAAAATGTTTAAAATGGCATGCTCTACCTGAATCATGAATATTTTATTTTGACTTTATTCTCCCTTTAATTACTGCTCTTCATATAACTGAAAGAAAAGTGTTATCCTCATACCTTTAGCCTTAAAGGGACATTTAACACCTGATAAAAATTGCTAAAACCTAATTTTTCTTATTAATAAAAATAAAATAATCACTGCTGACTATTTTATATGCTTCTCTTACCCCAAACTGTTGAAGGAAATTGTTTTAAAATACAGCACTGATCCACTGCTGGATTCTCCTATGTAAGCTGCCATATTGTAACGCACGTTACAGGCAGGGGCACAGAAGTCACATGCTCATGATGCAGTCAAGGACACACACAGCTATATTAAATACAGTGTACTTAGAGGATCACATCTGTGTGAGCTGCTGTGACTGAATAAACATTTATTAGAGTATAAAAGTATTAGATTCAGCCATGTATGTATAATACACATAATATGCATCTTAACTTTAATAAAATGATCATTATGTACTGTTTATTTGTGTTTCTAACTCCCCCCACAGTTAAAACATCAAACTGCCCACAAGTTTTAAGAAAAGCCGTTTTCTGCAGGCAGCCAGGCACTATCATCAGTGTAATTTATGTGTTGTAACTAGTGATGTTGCGAACTTAAAATTTTCCGTTCGCGAACGGTGTACTCGAACTTCCGCAACTGTCCGTGAACGGGCGAACCGGGCGAACCGCCATTGACTTCAATAGGCAGGCGAATTTTAAAACTCACAGGGACTCTTTCTGGCCACAATAGTGATGGAAAAGTTGTTTCAAGGGGACTAACACCTGGACTGTGGCATGCCGGAGGGGGATCCATGGCAAAACTCCCATGGAAAATTACATAGTTGATGCAGAGTCTAGTTTTAAGCCATAAAGGGCATAAATCACCTAACATTCCTAAATTGTTTGGAATAATGTGCTTTAAAGCATCAGGTATGATGTTGTATCGATCAGGTAGTGTAAGGGTTACGCCTGCTTCACAGTGACAGACCAAACTCCCCGTTTAACGCACCGCAAACAACCGCAAACAGTCCATTTGCACAACCACGAGATAGATAGATTTGATAGATACATAGATTAGATAGATCAATAGATGCAATATACATTTGATAGATACGATAGATAGATAGATTTGATAGATAAATAGATTTGATAGATATATAATTTCCCAGACAGAAGATCCTACTTCAAATTTGGCCGAAACACAAGTGGCTGTCACAAAACAGTCCGGCCACGAGAAAGATAGATTTGATAGATAGATACATAGATTACATAGATCAATAGATGCAATATACATTTGATAGATACGAATTACATAGATCAATAGATGCAATATACATTTGATAGATACGAATTACATAGAGATCAATAGATGCAATAAACATGTGATAGATACGATTGATAGTTAGATAGATTTGATAGATAAATTGATAGATTTGATAGATATATAATTTCCCAGACAGAGAATTACAAGATGTGCGGTCTGGGACCCATGGTAAGGTTCCCAGAGGCAGTTGCGGCGCCAGGGGACGTGTATATGGCATGGATTTTAGGAACCGGGAGATGGAAAAACATGCTTGGTCTGTCCTCCTGCTTCAAATTTGTGGCCGTGCGCGTGCAATCTATTGTGCCACCAGATATGAGTGGTGTGTTAAGTAGTACTATTGTGATCAGTTTAATACCTGTTACTCCCCCTATCGGGGGAGGTGTATATGGCATGGATTTTAGGAACCGGGAGATGGAAAAAGATGCTTGGTCGGTCCTCCTACTTCAAATTTGGCCGAACACAAGTGGCTGTCACAAAACAGTCCGGCCACGAGATAGATAGATTTGATAGATAGATACATAGATAGATACAATTTTTTTTAAAAAAAAATTACACTACTGTTACAACAGATATGAGTGGTGGCACTAGTTGGCAAGTGGGACTGGCATATAATTGCAGGCAACTGCAATTATATTACACTAGCAGACTGATGTTTCACAGTCAAAAAAGTTTTTATTTTTTAAATATTTACACTACTGTTACAACAGATATAAGTGGTGGCACTTAGCAAGTGGGCCTGGCACACATGCTGGCAGGCAGGCAGGCAACTGCAATTAGATTACACTAGCAGACTGATGTTTCACAGTCAAAAATTTTTTTTTTTTAAATTTTACACTACTGTTACAACAGATATGAGTGGTAACACTTAGCAAGTGGGCCTAGCACACACGCTGGCAGGCAGGCAACTGCAATTAGATTACACTAGCAGACTGATGTTTCACAGTCAAAAAAGTTTTTTTTTTTAAATTTTACACTACTGTTACAACAGATATGAGTGGTAACACTTAGCAAGTGGGCCTGGCACACACGCTGGCAGGCAGGCAACTGCAATTAGATTACACTAGCAGACTGATGTTTCACAGTCAAAAAAGTTTTTTTAAAAAAAAATTTACACTACTGTTACAACAGATATGAGTGGTGGCACTTAGCAAGTGGGCCTGGCACACACGCTGGCAGGTAGGCAACTGCAATTAGATTACACTAGCAGACTGATGTTTCACAGTCAAAAAAGTTTTTTTTTACAAAATTTACACTACTGTTACAACAGATATGAGTGGTGGCACTTAGCAAGTGGGCCTGGCACACACACTGGCAGACAGGCAACTGCAATTAGATTACACTAGCAGACTGATGTTTCACAGTCCAAAATGTTTTTTTTTTAAATATTTACAATACTGTTACAACAGATATGAGTGGTGGCACTAGTTGGCAAGTGGGACTGGCACACACGCTGGCAGGCAGGCAACTTCAATTTGATTACTCTAGCAGACTGATGTTTCACAGTCAAAAAAGTTTTTAAAAAAAAATTTACACTACTGTTACAACAGATATGAGTGGTAGCACTAGTTGGCAAGTGGGCCTGGCACACACGCTGGCAGGCAGGCAACTGCAATTAGATTACACTAGCAGACTGATGTTTCACAGTCAAAAAAGTTTTTGTTTTTAAAAATTTACACTACTGTTACAACAGATATAAGTGGTGGCACTTAGCAAGTGGGCCTGGCACACATGCTGGCAGGCAGGCAACTGCAATTAGATTACACTAGCAGACTGATGTTTCACAGTCAAAAAAGTTTTTTTTTTAAATTTACCCTACTGTTACAACAGATATGAGTGGTGGCACTTAGCAAGTGGGCCTGGCACACATGCTGGCAGGCAGGCAACTGCAATTAGATTACACTAGCAGACTGATGTTTCACAGTCAAAAAAGTTTTTTTTTACAAAATTGACACTACTGTTACAACAGATATGAGTGGTGGCACTAGTTGGCAAGTGGGCCTGGCACACACGCTGGTAGGCAGGCAACTGCAATTATATTACACTAGCAGACTGATGTTTCACAGTCAAAAAAGTTTTTTTTTTAATTTTACACTACTGTTACAACAGATATGAGTGGTGGCACTTAGCAAGTGGGCCTGGCACACACGATGGCAGGCAGGCAACTGTAATTAGATTACACTAGCAGACTGATGTTTCACAGTCAAAATTTTTTTTTTTTTTAATTTACACTACTGTTACAACAGATATGAGTGGTGGCACTAGTTGGCAAGTGAGCCTGGCACACACGCTGGCAGGCAGGCAACTGCAATTAGATTACACTAGCAGACTGATGTTTCACAGTCAAAAAAGTTTTTTTAAAAAAATTTACACTACTGTTACAACAGATATGAGTGGTGGCACTTAGCAAGTGGGCCTGGCACACACGCTGGCAGGCAGGCAACTGCAATTAGATTACACTAGCAGACTGATGTTTCACAGTCAAAAAAGTTTTTTTTTACAAAATTTACACTACTGTTACAACAGATATTAGTGATGGCACTTAGCAAGTGGGCCTGGCACACACACTGGCAGGCAGGCAACTGCAATTAGATTACACTAGCAGACTGATGTTTCACAGTCCAAAATGTTTTTTTTTTAAATATTTACAATACTGTTACAACAGATATGAGTGGTGGCACTAGTTGGCAAGTGGGACTGGCACACATGCTGGCAGGCAGGCAGGCAACTGCAATTCGATTACACTAGCAGACTGATTTTTCACAGTCAAAAAAGTTTTTAAAATTTTTTTTACACTACTGTTACAACAGATATAAGTGGTAGCACTAGTTGGCAAGTGGGCCTGGCACACATGCTGGCAGGCAGGCAACTGCAATTAGATTACACTAGCAGACTGATGTTTCACAGTCAAAAAAGTTTTTTAAAAAAAATTTACACTACTGTTACAACAGATATGAGTGGTGGCACTTAGCAAGTGGGCCTGGCACACACGCTGGCAGGCAACTGCAATTAGATTACACTAGCAGACTGATGTTTCACAGTCAAAAAAGTTTTTTTTTTAATTTTACACTACTGTTACAACAGATATGAGTGGTGGCACTTAGCAAGTGGGCCTGGCACACACGATGGCAGGCAGGCAACTGTAATTAGATTACACTAGCAGACTGATGTTTCACAGTCAAAATTTTTTTTTTTTTTAATTTACACTACTGTTACAACAGATATGAGTGGTGGCACTAGTTGGCAAGTGAGCCTGGCACACACGCTGGCAGGCAGGCAACTGCAATTAGATTACACTAGCAGACTGATGTTTCACAGTCAAAAAAGTTTTTTAAAAAAAATTTACACTACTGTTACAACAGATATGAGTGGTGGCACTTAGCAAGTGGGCCTGGCACACACGCTGGCAGGCAGGCAACTGCAATTAGATTACACTAGCAGACTGATGTTTCACAGTCAAAAAAGTTTTTTTTTACAAAATTTACACTACTGTTACAACAGATATTAGTGATGGCACTTAGCAAGTGGGCCTGGCACACACACTGGCAGGCAGGCAACTGCAATTAGATTACACTAGCAGACTGATGTTTCACAGTCCAAAATGTTTTTTTTTTAAATATTTACAATACTGTTACAACAGATATGAGTGGTGGCACTAGTTGGCAAGTGGGACTGGCACACATGCTGGCAGGCAGGCAACTGCAATTCGATTACACTAGCAGACTGATTTTTCACAGTCAAAAAAGTTTTTAAAAATTTTTTTACACTACTGTTACAACAGATATAAGTGGTAGCACTAGTTGGCAAGTGGGCCTGGCACACATGCTGGCAGGCAGGCAACTGCAATTAGATTACACTAGCAGACTGATGTTTCACAGTCAAAAAAGTTTTTTTTTTTTAAATTTACACTACTGTTACAACAGATATGAGTGGTGGCACTTAGCAAGTGGGCCTGGCACACACGCTGGCAGGCAACTGCAATTAGATTACACTAGCAGAATGATGTTTCAAAGTCAAAAATATTTTTTTTTACAAAATTTACTCTACTGTTACAACAGATATGAGTGGTGGCACTTAGCAAGTGGGCCTGGCACACATGCTGGCAGGCAGGCAACTGCAATTAGATTACACTAGCAGACTGATGTTTCACAGTCAAAAAAGTTTTTTTTACAAAATTTACACTACTGTTACAACAGATATGAGTGGTGGCACAGTATACGCTGTGAGCCTGGCACACACGCTGGCAGGCAGGCAACTGCTATTAGATTACACTAGCAGACTGATGTTTCACAGTCAAAAAAGTTTTTTTTTATTTAAATTTACACTACTGTTACAACAGATATGAGTGGTGGCACTGCAGGCAGGCAACTGCAATTAGATTACACTAGCAAAAAGATGTTCTAGCCCTAAAAAGGGCTTTTTGGAGTGCTGTCCTTACAGCAGAGATCAGATGAGTCATTCAGGACTGTAGTGGACACTGAATACACTAGCCTAGCTATCAATTTCCCTATAAAATCAGCAGCAGCTACACTCCTCTCACTAAGAATGCAGGATCAGAAGGAATCTAAAATGGCTTCTGTACAGGAGCTGGGAGGGTCTGGGAGGGAGTGTCTGCTGCTGATTGGCTGGAATGTGTCTGCAGACTGTGAGATACAGGGTCAAAGTTTACTCAATGATGATGAATAGGGGGCGGATCGAACATCGCATATGTTCACCCGCCGCGGCGAACAAGCTATGTTCGCCGGGAACTATTTGCCGGCGAACTATTCGCAACATCACTAGTTGTAACCTCCGTGGGGGAAGAGGGAGGGGGAGGTTGTGACGCTGCATATACTCTCGGTGCAGAAGATGTCTGCTTTTCAAGAGTTCTCCTGTTTATATAAATCACTAAGGGCTTACAGTTGTACAAGCTTAGGGATCGTTTAGCAATGATTGTCTCTTTCAATGCAGAAACCATAAATATAGAGCAGTAACCAGAATAGAAACACACACCTAGATTATGAGTTTTGTGTTAGGAGGGGTGCGTTGCTAACAAGCAATTTAAGCTTACCGCTCACTTGCAGACATCGCTGGTATTATGGGTTTTTAGAAACCCGGCGTTAACCGCAAAAAAGTGAGCGAATAGCAAAATTTAGCTCCACATCTCACCTCAATACCAGCGCTGCTTACGTTAGCAGTGAGCTGGTAAAACGTGCTCGTGCACGATTTCACCATAGGAATCAATGGGGGAGAGCTGGCTGAAAAAAAGCAGCGTACAGCTCCTAATGCAGCCCCATTGATTCCTATGGGGAAATACTTTTTATGTCTACACCTAACACCCTGAGCGTAGAGCAAACAGTGGAGGCAATCTATATAAATAATTTAATATACACAGAGAATAAAGTCTCCTACTGGGACTTATGGGATGCTATGATTATGGCCTGAGGGCTGAAACATGTCAGCATTGGTGCTACACCTACTTTCTGTTGGGATGTTTCCTGCTGTTCTCTGAATTTTTTACTTGGTTCAATAAAAGACATTTTATTTATCTAAACAGTGGCTCTGCTCCTTTTTATACACCTAACACCCTAACATGAACCCCGAGTCTAAACACCCTTAATATTACACTTATTAACCCCTAATCTGCCACCCCCGACATCGCCGACACCTGCATTATATTATTAACCCCTAATCTGCTGCTCCGGACACCGCCGCCACCTACATTATAGTTATGAACCCCTAATCTGCCACCCCCGACATCGCCGACACCTGCATTATATTATTAACCCCTAATCTGCTGCTCCGGACACCGCCGCCACCTACATTATAGTTATGAACCCCTAATCTGTCGCCCACAACGTCGCCACCACTATAATAAAGTTATTAACCCCTAAACCTAAGTCTAACCCTAACCCCCCTAACTTAAATATAATTACAATAAATCTAAATAAAATTACTACAATTACCTAAATAATTCCTATTTAAAACTAAATACTTACCTATAAAATAAACCCTAAAATAGCTACAATATAACTAATAGTTACATTGTAGCTATCTTAGGGTTTATTTTTATTTTACAGGCAACTTTGTATTTATTTTAACTAGGTAGAATAGTTATTAAATAGTTAACTAGTTATTAAATAGTTAACTATTTAATAACTACCTAGTTAAAATAAAGACAAATTTACCTGTAAAATAAAACCTAACCTAAGTTACACTAACACCTAACACTACACTATAATTAAATAAATTTAATTATAAGTGTTAGGTTTTTTTTAAGGGGAGATGTGGTGGGTTTTAGAGTAGGGTTGGTTGTGTGGGTGGTGGGTTTTAATGTTGGGGGGGTATTTGTATTTCTTTTTTTACAGGTAAAAGAGCTGATTACTTTGGGGCAATGCCCCGCAAAAGGCCCTTTTAAGTGCTATTTTTAATTTAGTGTAGGGTAGGGCTTTTTTATTTTGGGGGCCTTTTTTATTTTGTTAGGGGGATTAGATTAGGTGTAATTAGTTTAAAGATCTTGTAATTATTTTATTATTTTTTGTAATTTAGTGGGGTTTTTTTCCTACTTTAGATAATTTTATTTAATTGTAATTAATTGTATTTAATGTAGGGAATTAATTTAGTTATAGTGTAGTGTTAGGTGTTAGTGTAACTTAGGTTAGGTTTTATTTTATAGGTACATTTGTCTTTATTTTAACTAGGTAGTTATTAAATAGTTAATAACTATTTAATAACTATTCTACCTAGTTAAAATAAATACAAAGTTGCCTGTACAATAAAAATAAACCCTAAGCTAGATACAATGTAACTATTAGTTATATTGTAGCTAGCTTATGGTTTATTTTATAGGTAAGTATTTAGTTTTAAATAGGAATTATTTAGGTAATTATAGTAATTTTATTTAGATTTATTGTAATTATATTTAAGTTAGGGGGGTTAGGGTTAGACTTTGGTTTAGGGGTTAATACATTTAATATAGTGGTGGCGACGTTGGGGGCGGCAGATTAGGTGTTAATAAATGTAGGTAGGTGTCAGCGATGTTAGGGACGGCAGATTAGGGGTTAATAATATTTAACTATGGTTTGCGATGCGGGAGTGCGGCGGTTTAGGGGTTAATATATTTATTATAGTGGCGGCGATGTCCGGTTCGGCAGATTAGGGGTTAAAAAATTTATTTTAGTGTTGGCGATGTGGGGGGCCTCGGTTAAGGGGTTAATAGGTAGTTTATGGGTGTTAGTGTACTTTTTAGCACTTTAGTTAAGAGTTTTATGCTACGGCGTTGTAGTGTAAAACTCTTAACTACTGACTTTAAAATGCGGTACCAGTCTTGACAGGAGAGGGTCTACCGCTCACTTTTTGTCAGACTTGTAATACTGGCGCTATGCAAGTCCCTCTGAAAATATAGGATACGCAATTGACGTAAGTGGATTTGCGGTATTTCTGAGTCTGGCCAAAAAAGTGAGCGGTGAGCCTGTCATTTCAAGACTCGTAATACCAGCGGGCGTTGAAAAGCAGCATTGGGACCGGCCAACGCTGCTTTTTAACCCTAACGCAAGACTCCTAATCTAGCCGACACAGTTTAGAGAAATTCCTCAATGTGTTTTCCTGCAATGTATCAATTGTTCAAGTGTAGCTTATGTTCATACTTAAGGTTAAGGGGGGTAGTTATCAAGCCGTCAACCTCAAATACGCTGGAATTCCGCAGCGTATTTGTGGCGAGGCTGATTCGCCTTAGTTATCAAAGGCTACAGACCGGCAAAAGTAGAATTTTGTGACGTAAACTTCGATCCGCCGGACTCAGTTCGACACAGATCGATTCTTACGTCACTCCAGATGTTCCGCACACAAGTGCGGCACAATCTGACTACTTTTGCTAGTTATCAAAAAACTAGCAGGTACGCTCGGCACTTTTCCGGCCCAGCATACCTGATTTTAAAACCGCCACCCTGGAGGCGGCGGATCCCATAGGAATCAATGGGAGTCTGACCATAGCGAAAGTACAAGTTCGCTGCTGCCAGACATCCCATTGATTCCTATGGGAATTGTCTGCACCTAACACCCTAACACGTACCCCGAGTCTAAACACCACTAATCTGTCCCCCCTACACCGCCGCAACTAAATAAATGTATTACCCCCTAAACCGCCACTCCTGGAGCCCACCGCAAGCTATACTAAATATGTTAACCCCTAAACTGCCGCTCCCTGACCCCACCGCAACTATAATAAATGTATTAACCCCTAAACCGCCGCTCCCGGAGCCCACCGCAAGCTACTCTATACATATTAACCCCTAAACCGCCGCTCCCGGAGCCCACCGCAACTATAATATATGTATTAACCCCTAAACCGCCGCTCACGGAGCCCACCGCCACCTACATTATACCTAGTAACCCCTATCCTGCCCCCCCTACACCATCGCCACCTATAATAAATTTATTAACCCCTATCCTGCCCCCCACTACACCGCCGCCACTGTAATAAATTTATTAACCCCTATCCTGCCCCCCACTACACCGCCGCCACTGTAATAAATTTATTAACCCCTAAACCTAAGTCTAACACTAACCCTAACACCCCTAACTTAAATATTAATTAAATAAATCTAAATAATATTTCTATTATTAACTAAATTAATCCTATTTAAAACTAAATACTTACCTATAAAATAAACCCTAATATACCTACAATATAAATAATAATTATATTGTAGCTATCTTAGGATTTATTTTTATTTTATAGGTAACTTTCAATTTATTTTAACTAGGTACAATAGCTATTAAATAGTTATTAACTATTTAATAGCTTACCTAGCTAAAATAAAGAGAAATTTACCTGTAAAATAAAAACTAACCTAAGTTACAATTACACCTAACACTACACTATACTTTAATACATTTTTCCTATTTAAAACTAAATACTTACCTGTAAAATAAACCCTAAGATAGCTACAATGTAATTCATAATTACATTGTAGCTATTTTAGGATTTATATTTATTTTACAGGTAACTTTGTATTTATTTTAGCTAGTTAGAATAGTTATTAAATAGTTATTAACTATTTAATAACTAGCTAGCTAAAAGAAATACAAAATTACCTGTAAAATAAATCCTAACCTAAGTTACAATTAAACCTAACATTACACTATCATTAAATGAATTAAATAAATTAAATACAAATAACTACAATTAAATACAATTACATAAACTAACTAAAGTACAAAAAATAAAAAAAGCTAAGTTACAAAAAATAAAAATCATAAGTTACAAACATTTAAAAAATATTACAACAATTTTAAGCTAATTACACCTAATCTAAGCCCCCTAATAAAATAACAAAGCCCCCCAAAATAAAAACATTCCCTACCCTATTCTACATTTAAAAAGTTCACCAATCAGCCAATCAGATTGAGATCGCATTCTATTGGCTGATCGGAACAGCCAATAGAATGCGATCTCAATCTGATTGGCTGATTCAATCAGCCAATCAGATTTTTCCTACCTTAATTCCGATTGGCTGATAGAATCCTATCAGCCAATCAGAATTGAAGGGACGCCATCTTGGCTGACGTCCCTTAAAGGAGCCTTCATTCGTCGTTAGTCCGTCGGGGAAGAAGGATGTTCCGCGTCGGCGGAATGAAGATCGATCCTGAAGCAAGAAGATTGAAGACCCCGCTTGGAAGATGACATCGCCCGGATGGAAGATGATCTTCAGTGCCGCTTGGAAGATGACATCGGCCGGATGGAAGACTTCTTCAGAGCCGCTTGGAGGATCACTTCATCGGATGGAAGACTTCTTCAGCGCCCCTTGGAGGATCACTTCTGGCGCTCCGGATTTCCTCTTCAGTTCCATCGGTGGCTCGGCTGATTGAAGACGACTCAAGGTAGGGTGATCTTCAGGGGATTAGTGTTAGGTTATTTTAAGGGGGGTTTGGGTTAGATTAGGGGTATGTGGGTGGTGGGTTTTAATGTTGGGGGGGTTGTATTTTTCTTTTACAGGCAAAATAGCAGTTTTCTTTGGGGCATGCCCCACAAAAGGCCCTTTTAAGGGCTGGTAAGGTAAAAGAGCTTTGAAATTTTTTAATGTAGAATAGGGTAGGGAATGTTTTTATTTTGGGGGGCTTTGTTATTTTATTAGGGGGCTTAGATTAGGTGTAATTAGCTTAAAATTGTTGTAATATTTTTTAAATGTTTGTAACTTATGTTTTTTATTTTTTGTAACTTAGCTTTTTTTATTTTTTGTACTTTAGTTAGTTTATGTAATTGTATTTAATTGTAGTTATTTGTATTTAATTTATTTAATTCATTTAATGATAGTGTAGTGTTAGGTTTAATTGTAACTTAGGTTAGGATTTATTTTACAGGTAATTTTGTATTTCTTTTAGCTAGGTAGTTATTAAATAGTTAATAACTATTCTAACTAGCTGAAATAAATACAAGGTTACCTGTAAAATAAATATAAATCCTAAAATAGCTACAATGTAATTATGAATTACATTGTAGCTATCTTAGGGTTTATTTTACAGGTAAGTATTTAGTTTTAAATAGGAAACATTTATTAAAGTATAGTGTAGTGTTAGGTGTAATTGTAACTTAGGTTAGTTTTTATTTTACAGGTAAATTTCTCTTTATTTTAGCTAGGTAAGCTATTAAATAGTTAATAACTATTTAATAGCTATTGTACCTAGTTAAAATAAATTGAAAGTTACCTATAAAATAAAAATAAATCCTAAGATAGCTACAATATAATTATTATTTATATTGTAGGTATATTAGGGTTTATTTTATAGGTAAGTATTTAGTTTTAAATAGGATTAATTTAGTTAATAATAGAAATATTATTTAGATTTATTTAATTAATATTTAAGTTAGGGGGGTGTTAGGGTTAGTGTTAGACTTAGGTTTAGGGGTTAATAAATTTATTACAGTGGCGGCGGTGTAGTGGGGGGCAGGATAGGGGTTAATAAATTTATTATAGTGGCGGCGGTGTAGTGGGGGGCAGGATAGGGGTTAATAAATTTATTATAGGTGGCGACGGTGTAGGGGGGGCAGGATAGGGGTTACTAGGTATAATGTAGGTGGCGGTGGGCTCCGGGAGCGGCGGTTTAGGGGTTAATACATATATTATAGTTGCGGTGGGCTCCGGGAGTGGCGGTTTAGGGGTTAATATGTATAGAGTAGCTTGCGGTGGGCTCCGGGAGCGGCGGTTTAGGGGTTAATACATTTATTATAGTTGCGGCGGGGTCAGGGAGCGGCAGTTTAGGGGTTAACATATTTAGTATAGCTTGCGGTGGGCTCCGGGAGCAGCGGTTTAGGGGGTAATACATTTATTTAGTTGCGGCGGTGTAGGGGGGACAGATGTTAGGTATTAGGGTTAGTGTTAGGGTTAGTGTTAGACTTAGGTTTAGGGGTTAATAAATTTATTACAGTGGCGGCGGTGTAGTGGGGGGCAGGATAGGGGTTAATAAATTTATTATAGGTGGCGACGGTGTAGGGGGGCAGGATAGGGGTTAATAAATTTAAGATAGGTTGCGGCGGGTTCAGGGAGAGGCGGTTTAGGGGTTAAACTATTTATTTATTTGCGGCGAGGTGCGGGATCGGCAGGATAGGGGTTAATAACTTTATTACAGAGGGCGACGGTATAGGGGGGGCAGGATAGGGGTTACTAGGTATAATGTAGTTGGCAGCAGTGTCAGGGAGCGGCGGTTTAGGGGTTAATAAATTTATAAGTGTTGCGGCGGGGTCTAGGAGCGGCGGTTTAGAGGTTAATACATTTATCAGAGTTGCGGCAGGGTCTAGGAGCGGCGGTTTAGGGGTTAGTAACTTTATTTAGTTGCGGGGGGCTCCGGGGGCGCCGGTATAGGGGGTAGAACAGTGCAGTTTAGTGTGAGTGCTTAGTGACAGGCTAGCAATAAAGCTGGGAAAAAGCCGAAGAGCTGCGAGATCGGATGAGTGATAACTCTCACAGTCCGCTGCTCATCGCCCCGCGGCTTTTTGACAGCTTTATTTGATAACTTAGGCGTATTTTTTCAGGTCCGCGAAGGTAGGCGAGCTTAAGCGGGCGTATTGGGCCGGCGAAGGCAGGAAAGTTGACACGATGATAACTACCTCCCTCTAGGTTTTGTGTGTGTAGGTTAAAGGGATATTAAACCCAAACTATTTCTTTAATGATTCAGATAGAGCATGCAATTTTAAACAACTTTCTAATTTACCTTTATTATACATTTTTCTTCATTTTCTTAGCATCTGTTGTTGAAAAGCAGGAATGAAGCTGAGGAGCGTGCATGTGTCTGGAGAACTATATGGCAGCAGTTTTGCAGGAATCTTATCCATTTGCAAGAGCCCTAGAGGGCAGCACTATTTCCTGCCATGTAGGGCACCAGGCACCTATCCAGGTATCTCTTAATTGAAATGATTTTTATTGGTTTTCTTTAGCAACATTTCAAGTCCTAAAAAACAAACAAAATATACAGACATGTCGGAGAAACAGATACTAACAAACACCTGCACCGCTATCAGCAATGTGACCCCGTTCCAAATTAGGTGTGCCAAATCGCCCACTTCCTGTTCACACATAACACATACAGGATGGGGATCTCCCTCCTTCTTTAATATTGCAATTCAGAAAGTTGAGCAGTAGAGAGTAGGAAAGGTTTAACCCTCCCCTGGGGCCATTATAACCGAGGTGCAGTCCTCAACTCAGTCCTAAATGTCCTTTATCCTATGTAAATAAACAATAAGCAAACATAGATAACTATGAACCATAACCCCCCCCCCACCACCACCACCACCACCAGGTATTTCCATAGATCCAATCTAATATCAGGTGTATTTAGCGGCCTCCTATCTGCAAGTTGCTAAAGAAATTGTCTGTGCCTAGGTACATAACGTCCTAACCAGACCACCTTCTCATCTTCCTCCCAAGAAAGTCCTACTCATCTATCCTCTCTCTTTATTCAGTGGAACCACACTTTTTGAAATTGATCAATAGATCCCTGTTACCACGCTGCCAGCTCTAACATTGTATATGTGTCTTTAATTTTATCCATAACCTCTGTCCACGCAGGCGCCCCTACCTTCCAATGCCTAGCTATACAGATTCTCAAGCATGTACAAAGGGTTTTAATATATGTATTGACAGCAGAGTTAAACGGTCTCACCCTATCATTCAGTATGAAACTCTGAAAGCTTTGTCCATAGTAGTCGCACCTTTGGGCAATCCCACCACATATGTCTGTACGTCCCCCTCTCCTTACATCCCCTATAGCAAGTTCCTGGCATTTGTGAGGTGAAGTGTGTTGTCCGCTCAGGTGTAAGATACCACCGGAAAGAAACCTTAATGCAATTTTCCCTCATATCTGCGCTTAATAATCCTTTACTAGATTCTAAGAGAATTTCATCTCATTTCCCTTTCTCAAATATATCCCCTATGTCCCTCTCCTATCTCTCCATCAGAGGAGATTTGGAGGTATATTTCGTTTCCTGGATCAGTAGGTACATTTGAGAAATCACATGTTTCCCTCTAGATGGTGCACTACAAATCCTTTCCAGGGTAGTAAGTGGTTGCTCCGGTCTATTTATTATATATTTAGTGATAATTGACGAGATCTGCAGATAGAGGAACCAGAGTAGTTTATATGGCTGAATTTTGTCTCGTATCTGATTAAAAGTAAGTACTTTAGTTTTGTCTAAGAAATCTGCTACCCTATATAAACCCTTGTTTTCCCATTTCCTGACTGACTGTCTAAGTTCTGGGGGCAGTAAGAATTTTAAGGGTGATAACAAAGAGTGAGATGGATATAACTTCATTTTTTGGGTAAGCCCATGCCACATACGAACTGTCTCCAATGTTACTGGGGATCTATATTTAAGTGGATTTGCTTTCATTGTGGAGCTCCACAAAATATCTGCAGGGCTTTCACATCCCGCAATATCCGCTTCTATCCTAAGCCAAATTATCTGCTTTAATAATAGATTGTGCTAGTCTAGAGGCTTGGTAATTTTCCACTAGATTCGGTACCCCCCCCCCCCCCATCTGTCTATGCTGGTTCAGCAACTGTGATGCTATTCTTGCCCTCCTATCCCCTCTCAGAAAACGAAGCAGATCTTGCCTGTAAAGCACTTAGGTCTGCCATCGAATCTCAATCGGCAGAGCTCGGAAAAGATACATGACCCTAGGAAGAACATTCATTTTTATAGCCGATAGTCTCCCGTATCATGAGAACTTCCCCTTTTTCCAGTTATCAAGGTCTTGCCTGACAGTTTTATAAATGGGAAAGTAGTTTAATTTATATAAGTCTGAAAAATTGCTATTAAGCTTGACACCGAGGTATGTAATGTGATCTTTCGCCCACAACAGTTCAAACTTCGTTTCTATAACTTCCATGTGTGAGTGGGGAGACAGATCGGGAGGGCCTCACACTTGTCCAGATTAATTTTATACCCAGAGATCTCTGAGAAACCCCGTAGAATGTTATAAAGGTTAGGTAGGGAGATCAAAGGTCTAGTCAGAGTTAATAAGACGTCATCGGCAAATAGTGTAAGTTTATATTCCCCACTTGCCAGTCTAACTCCCGACACATCCACCGACTGTCTGATAAGCATTGCCAATGGCTCAATGCAGATGGCAAACAGCAGCGGCGAGAGCGGGCACCCTTGGCGGGTCCCATTTAAAATATCTATGGATCTTGAGATGTAACCTGCCGCGCCCACCACAGTCATCGGCCCTGATTATATGGTTTCAAGTGCCTTCATAAAAGCGCTTTTAAATCCCATTTTAACCACTTCTCGAAATTCCAGTCTACCCTATTGAACGCTTTTTCCGCGTCAAATGATAGGAGTAGAGCCGGCGTTCCAGATTTTGCTAAGTAATCCACTAAGGTCACTATTCTCCTTACATTATCATAACAAACCCCACCTGATCCTGGTGTACCAATGAGGGCAATATTAATTTCAGCCTATTTGCCATAATTTTTGCAAACATTTTGATATCTAAATTTATCAGGGAGATAGGCCTGTAATTCTGACAATATGTCTTAGGGATAACCACTATTTTAGCTCGTAACATCTCCCGGGGTAGTACCCGTCCCGCTAGAATTCCATTACAAAAGGTTAGAAGATGGGGAACAATTCTTTCCTAAATAGTTTGTAATATTCTCCTATGAAGCCATCTGGGCCTGCCGCTTTACCTGCCTTAAGGTCTTTAATGACTGCCAGAATCTCGTTTGCTGTGATCTGTGAATTAAGAATTTGTGAGATCTGAGTCCTGAATCACCCTTAAATTAGCCTGCTGTAGAAGACTATCAGTCTGCAAAGTGAGATTCCCCATGGACACCTTCTTCCCATAATATAATTTCTCATAGTAATGAGCAAAAGTTTCAGTGATTTCCTGTGGGTTTGAAGTAGCGGCCCCCTCCTGTCTGTGAATGGTGGGTATGGAAAACAATTTGGTTCTTATTTGTGTAAACATAATAGTATGCTTTCAGCCTCAGAGCTGCTCTAATAGAAGACTTGTTTAAAATTTTAGATAACTCCTGTCTCTTAGACTGGAGAATTTTGTAAACCCCTGGCATTAGGGTGCGTCTATGCTCTTTCTCAAGTTCCTCAACCTCTTTCTGAAGTGTGTTTACTAACTGTGTCGATAGGGGCTAGTATTTGGGTCACATAAATATAATCTAGAGTAGAGTATGATTTATGTGCCGGCGAGTAGTATGTATAATCATGTTTTGAGTTACCCACCGCCACCCAGGAGTCTATAAGATTATGTGTTCCCAATGTTTCCCTAATTGAGTTGACATTAGCGTTATGTCTGTGTTGTTTACTGTTAGTTTTGGAGGTTCCTATCGCTGAGAAAGAAGTCATAGACACGTTGAAATATCCCGCTAAAATGATTCTGTCCTGAGACCACTGGGTAAGGTGGTGCGAGACCTGTCGAAAGAAGGCATTCTGTGTTTCATTAGGGGCATATATGTTACATAATGTAATTTTCATGTATTGAATCATGCCCTGGACTATCACATATCGACCCTATTTATCTCTAATCACTTTTTCAGGTATAAAGTCCAAGGACTTATGTAATAAAATTGTCACCCCCATTTTTTTTAGTCTGTAGTGGAATGGAAATGTTGGGCGAACTGGTGTGACCAATACTTTGGTATTGTCTGGGATACGAAATGAGTCTCCTGGAGAAATATAATATTCGCTTTGATTTTCAAATAATGTGTCATGGCCATGCGTTTCTTATTGTCTGTATTTAGACCCCTAACATTGTGAGAGATTAATTTTAGGTTATGTGACATCTAAGCTTGTCCACCTATCTCTCTCCATCCCCCCATTACTCGCTATCCCTGATAAAATGGCTATGTTGTGGTAAAGACATTGTGCTTCAATATCCCATAACACCCATTCCCTCCCTACACCTCGCTCTCTCACCTGCTCCACCATTATATATCTATAGGGAAATACCTGGTTTGAAAAAAAGAACAATAAATAACAACAAAAAACACATACAGTAACTTTGTTGGTCCCTTTTGGAAACCACCTCATATTGTACCTAAGTGCAGTTACATCACATCTTTTACATATTGTAGTTGCTATGGCAATAAGTGACTCGTGAGTGCAAGATATAGTCATTAACTTTTGAAGACCTCATATGGCTCAATCCTAAAAATTCAGAAACTAGAATAAAAAGCTAAACATTTCTATAATAATATAACTACTTAAACAGAAAACATATTCTCTTTCGTGTTGACATAGAATAAACATCCTATCCAACAGTATTTTTATAATCTCGGCTGTACGCAAATGTTCATACGGATGGTCGGCTTGACCTCTCAATGCTGTAGTGAAAGCTAGTCCCCCGACAAAAAATAGTAAGAGGAGAAAAGAAGACAACAAGAGATACAAATAAATCATTCTTATACTCATCTGCCAACAGTCCAGTGGCTAAGTAGTCCATGAGTTTTCACAGAATGTTCCCCTTCTCTATACGAACATTGTTAAAGAAGAGAGCAGATCGCCTCCACTCAGCTACCGTAGCTTTCATCATAACAATTCAGGTCTTTCGTTTCTTTTCCGGAATCTTGGACCACTTGATGAGTGTCCACTGAGGGATCTCCTTGCTGTAAAAAAGCCAAAGGTTCCATCTTCATCCTGCAGCACGCTTCCAGTATCTCCTGAGGCTCCTTAACAGAGAAAATTCTATTCTCCCATGTGATATGAAGGGCAAAAGGAAAGCCCCATCTGTATGGTACTTGATTTTTCCTCAGAAGGAGACGAGTGAGAGGTCGGAGAGAGCTCCTCCTCTGCAATGTCCTCAGACAAAGGTCCTGAAAAAAATGTATAATATTGCCCTGGTGCTTGAATGTGGGATTCCTTCGTGCTGCGGCCAAAATTTCTTCTTTCTCCTGGAACCTCAGCATCCTTATAATAACGTCTCTGGGGGGTTCTTCCCCTTTATGCTTAGGCCTGAGGGCCCGGTGAGCTCTTTCCATCTGGAACTTCTCCTCCCCCTCAGAACCTGTGATGCTATGAAAAAGACTGAGGAGATATGCATGTAACTCTTTAGGGCCTATAGACTCTGGTACTCCATTCAGTCGCCGATTAGATTTGTGACTGCGATTCTCCAGATCTTCCAGCTTCTCGTATATATCTTCTATGTCTTTCTGTTGAGATGAGACCTGATCTGTCACCACATTCAAACCTTCCACCATAGAGTCCCCGCTTTCTTCTAGGGAATTTACTCTCGAACCTAGTTCTACCACCTCTTGTTTCAGTTCAGCAATACTGCTGGTCACAGAGTTTTGCAAGCTCTCCATCTTTTCTAAAAGTCTCTCAAAGTTCACATTAATATCGTGCTTGGAAACCAGGTTTTCCAGATCAGCTTTCGTTATAGGCCTTGAGTCTTCTGCCCCATCTCTGTGTCCCCCATCTGTATCTCCCTCTTCATCTGACTGCTGTGCTAGCGGGTCAGGAAGTTTCTCTCCCTTCGTAGATTTAAAAAAGAGGCTAGTGGCAGATTATTTGTTCAATGGGTCGCTCTGGCGCTCTTTTTAGCAGCCATCTTAGTACACCTCCTCCTCTTTCCAGAATGTGATGCGCTATATAGCACTGTCAAATTGCTCTTGATGTCTAGATATCTTTAGTGGTAGTGTGTGCCGGCCCTCTGCTATGCAACAGCTAATATTTCTTCAGAAGCCGCACAATAATTATGAATACACAGTTTTAGAGTCCACTTCAAGTAGATATATTATTGTCTCACAGCCAGGGATCAATATAATATACAGGAATGGAAGTTTTAATGCGTTAGGGACATGAGCTCCATTATCTCCTCTGGGTCAGTACTATGTGTTCAGCAGCTATCTAGACCTGTTCTCCTATTTTATATTGCAACCGGCTCCTCCTTTTCTGTTTTTGCACTCATAGCTTCCTTGTCATTTAGATCCTTATTTGTCTTCCCTCTGTGTTATATAAGGTTATAGGCCATCCCTTTTAAAAGTATCTCTTACTTGGAACTATCCCTGGGGAAGTCCTGCATTTGGCATTTAATGATCTGGCCTGACTTATAGTGCCGCCATTGCTTGTTCACCGAGCCGTAGCTTAGGTGCTGCAGAGTCTAGCTATATTATTTCCCTCCTCCTCCGATCCACATTACAATCTTTGTCTCCCTCTCAGATCCGTTCTGCTCACCTCTGTCTCAACTGTATCGTCCCTCACTCTCAACCGGAGAACACTGAGTGGGCTCAAGCAGCTAACTAACTTATCCGCCACATGGCCTGCAGGGATGGTGTCTGCCCCCTCTCTTCACAGGCCCCGTGCAAAATATCCGCTGCATCAGTAAAACTCCTGTTCCGAGGTTAATAAAGTAGTGCCCGGGAGTTCAGGTTTCCCTACAGTCACCTATGATCTGCAATCTCTGCCTCTTTCGCATCTGAATTGCCTTTAGCACTTGTAAACTGCACTGAACTTTCCTCTTAGGCAGCCATTCCTCAGCTCCTCCAGCCAGGTATCTCTTAAATGGATATAAAACCCCAAAACATTATTTTGTGACTCAGACAGATTATAAAAGTTTTCAATTTAATTCTATTATCAGATTTGCTTTGTTCTCATCATGTTCTTTGTTGAAGAGATACCTAGGTAGGTGGAGCACTACATGGCAGGAAGTAGTGCTGCCATCTAGTGCTCTTGCAAATGGATAACATTCTTTTAAAACTGATGTCAGATAGTGCTTCAGACACGTGCACCCTCCTGAGCTTACGACCCTGCTTTTCAACAAAAGATACCAAGAGAAAGAAGAAAAAATGATAATAGAAGTAAATTAGAAAGTTGTTTAAAACTGCCTGATCTATCTGAACGTTTTTGGGTTTCATGTCCATTTAAACAAAGAATACAATTTGTAACGCATGCACCAAAGATTCTGTTTTTTTTACATTGTAACATGAAGAAATGCCATGATTTTGATTGGACAACGGTGAAAACATCAGAAAAAAAAGGTCTTATTGTCGAGGCTGCCGGAGCGTGCAGTAGCAAAGTAGCAGTTATATATAAGTTACTAAAGTAAGTTTTACATTCCTGTGTTTTCAAATAAACTAATATTATTTTACATTGAATGGCAAAAAATAAAGGTTTTAAATTTACCATCACTTTAATAAGTGTATATAGAGATATTAACACATAAATATATATGTTTAGAAGCATATACATATATGTTTACTGGGGACACACAGTTCCCATAGACCGCAATGTAAGGGCACTTTGCAGTGTCGTTTTTTTCTAACACCCCACTCCCAGCAACTTTAGCCCCAAAATACTGCCTACTGCAGTAAGTTAATTAAAAAAATTAAATGCTACACTTTTTATTTTTTAATAAAATAAATAGTATTGTATTTTGGGGGCATTTGGGACACATTTATAAAATTAACAAAAGATTGAATCTCTGATTAATTTTATAAGCGCTAATTCCTACCACGAGCTTGCGGTAGCAATAACCAGCCACTTATAATGACTGGTTATTTATTGCACACCTGCAAATGGGAAAATTTGCCCGCTTGCGGGCACACGATAAATTAGCACTCCACTGTAATCTAGCCCTATATGTGCAAAAAACTAGCTATAAGAACAACTTTAGACACATATGCACTAGATCACAGATAATACAAAAAGTACCCAAAGTGCTGTAGGGTAGGAAAATGGTGGTGGGGTGCATATAAATGTGTACCAGATTTGAAATATATTTTTATTACAATAATCATGTGTATATAAATTTATTTTGTATGCAAAAAGATTTTATGAAAATGTATTAATGTAATTGCAATATAAAGCTATCACTGTATTATACTATAAAGAACAGTTTTATTCCTCAACCAGTAGAGGTCACTGCTGTTACAATATTTCCGGGGCAGATGCAGAAATTGAAATTTACAGTAGCAGCTGTTCAGGACATCAGCATAGTAAAATAGTATCTGATTACCTTTTAGTAGTAGCTACATATTTTAAATTATGTGATACAAAATAAATAATACATGACATATGGTCAAGAAAAGAATATTACTTTCCCACTAAAGGATCTCAATGATATCATAATACACAAAGCATCATAAGGAAGCCTTTTGGCAATGGGGGTAGTGCTTTGTAGGTAGCAACATGAGGATTTCATTAAATAAGTTATTTAATAATTTGACTTTTCATAAATGTTTGCATTTAGACTACAAACTTGTAACATTTGTAAATAATTCTTTAGGGGAAGCATTTTCATTAAAGTAATATATTAGGTTGCTGAATAAACAATGACTCACTTTTTTTACCTTATTACTCTATTAATCTTATTAAGACTAATGATATTGAAACAAAAAAATCTATTAAAGGGACAGTCTAGGCCAAAATAAACTTTCATGATTCAGATAGAGCATGTAATTTTAAACAATTTTCCAATTTACTTTTATCACCAATTTTGCTTTGTTCTCTTGGTATTCTTAGTTGAAAGCTTAACCTAGGAGGTTCATATGCTAATTTCTTAGACCTTGAAGCCCACCTCTTTCAGATTGCATTTTAACAGTTTTTCACCACTAGAGGGTGTTAGTTCATGTATTTCATATAGATAACACTGTGCTCGTGCACGAGAAGTTATCTGGGAGCAGGCACTGATTGGCTAGACTGCAAGTCTGTCAAAAGAATTGAAAAAATGGGCAGTTTGCAGAGGCTTAGATACAAGATAATCACAGAGGTTAAAAGTATATTAATATAACTGTGTTGGTTATGCAAAACTGGGAAATGGGTAATAAAGGGATTATCTAACTTTTAAAACAATAAAAATTCTGGTGTAGACTGTCCCTTTAAATAAGAATTTTGCAGTGGGTGTTGTATTCAAAATGAAAAAGAAATGTGTGAACATATGCACTCTTGGTTTGTTATACTGTATATATATATATATATATATATATATATATATATATATATATATATATATATAATCTTAACAAATATGAATTTATGGCAATACATTTAAAGGGAAATTGTTGGCAAAACTGTTCTATTTTACATATAAATTAGCTGCTTTATAACATGTTGACAGCTTTTATATAGATGTGTCCAGTTAAAGGGACATAAAACCTATTATTTTCCTTTCATGATTCAGACAGAGCATACAATTTTTAAAAATGCTTTTAATTTACTTCTATCATAAAATTTGCATTGTTCTTGTGGTATTCTTTGTTGAAGAGATACCTAGGTATGTAGCGTGCACATGTCTAGAGAAAAAGTGCTGCCATCTAGTGCTCTTGCTAAAGTTTAACATTCTTGCAAAACTGCTGCCAGTCGATTTATCAAGCTGCGGCGGACATGGGCGCACATACGCGCCCCTATTCGCCGCCGCTTGCCTCTGGCGGACTGAATTCCGCTGCCAAAATTCAGCATTGCACAAGAACACAATTTTGCGCTCTTGTGCAATGCCATTCCCTGCCCGCTAATGGCCAATCACGCACTGGCAGAAGCTGTTAATCTCCCCGTTCTTGTGAGAACCTGCTGTCGTAGGCAGGCAAAGCTGAAGGGTTTGATAAATCGACCCCAAAGTACTGCAGACATGTGCACCCTTCTGAGTTTACCTCCCTGCTTTTCAACAAAGTATACCAAGAGAACAGAGAAACGATGTTAATATAAATTTTATCTGGGTTTTATCTCCCTTCTAAAAATGACATTTTACTCATGTAAAATTACTTGAAAGTAATGCAGCATATCTTTAAAAAGTGGATACCACATTAGCATCTCTATGTAAAAAAAATAACATATTTCATCTCAACATTTCTTCAGCAAACAAGAGTAAGTGATCTTTTAGGAGTAATTTTCTAGATCCATTTTTTACTATCCTGCATGGTGGAATATGAAACAGCATCATCAGTGCTGCATTCCTACTTTGCTTTACTGTTATATCGTGGGATTTCACCATAATATTGTGATATTACATAGACTTCCTTAAAGGGACACTGTACCCAAAAATTTTCTTTCGTGATTCAGATTGAGCATGGAATTTTAAGCAACTTTCTAATTTACTCCTATTATCAAATTTTCTTCATTCTCTTGGTATCTTTATTTGAAATGCAAGAATGTAAGTTTAGATGCCGGCCCATTTTTGGTCAACAAGCTGGGTTGTCCCTGCTGATTGGTGGATAAATTCATCCACCAATAAAAAAGTGCTGTCCAGAGTACTGAAACAAAAAAAAAAAGCTTAGATGCCTTCTTTTTCATATAATAATAGCAAGAGAATGAAGAAAAATTGATAATAGGAGTAAATTAGAAAGTTGCTTAAAATTGCAAGCTCTTTCTGAATTACAAAAGAAAAAATTTGGGTTCAGTGTCCCTTTAAACTGACTAGTTAAATAAGTGACTGTGACTGCACATGCCAGATGCATGCTCCCTTATAAGTCCTGGGACTAGCATTCTCATTGGCTGATTAAAGTCCCTTTACAGTGGGATATGGCTACAGGAGACATTTTGAGGTAAAGTATCTTCCTTTTTTTACATAGCAATATTCATGTGATATTTTCTATTCTTTTTTTTACAGGTATGCTGCATCACTTTCAATTGATTTGACATTTAGGTAATATGTCCTTTTAAGGTCATTGATGTAACAGAAATAAATGTTATAGTGACAAAAATACTTCATAATCAAATAGTATAAATATAAACTTTAATCAGAAGATATTCTTATATTAAAGCTAATAAATTCTGAAAGATACAGCTCTATTATCTATATAATAAGGTAGGTATTTTTTAGGCTTCTGTATTCTAGTTTAGAAAATATGTTTTACAATAATCATGGATTAACAGGGAGTTGTTTTATAACATTCAAATAGTTAACCACAACATTACACCAAAGTCTGTAATAAACTCTGCAGATCATAGATACAATTTGCTTCTGCATTTTTTTTTCCAATAAAGACTTCTCCAGTGTGGTCTGATCTAACATTTTGCATGATACTTTAAAACAAAGGGATCATGATTAAAGTTAAAATTAAATACTTGGAGAGATGGTGGTCTCCATTGCCTTTTTCAATATTTAGAGGGAAGGAAGGGACAGAGAAGAGGGAGAGAAGGCAGGGGAGAGAGTGAAAGGATGAGAGGGGGAAAATGGAGGGAAGGAAGAGGAGTTAAGAAGAATGGATGGAAGGGAAAGAAAGGATGGGAGGTAGAAAAGGGAGGGGAGGGAAAGAAGGGATGAAAGGAAGAGAAGGGAGGGGTTTAGAAGGAGCGAATGGAGAGGGAGTGGGAAGGAACAGAGGGAATGGGAGGAAGAGAGAAGAGGGGAGGGAGAGACTGCAGGATTACTGCATAATGTGTTAACATTATATACATAGTGTATCCCTATAGGTGGTCCCCTTAATATATCCAAGGATGCTACAGTCCTGAATAGATTGTGTGCATACTATTAAAATATTGTGCAGTTAAACACCATGGCTTATAGGGTTCTATTCTGTTGAACCTTTTTTTAGACAGGATTGGTTTGCATGGCTCTTGGGCACTCACCCATGTGCTACCGCTCCTAAGCAGCCTTATTCCTGCATGTCCCTGCACTGGCCTGCCCTACAGTACTCACTCTAAAATCCAACAGAGTTCCCTCTCCTCTTCCCGCTCTCCCTGGTGTGTGTGTCACCTCCCTTAATGATGACACTACTGGCCGTCAACCTGGAAATATACAGGCCCATCTCATGTTGAGCAGGATTCACAGATAAAGTCCAGTGCAAATGGTAAGATTTTCCAAATAAGAGAATGCTTGAACTGTCGTTCCAGTTAAGTGAGCTGTGTGATATGATGCTCAGGGGGGTAGTTATCAATGTGTCTACTTTACCTGCCTTCGCCGGTTCAATACGCCCGCCTAAGCTCGCCTACCATCGCCGCCGCGGACCTTCAAAATTTCACCTAAGTTATCAAAAAAGCTGTCAAAAAGCCACGCACCAAGTACGGGGCGATGAGCAGCGGACTGTGAGAGTTATCACTCATCCGATCTCGCTGCTCTTCGGCTTATTGACAGCTTTATTGATACCCCTGTCACTAAGCACCCACACTAACTACACTGTTCTACCCCCTATACCGGCGCCCACAGAGCCCCCCGCAACTAAATAAAGTTATTAACCCCTAAACCGCCGCTCCTAGACCCCGCCGCAACTCTTATAAATGTATTAACCCCTAAACCACCGCTCCCGGAGACCGCCGCCACCTACATTATACCTAGTAACCCCTATCCTGCCCCCCTATACCGCCGCCACCTATAATAAAATTATTAACCCCTATCCTGCGGATCCCGGACCTCGCCGCAACTAAATAAATAGTTTAACTCCTAAACCGCCGCTCCCGGACCCCGCCGCAACCTATATTAAATTTATTAACCCCTAATCTGCCCCCCTACACCGTCGCCACCTATAATAAATTTATTAACCCCTATCCTGCCCCCCCTACACCGCCGCCACTGTAATAAAATTATTAACCCCTAAACCTAAGTCTAACACTAACCCTAACACCCCCCTAACTTAAATATTAATTAAATAAATCTAAATAATATTTATCTTATTAACTAACTTAATCCTATAAATTAAATAAATTAATCCCATTTAAAACTAAATACTTACCTTTAAAATAAACCCTAAGATAGCTACAATATAAATAATAATTATATTGTAGCTATTTTAGGATTTATTTTTATTTTACAGGCAAATTTCAATTTAATTTAACTAGGTACAATAGCTATTAAATAGTTATTAACTATTTAATAGCTACCTAGCTAAAATAAAGAGAAATTTACCTGTAAAATAAAAACTAACCTAAGTTACAATTACACCTATACTTAAATAAATTAATCCTATTTAAAACTAAATACTTACCTGTAAAATAAACCCTAAGATAGCTACAATATAATTAATAATTACATTGTAGCTATTTTAGGATTTATATTTATTTTACAGGTAACTTTGTATTTATTTTAGCTAGTTAGAATAGTTATTAAATAGTTATTAACTATTTAATAACTACCTAGCTAAAAGAAATACAAAATTACCTGTAAAATAAATCCTAACCTAAGTTACAATTAAACCTAACACTACACTATCATTAAATTAATTAAATCAATTAGTTACAAATAACTACAATTAAATTAAATTAAATAAACTAACTAAAGTACAAAAAAATTAAAAAAAGCTAAGTTACAAAAAATAAAAAAAATAAGTTACAAACATTTAAAAAATATTCCAACAATTTTAAGCTACTTACACCTAATCTAAGCCCCCTAATAAAATAACGAAGCCCCCAAAATAAAAAAATGCCCTACCCTATTCTAAATTAAAACGTTACCAGCTCTTTTACCTTACCAGCCCTTAAAAGGGCCTTTTGCGGTGCATGCCCCAAAAAATTCAGCTCTTTTGCCTGTAAAATAAAAATACAACCCCCCCAATATTAAAACCCACCACCCACATACCCCTAATCTAACCCAAACCCCCCTTAAATAAACCTAACACTACCCCCCTGAAGATCATCCTACCTTGAGTTGTCTTCAGCCAGCCGACCACCGATGGAACCGAAGAGGAGATCCGGAGCGGCAAAAGTCATCATCCAGGTGGCGCTGAAGAAGTCTTCCATCCGATGAAGTCATCATCCAGGCGGCGCTGAAGAAGTCTTCCATCCGATAGAAGTCTTCATCCAGGCGGCGTCTTCAATCTTCATCCATCCGGAGCGGAGCCATCTTCAGACAAGCCAACGCGGAGCCATCCTCTTCTTCCCGACGACTAACGACGAATGGATATTCCTTTAAGGGACATCATCCAAGATGGCGTCCCTTCAATTCCGATTGGCTGATAGGATTCTATCAGCCAATCGGAATTAAGGTAGGAAAAATCTGATTGGCTGATTGAATCAGCCAATCAGATTGAAGTTCAATCCGATTGGCTGATCCAATCAGCCAATCAAATTGAGCTTGCATTCTATTGGCTGTTCCGATGGACTCCGCGTCGGCTCGTCTGAAGATGGCTCCGCTCCGGATGGATGAAGATTGAAGACGCCGCCTGGATGAAGACTTCTATCGGATGGAAGACTTCTTCAGCACCGCCTGGATGAAGACTTCATCGGATGGAAGACTTCTTCAGCACCGTCTGGATGATGACTTCTGCCGCTCCGGATCTCCTCTTCGGTTCCATAGGTGGTCGGCTGGCTGAAGACGACTCAAGGTAGGATGATCTTCAGGGGGGTAATGTTAGGTTTATTTAGTTGAAATACTTTTTATTAATATATCACATAACAACATAAAGGTACAGCCTGTACATTTTCCGAAGTACAAATTTCTGACAATCCAGTTCTTATAGAGTAAGAAAATTACAGACTGTCTACATTCTTTTTTCCCTTATTTCTTTCTCTTCCCCTTCTTTCCCCCTCCCAGCTACCCCCTCCCTTAACATTAAACTCTTTAACTAAATATAACTTTAAGTGTAATAAACAACAAAAAGAGAAGAAAAAAAAAACAAAAACAAAAAAAAAACACCTTTCCCATCGAGCAGCGTCGTTATTTGTAGAACTCCTGATTAAGACTTTTCCCATACCTAAGATAGCTTTTTATTTCTCCTTAATCTTGATGGCTCCAGAGAGCGCCATGTTGAACCTAAGAGTATATAATAGAAACACCCCACCCGATCCTTATTTGTTAATAATCCAATGAATCCAAATGTTTTGGAATCTTTCTGAGGTACCCTGCATCCAAGCTGCTGATTCAGACATACAATAGATATTCTCTACTTTGTCAAGTATCTCCCCCAGTCTGGGGCCCCTACCTTCCACTTCCTAGCTATACATATTCTGGTAGCAGTGCACATTATGTTGATCCATTTGTTAGCTGCGGAGTTTAGGGAGTCTATAGGAGCATGTAGTAACGCTTGCGAAGCTGTTAATGTAAATGAGTCATCTAGGATCCTTCTGATCAGCTGTGTTAGTTTATCCCAAGTAGGGCGAATCTTTGGGCATTCCCACCACATGTGTAGATAAGTGCCTATCCCAGTGCAGCCTCTGTAGCATAATCTATTGCCCTGTGGGCTATAGTGTGAAGTTTTCAGTGGTGTTAAATACCATCTATATGCCGTCTTTATTGAGTTTTCAATGAGATCTGCTCCTATTAAGCTCCTACTTATCGATGAGAACGTTTGTCTCCATTCTTCTACTGTACACGTTATGTCTAGGTCCCGCTCCCACCTACTATAAAGCTCTAACTTATTTGTATTCTTTGCTTCCTGTATGGCTAGATATAGTCGTGTGATCATTTTTTTGTTCCTACCTGGTGACAGTATTATTTTTTCCAAGGTGGTGTTTGGGGATGGGGAACTTCCCTGCCTGTATTTATTAATAGCATGTGAGATCTGGAGATACAAGAACCAGTGTAATGTGTCTGGGCGGATCTTGTCGTTCGACTGAGTAAACGTCAGTAGTCTCCCTTTATCCATAAAATCCGCCACCCTATATAACCCCTTGTTCTCCCACTTAGTTATTTGTTTTTGGAAGTCTTGTGAAAGTAGTGTGCCTACCGGTATTATAGAGGAGTGTGGTGAAAGTAGTTTCAATGATTTAGTTAATGTTCTCCAGAGCACTCTAGAGTCTTCTGTAACTTTTAGTTTATGTAGCCTATGAGTCTTTGGATTAGCAGGACTCCAAATTATGTCCCCCGGGGAATTTAGCCCCCCAATATCTGCTTCAATACTAGGCCATGTCATTCCACGACAATCTTTACATAGTAAGACGCTCTGCGCTAGTCTAGCTGCCTGATAATAATCTCGGAGATTAGGGACTCCTATTCCCCCTAATTGCTTATGTTGTTTCAGTATATGAGCGGCTATTCTAGTTGATTTATGTCCTCTTATAAATCTAATGAGATCAGTCTGCACCTCATCTAACTCCTTCATTGGGATTCTGATAGGTAAAGCTCTGAACAGGTATAGAAGTCTTGGTAGGATGTTCATTTTTATCGCAGATAGCCTGCCCAGCCAAGAGAAGTTACTTTTTTTCCAATTCGTTATATCTTTCTTTATGGTTTTATAAATTGGAATATAATTTACTTTGTATAATGTTTCTGGGGTTGCTGTGATGTTGATTCCTAAGTATTTAAGGGATTGAGTAGCCCATTTAAAATCAAAGTTAGCCTCTATTAGCTTGGTTGTGTGTGTGGGTAATGATAAAGGAAGCGCCTCGCACTTATCTGAATTTATTTTAAAACCTGAAACCTTAGAGAAGTCGTCTAATAATTGGTAGAGATTGGGCAGGGAGAGCATGGGTTTTGTGATTGTAAGAAGGATGTCGTCTGCGAATAGCGTCAACTTATGTTCCCCCTTATTTAGTTTAACCCCATGAATATCTTTGGTGTTCCGTATGCATGATGCCAGAGGTTCTACACACAAGGCGAACAGAAGTGGCGACAACGGGCACCCCTGACGGGTTCCGTTTAAGATAGATATCGGTCTAGATTGGTATCCCGCCGCCCTTATTGTTGCTACTGGGGAGGAGTAGATATTTCTGATTGCCTCTATGAATCTGTCACCAAACCCCAAATGTTCTAGAATCTCGAGCATATATCTCCAGTCCACCCTATCAAACGCCTTCTCCGCGTCCAGAGAAAGGAGCAGAGAAGGCGTTTCTGTATTCTTCAAAAATTCCACCAGAGCCACTGTGCGGCGTACATTATCAGGTGCTTCTCTCTCCTTAACAAAGCCCACCTGGTCAGGATGGATTAATGAGGGTAAATATTGTTTGAGTCTGTTTGCTAAAATTTTTGTAAAAATTTTCAAGTCTTGATTGATCAACGAGATTGGTCTATAATTTTGTGTCAATTTGGGGTTTTTCCCAGGTTTAGGGATTACAACTATTTTCGCTTGCAATAACTCTGGGGGAATCGGTGTACCTTTCAAAATGTCATTGCAAAAGTCACAGAGGTGATTGGTTATGTCAGTTTTAAATGATTTATAGTAGTCCCCCGAAAACCCGTCAGGGCCAGCTGCCTTACCTATCTTTAGGTCTTTAATAGCAGCTAATATTTCAGCTGTAGTAATCTCCGCGTCCAAGGCCTCAGCGTCATTTTTATCTAACTTAGGCAAGTCAGCTGTCAATAAAAGTTTATCTTTAATGAGTGCAGTCTGGGGGGAGTGGCAGACCTTCTTCCCATCATAAAGTGTTTCATAGTAGTGGGCAAAGCAATCCGCAATTTCTTGCGGATGAGATGTTAAGGTGCCGTCTGCTTTTTGTATTTGTGCTATTGTAAAGGATTTTGTTTTTTCCCTCAGCCTATGAGCTAAATATTTATCTGGTTTATTTGCGTACAAGAAATAATACGCTTTTAATTTGCTAATAGCCCTCATAGAATTTTCAGCCAAGATCTTAGCCAATTCTTTCCTTTTTTTGGTTAGTACACTCAAAGTCAGTGGGGACAGTGAGGTTCGATGTGTTTTTTCTAGTGTTTCAATTTCTTGTTGTAAAGATTCCACCCCCAGCCTAACTCTCTTGATATACATAGCTTTTTCTTTTATAAGTAACCCCCTAATATAAGGTTTGTGGGCCGCCCATACTAATATAGGTTTAATCGAGGGATCTACATTTAGCCTCCAATATTCAGTGAGATTTTGATTGATTTTAGTGTGGATATCTGGTTGTTTTAGTAGCGTAGAGTCATAGGTCCAGGATTTCTGTCTGTGTGTGTCAATAAATCCCTTTAATTGAATCTGTAGTATAGAATGGTCTGACCATACTGAAGCGTGGATGGAAGAAGATAATAAGGTTGGTATAAGTATTTGACTGATATAGATATAGTCCAGCTTCGTGTAAACTTTATGAGCGGGTGAATAATAAGTGTGGTCATTAGTTTGTCCGTAAAGTGTCGTCCAGGTGTCAATTACATTATGAGATGCCAACGACTCTCTAATAGATTTAGTGATAGAATTGAGTCGGCGTTGTTTGTTTGTGAGTTTGTTATTACTGGTTTCGCGTAGTATCTTTAGGTTGACATTAAAGTCCCCTGCTACTATCAATAAGGTTTGGGACCACTGAGTTAATAATTGTGAGAGCTTATTGAAAAAGTCATGTTGTTGCTCGTTAGGTGCATAGATGTTACAAAATGTTATTTGTGTCCCCTGAATAGTCCCTCTCACTATGAGATATCTGCCCTCTTTATCCCTGACCACCTCGTCTTTAGTGAATTGAAGTGGGTTGTGAATGAAAATTGAAACCCCCCTCTTTTTTTTATCTGTTGTAGAATGGTAATGCTGCGTGAAGTGTTTATCCCAATATTTGGGAACTTGACTATTGGTAAAGTGTGTTTCTTGCAAAAATATGACTTTAGCCTTCATGTTGTTATATTGGGTGATGGCTGTCTTCCTTTTCATATTAGTATTTAGGCCTCTAACATTATGTGAAATTATCTGCAGGTTAGAATCCATGTGGAGCTATTCCCTCCCTCCTCATACCTGCTATTTGGAATCTCTTTTGGCTTCTGAATGTCTCCTAAGCCCCTAAGGCCAATCTTGGTATGGAGAAACTTTTTCGACCACTGCTCGACGGTACTTGCAATGAAAAAACAAAACCAAACATTAAACAAGCATACAAATATAAACACAAAGAAAATAACAGGATACTTCCTATTTGTTGGCATTATCAATTCTATCTATGCAGGTGTGCAGTTAATATTAGCATATCAACATTTAAGAATAAAAAGTGGAGAAACTGAATCTTATAATCTCAGAGTGAACTAATATATATTGCTTTTGGCAATACTAGGGGGGATAGGTCAATATTATTCAGTTATTGAACCTCTCCAGGTTACTCGGAGATATGATGAGGCCGTGACTGTCCCTTTCCCCTCTATCGGGGTCCGTTCTATGTGGCACTTGCATTAGATAGCGTCCCTAAGTCACGGTGTTTCAGTACAAAACTTATATATGACCTTTCTACAGTTTTACTTAGATGATCCGCTATAGAGTTCTGATCCAAGTAAGGAGATCTGCGAGTGATTTTTCCCCCCTAGGGAAAAAAAAAACAAGAAAAAAAAAACATAGGTAAAGTTTCCGTCAGAGAGCACAGTTCAGTCAGCAAGAACAGCAGGAGATCCTAGGGCTTCTGTTTCCTTTTAGAAACCTTTGTCCAGCGTTCATTTTGTACTGTGTTTCTTGGGGGCTGCGCCCGTTTTTTGTTGTGGTCTGGAGCATTTTCTGGAATTTCTGGACAGTCTAGTTTTAGTAATTGGCAAAGATCTGGGATGTCTTGTTTTTCTCTGATGGTGATAGTATTGCCCTCATGGTGAACATATAGGGCAAAAGGAAAACCCCATCTGTACATGATCTGGTTTTTCCGCAGTAATTGTGTCAGAGGACGGAGAGCATATCTCTTCTGTAATGTTTTAATACAAAGGTCTTGGTAAAATTGTATAATTGAACCTTGAAATTTAAAAGTTGGGTTTTTCCTCGCTGCCGACATGATTTCCTCTTTTTCCTGGAAACGTAGAAACTTAACTATTACATCTCTTGGTGGTTCTGAATCTTTAGGCTTTGCCCTTAGAGCCCTATGCGCTCTTTCCATCTGGAATTTCCCCTCTGTAGTTGAATTTGTGATAGTTTGAAAAAGATGTAGTAGGTATTTACTTAAATCTGTCGTCGCAATTGTTTCTGGGATACCTTTTAAGCGGATATTACATCTGCGACTCCGGTTTTCCAGGTCTTCTAATTTGTCATTAATAACTGCCAATTCTTGTTGCTGTTCATCCATTTTCTGCGAGATGTTAGTAATATCTTCTTCCATTGTTTCCTCCTTTTCTTTCAAAGATTCTAGTCTGGAGCCTAAATCTGAGATGTCTTGCTTTATTTCCGTAAGACTGTTTGTAACCGTATTTTGGAGTGTATCCATCTTTTCCCACATTTTCTCAAAGATTGTTGTTATATCTTGTTTGGAGACGAGATTTCTGATGTCACCTTTGGTAACAGGAGTACTACTGTCCCCTAGTGGTGTTGCTTCTATCTCTTCTTCCATCTCATCTTCAGTGACATCACCTCCCTTTTCTAACAGCTTTTCTCCTTTCTGGGGCTTAAAAAAAATGCTATCTGTTGCAAGTTTATTTGTGGCACCCAGTTTGTTTTGTCTTCTAACTGACATGTTGTAGTGCTTGTATTGAGATCACACAATAAATGAATGCTTCTCAGTGAATACTGCAGACAGTGACTGTGCTCTAATTTTATTTCAAGGCTGTTTTGGCGCCTGAGTTCTAAAGTTGGTCCCTGCAGCAGAGTGTAGGGTGAGGGAGGGTTTCTAGAATTTGCTTTCTGGGGTTTTGTTAATGCTGTAGTTCCCCCTTTTCTTTTTATGATTGTAGTGAGTTGGGTAAACTGTGGCTTATAATCTGCAGGAACGTCTTCTATTTCTACCAACTTGCTGATATGTGTGGGTTTTTTTTTTTTTTGAAAAAAAGACAGTCCCCTAGTGTTAGCGGGTCTTATTGTAGTTGAGTTTATCCTTAATTTATTCCCCGCTCTTCCCCACACATCTAACCCAGCCTGTTAATAAAGAAATTGCAAGAGATAGCTTTTTATTGCTGCTTCTGGGCTTTTTTATGCAGCTCATATGTCCCTGTTAGCTCAGGCTCCCACGTGGCTAGGCCGTTATCATGCCGTCTTGTTAGAATGCACCTCCTCCTCCCCTCTTACCCTTATGGACTGAGTTGCTCATACCCCTTCATAACGGGTCACCCTTTAGATCATCTCCGGATGTTTATAGGGATTTCCAGGTACCCCTTTGAAGCGAAGTTCTCCTTAAGCTGGCGGTGGTAAATAATTAGTCCTCCATGTTCCGGTAAACACCGGGTGTTGCGATGCCGTTTCAGCTCCTCATTAGCGCCGATTAAAACATCTTCCTCCAAAGGGGGTAGGTGTAGGTGCAGTCCGGTGGTATTTAGAGTCCACTCTGAGGGCTTCTGATTGTTTATACCTCCACTTTTGGGCTTAGTGCACACGGAGCAGTCAGATTATGCGTCCTCCATTATGCCTGCCTTGGCTCCGCCCCCATGTTAGGTTTATTTAAAGGGACACTGAACCAAATTTTTTTGTTTTGTGATTCAGATAAAGCATGCAATTTTAAGCAACTTTCTAATTTACTCCTATTATCAAATTATCTTCATTCTCTTGGTATCTTTATTTGAAATTCAATAATGTAAGTTTAGATGCCGGCCCATTTTTGGTGAACACACTGTGTTGTTCTTGCTGATTGGTGGATAAATTCACCCACCATTAAACAAGTGCTTTCCATGGGTCTGAACCAACAAAAATAGCTTAGATGCCTTCTTTTTCGAATAAAGAAAGCAAGAGAATGAAGAAAAATTGATAATAAGAGTAAATTAGAAAGTTTCTTAAATTTGCATGCTCTATCTGAATCATGAAATAAAAAAATTGTGTTCAGTGTCCCTTCAGGGGTTTGGGTTAGATTAGGGGTATGTGGGTGGTGGGTTTTAATGTTGGGGGGGGGGTTGTATTTTTATTTTACAGGCAAAAGAGCAGAATTCTTTGGGGCATGCCCCGCAAAAGGCCCTTTTAAGGGCTGGTAAGGTAAAAGAGCTGGTAACTTTTTAATTTAGAATAGGGTAGGGCATTTTTTTATTTTGGGGGGCTTCGTTATTTTATTAGGGGGCTTAGATTAGGTGTAAGTAGCTTAAAATTGTTGGAATATTTTTTAAATGTTTGTAACTTATTTTTTTATTTTTTGTAACTTAGCTTTTTTATTTTTGTACTTTAGTTAGTTTATTTAATTTAATTTAATTGCAGTTATTTGTAACTAATTTATTTAATTAATTTAATGATAGTGTAGTGTTAGGTTTAATTGTAACTTAGGTTAGGATTTATTTTACAGGTAATTTTGTATTTCTTTTAGCTAGGTAGTTATTAAATAGTTAATAACTATTTAATAACTATTCTAACTAGCTAAAATAAATACAAAGTTACCTGTAAAATAAATATAAATCCTAAAATAGCTACAATATAATTATTAATTATATTGTAGCTATCTTAGGGTTTATTTTACAGGTAAGTATTTAGTTTTAAATAGGATTAATTTATTTAAGTATAGTGTAGTGTTAGGTGTAATTGTAACTTAGGTTAGTTTTTATTTTACAGGTAAATTTCTCTTTATTTTAGCTAGGTAGCTATTAAATAGTTAATAACTATTTAATAGCTATTGTACCTAGTTAAATTAAATTGAAATTTGCCTGTAAAATAAAAATAAATCCTAAAATAGCTACAATATAATTATTATTTATATTGTAGCTATCTTAGGGTTTATTTTATAGGTAAGTATTTAGTTTTAAATAGGATTAATTTATTTAATAAGATAAATATTATTTAGATTTATTTAATTAATATTTAAGTTAGGGGGGTGTTAGGGTTAGTGTTAGACTTAGGTTTAGGGGTTAATAATTTTGTTACAGTGGCGGAGGTGTAGGGGGGGCAGGATAGGGGTTAATAAACTTATTATAGGTTGCAACGATGTAGGGGGTGCAGGATAGGGGTTAATAAACTTATTATAGGTGGCGACGGTGTAGGGGGGGCAGATTAGGGGTTAATAAGTTTAATATAGGTTGCGGCGGGGTCCGAGAGCGGCGGTTTAGGGGTTAAACTATTTATTTAGTTGCGGCGAGGTTCGGGATTGGCAGGATAGGGGTTAATAACTTTATTATAGGTGGCAACGGTATGGGGGGGCAGGATAGGGGTTAATAGGTATCATGTAGGTGGCGGCGGGGTCTGGGAGCGGCAGTTTAGGGGTTAATACATATATTATATTTGCGGCGGGGACCGGGAGCGGCGGTTTAGGGGTTAACATATTTAGTATAGCTTGCGGTGGGCTCCGGGAGCGGCGGTTTAGGGGGTAATCACTTTATTTAGTTGCGGCGGTGTAGGGGGGGACAGATTAGGGGTGTTTAGACTCGGGGTACATGTTAGGGTGTTAGGTGTAGACAGCTCCCATAGGAATGAATGGGATGTCTGGCAGCAGCGAACATGAACTTTCGCTATGGTAAGACTCCCATTGATTCCTATGGGATCCGCCGCCTCCAGGGCAGCGGTTTGAAAACCAGGTACGCTGGGCCGGAAAAGTGCCGAGCGTACCTGCTAGTTTTTTGATAACTAGCAAAAGTAGTCAGATAGTGCCGCACTTGTGTGCGGAACATCTGGAGTGACGTAAGAATCGATCTGTGTCAGACTGAGTCCGGCGGATCGAAGCTTACGTCACAAAATTCTACTTTTGCCAGTATCTAGGGCTTGATAACTAAGGCCAATCAGCCTCGCCACAAATACGCTGCGGAATTCCAGCGTATTTGAGGTTGACGGCTTGATAACTAGGGGCCATAGTGTGTAAGCTACAGTTTCCTTATTAACAAAACATTTCATTGATGAAGATAAATGTGATGTTGCCACTTTAAAATGGAAAATCGTGGAAAGAGTGAAACTCCCAGAATGAGGGGGTGATCACACTAGGTTACTATTTAAACGTGAAACTTTTTGGATTTTTACCCTGGAGACTAGAGCTCCAAAGGGAACTGATATACTAAATGATTGGGAATAAGTGTTAAGATGTTAACAAAACTACAATATACAATATTTCTCAGACACCTTAAATAATTAAATAACTAAGATCTCTGTTTAGGTAATATATATATATATACTATTAGCATATATCCTTTGATGATTAGCATCAGAATTAATTAATTGGTTGTTTGATTTTTCAAGTAATGGTTGCAAAGTAAACAAGAAAATAGGTACATATAAGGAAAAAAAGTGTGAATCAATGGAGAAAAACTATTAGTTATATCAACTATGGTTACTTTTTTGTTATATCTCAAATGAAGTAGTTCTATTAAATATTGTAACTTTAATTGTAATAAAGATAGTTTGTACACATTTTGGGTACTTTGTGCATTAATCCATCATACCACCTTTAACTCCAATTATACACAGTAATATCATGTGACCAATGCAACCAATAATGTGCAGGTTTTGGTTTTAAATATTGTGCTTGATTATTGTATGTATAAGCATCTATGAGTAAGGCAGTTTGCTGAAACATGTAAGATGTTTCTACTTGCTACATTTTTAAATGCCAATAACAGGATTATAATTTTTATAGGCTAATCTGCCAGAGTAAGGGGGAGGGAGACATATACAGTATCTTCTATCAGCAAACACAACTCATAGCTACCAGAGAGGTGAAAATAGGTTGTAGACAAAGAGCAAAGGAATCTGCAGTTACCTATGTCCACCCCCGAAAAGTAGCTGTGGCAGCATGTCAAAAAAATGCCACCCTCCCATCTTCACCAAATATTCTTCCCTAGGCCTTGTTGGTCTAGGCCATAAGACCCACCTGTCAATTGTACTTGTCCTTTACACAGCAAACATTACCCGTTTCTGGCTTATTTTTCTATTTATCTCTTCTTCTCTCCATTTTTCTCTTTCTTTCTCTTTGTCTACCCCCATTCTCTATATTCAGATTTCATAATCCAGTTCAGATCAGCTTTAATAGCATGACTGTCACACCGCGCCGCTCTAGCTGTTGCTATGGGCGCAGCACCTGCTACCTTGCTCATTGCCAGGGGCTGTGTCGGCTCCTGTTGCGTGCGGTGCTGACGTCCTTGCTGCATGCTCCTCTCTCTGAAGCCGGTCGGGATCCCCTGTGGCGCGAATCCTGCGCCTATGTAAGTTCCTCTCTAACAATCTATCACTGCCAAAGTATAGGTGTTACTTTGTGTGCTCCTGGGTGTGATAGATTACTGTATTCTAGATTGCTATATCGTTAACGAACTCTGCCTGTCTGACTACTCTGCTTGCTTAACCCCTAAAGTACTGGATTGCCTCACTGTTAATGAACTCTACCTGTCTGACTACTCTGCTTGCTTAACCCCTAAAGTACTGGATTGCCTCAATGTTAATGAACTCTGCCTGTCTGACTACTCTGCTTGCTTAACCCCTAAAGTACTGGATTGCCTCACTGTTAATGAACTCTGCCTGTCTGACTACTCTGCTTGCTTAACCCCTAAAATCCTGGATTGCCATACTGTTGCTGAACATTGCCTGTCTGACCACTCTACCTGTTTATCCCTTGAACCCTTGGACTGCCTTACTGTTGCCAAACCCTGCCTGCCTGACCATTCTATTGGTTTACCTTTGGACTGCCTTACTGTTGCCAAACTCTGCCTGCCTGACATTTCTAGTGGTTTACCCTTGAACTGCCTTACCACTGGTTTCTCTACCTGTTGCCGTCAAAGGCTATCCTGTGGTCTTCAGTCCTTCAAGTGGTCTACCCTTGAACTACCTAACCGCTGATTCCCTGCCTGTTGCCGCCAAATGCTATCCTGTCTATAGTGAGTACCGCTTACCTCATCTTGTGAACTTTCTCTGCTCTGGGATATTCCCTATCATTCCAGCTTGCGGCCGGGATAACAAGACTACTGGCCAAGTTTGGTCTGATAGTGGAATATCCCACGAGCATTACAATGACAGATTAAATGTCAGTTTTTCCAAAGTACATATTTTAATGAAATAGGAATATGGAATATAATGGGTTACACTTCATTTTTCTCCCATCTATAATGCCACTTTTATCAAGTTCAATTTCATAGTACCAATTAATCTCTTTCTCTCTTTTGATTCTTTGCTTTCCTAGTGCCCCTTTTTCTCTATAGACCACTTTTTTATCTCTGTCCACATCCCACTTTGTCTCCCTTTCCCCTTCCCCTCACTGTTCCCCTATTTCTGCTAATATAACTCCCCTCCAATTTAATATTTACTTTACCTCATTCAGTCACTTTTAACTGTTAGTAAAACCATATAATTATGAACTGATCAAGGGCAGTTGTACATTCTCCAAAAGTGTCTTTACGGAACCTAAAGAATAACCTTTAGCTGAAGAAAAATCATATTGTGGAATGAGCCAGTCTGATCACAGTCCAAATTCTCAATACTTAAGACAGATTGATGGTGACCTTTTTTACTTATCAAATTCAACTTCTAAAAATCTAAAAGAACTTGATAAACACTGGATAACACTTTTCAATGTATTACAGAATGTCCCCAAAAATGTTTTGGAACAGAACACTGTTTTTTTTTTTTTTGGCATGGGCAAAACACACAGAAATCACTTCCTCCAACTGGATGTCATGTCACCAAACAGTTACAAATGCAACCTGCTCAATAAATTAAAGTAAAAAAATAAATAATAATAAGCACTTTTTTTTTTTTTTTTTTTAATATTTTATTTATAACCAACAAGTGATACAGCCATATATCAAAGACACCACGCAGGGTGTGTTAACATAACATAGAATTGATGAGGCAATATGATTGAATGACAGAATCCAGCAGATTCAGAATACACTATTCACATTTGTATTTAGATTCCTAAAGGGAATGTGTGGATTAGAGAACCTTCTTGCGAGTGTAATCACTGGTATCACAGTGTTGGGATTTTATTTTTATATAAACTAACACAACCAATCTAAACAATTATAAACTATAAATCAAATAAAACTAATAACCAGTACCCTCTCCTAATGAAGTATACAGCACCTTACAAATGAAATATGGATATCACATTAATTATTAACCCGTTAGCAACAATATGTCGGTTCCTTAAGAGAAGTAAGTAGCCCCTAAGCCAGACAACTTGGGGTCCAAGTTAAGCTGGAATTTTCAGTATGGGAGGTCATCGTGGACAAGCTCATATTGGGGGATAATTTTAGGTGGAAAGATTTATGTTTGAGTGATAGAGACTCTTAGAGTTGTACAATTATTAGGGGCGGTATTATAAAAATACAAAAATCTTGCACAATGTGAGCTGCACTATAAATATGCCTGTAGTTGTAATGGGGCGGTAAGTGGTTAATTTACAATTCCCCCTATCAGTAATGACGAGATTGCCGTATTGGGGATATACTCATGGGTGTCAAGTGTTAACCTTCAAATGTAGAAGCTACCTCAAAGGGGGGCACACATTCTCCACAGGTGTGATAGGTATAAGTAAGGTATGTCAATTTAGTAGATTTAGCAAAACTAATTTAACCTAAATCTCTTTAAACAAAACAAAACAGAATAAAAAAAAATAAAACGAGGCCAGACTCCGGTCTAAGCCCCACTGGATATTACGGTATGCTATCATGTTGTTATCAGGGGATTAAAAGATAGGGCACCTAATAGTGAGGAGGCTGATACACATATTGGTAAACTATTTCAGGAGCCCATTCCAAAACATTTTCAGAGCCGTTAGCAGGTTAGATCAGGATGCCATATAAATAGCTAGGCATAGTTCAGTTTACCCTATCAGTCGAGATTGTCGCCGCTAAGCGTGGAAGGTAATTTATGACATGAAACATTTAGCCTGCATTAGCAATTGAGTGAAGGAGATGAGCCTGATGCGGGAGGTGTTGTATGTGCCTGCTATGTGCTGACATATGGCGCACGTGGGTTGCCTCTAAGCGAGCAGATAGTTAGCAGTAAAATAATACATCTGCTCTATCTACAACTGGAACTAGTAATTGTGCTGGGTGAAGGCAAGGTAATTTGGAGCATAAGAGTAGACAACAATCCACAACATGAGTCGGTTATAATTAAAATTAAAATTAAAATATGAGATACATCTAGTCAGTAAAAGTTCTCACCTCTTCCACCAAGTCCAGTGGTTTTGATTTAACAAGCTCTATGGAAGCATATAAGTGTTACTATGAGGTTACAATACAACATGTTAGATCAGTGGGGTAAACACAGAGGATTACAGTGTAAACAATATCCACCCTGCACCACTCCCCGCAGACACCACCGTTTATGATGATGGCTCGATTACATGGGCAGACCTCCAACCCAACAAACACTTAATAGTAATAAAGTCACACACATGCAGGGTCTGGAAAAATATCCAACACATACATCTGGTATATCGACAGCTGATATTAGTAATTGAGGGCAAGGTAGTTTGGAATAGGAGGGTAGACAATCATCCACAGCATGAGTGCATATGTTATATATCAGCCGGCTTAGGTATGTAAGTTAACCTAAAAGTGGAGGAGTTACCTTGTTCAGTCAGCTGCAAGCAGTATAGAGTGCACAGATATCGGGTAAGCAAAATAGCATATACAAAGGAACTGAGGGCTGACAACAGGTGGGCAATATTAGATAATCAGTTCACCCGACTTCAGCCTGGGTCAGGGAGATATTGCTATACTATATTTGACCGGTTTCCTCTGCAGCATTCACAGTTTTTGTTTACAAACACTCAGTCAAAACCCCTAATTGATGTATAAAACATTAGGCAAAGCAGCAGCACAATTCCTCTGTTCCAGAAAGACAATCTCGGGTGAGAGCGGAGTGCATTAACCTATTCCCTCCCTTATCAATGCCGATGTTCCTAAGAGCCAGTCTCCCAGCCGTTCCATGCACTGAACAGAGTAGCCCAAGCAGCGCAATCCACATGGTAGACAGACTCGGAAGTACTGAGAGAAACACCCGTCTGCGACCATCACAACTGCAGACGGTTCAAGTAGCAAAGTTGACCGGAGCTGCCTCAGAGCCAGATAAACAGAGGGACAGTTGTCGGCCCTTGCAACCAAGTGCGCAGTCTGTATGGGAACAGTGCGCTGTAGTGCATCGAGTGCTATTACGGGATGTCCACACCGCTGCTGAGCTGGGGCTGTGACGGCACAATCCGGTGAGTACATCATAAATTGGGAACCCCTAGTCCCTAGAGCTGCGGCGCCGCTCCTCGCCGTCTGCCTAGGACACTGCACAGTCGTGTTGCCCATGCTAAGTGAAGAGGTGGCAACATAAGAGCGGGGTTGCATGCCGGAAACCAAAGCATCCACTGCCAGAAATGTCCCAGCCACCTTTGGTTTAGTTAGTGAGACTTGTTGAGGTTCAGGTACGTGAGGCTTCTGTATTTCACAAATAAGTTCCCCCATAGCTATTGTAAGGGAGTCCCATGCTGGCACAAAGACCTCAGTAAGGGCTACGATAAGGTGCTCCATAGTGAGCGCGTCTGAAAGGCCCAAGTACGGAATATAACTTTTTAATGCCTTCTCGTGGCCAGGGGTTGTAGTGTCCTGATCCTGCAGGTTTCCCGGGCACAAATATTCCCAAGGGAGGTCTGGATGGCTCGAGATCTGCCACAATGCTTTTTAGAAGTAAGATTCTTTCACGGAGCAAAGTGAAACTGTGGCCATCTTGGTTAGCCGCCTACCGGAAGTCCAATAATAAGCACTTTTACTTTAATACAAATTATCCAAATTGATGACCCAAGAACCACACATGCCTACCATACTGATCATGCCCCTGTTCAAATCCCTTAACAGATTGATTGTGCATGACGGCTGTGTGTGTCATCATCCTGGATGGTCCACCTTCTGTTCTGGATCCTGGGGACCCCTTGAACTGAATAGAGGAAAAAAGACCCTCTTCCTGGTAGGCAGTGTGAGGTCACTAAGGGTAGCAACTGCCTGCTAATACAGGGAGTTATGGAGACTAAGCCAGGGGGCTTGGGCTGAAGAATTTTTAAGCCTGTATCTCAGCTCCCACAGCACTTACAGAGAAAGTGAGCTCTGATTTGAAAGAGGGGAGTCTGCCCTTTCACTTGTCCCTCTAACATAAACAGTGGGAGACAGAGGCGCTGTTAGACCCCACATTCCTTAGCTAAAACTGCACCTTAAGTGCTGTAGTTGTAGGTTATTATATACAAGTGCTGTTTAATCTGAGGGGGCTCAAATAGAGTTCCCATCTCCCCCTCTGTTTGTGTAAGAGGAACATATGGCCATCACAATTAAAAGAGGGAGTCTGCCATTTCATATGAGGGTCCACTTGTTCCTCTACAAACAAGTAGAAGATACAAGCTTTACTAGAAACTCCCCCCCCTAGGGAAATAGCTCCTTTAAGTTCATCTGAAGGATATTGCCACTTTAAGAATGATCACCTAATTCTTACATGTGTTTGTGACCCCTCATTTGAAAGAGGATATTGAGATCTTTTGAATTAAGGGTTAAATCCTACTTTAAATTTCAGGTGATCACCATGGTAATGGTAAGCACCTGTTGCAAGGTCACACCTGTGCAGTGTTTAACAAGGCAAGAGGTCACTTTTAGAGCCCTTAGCCACCCCAAATAAAACACAGATAGTTATGAGACTTCAGTTTAGAAAATGGCAATTACCTACCTAATGTATTTACTGTCCAAAAGAGCCCCTATCTCCTAAAGAAAGAATACAACACATAAAAACAATAACCCTCACATGAAAGAAGAGATTAGCCATTTTCAAATGAGGTGTCTTATGTCCGTTTAGATAGCAGGTGACTGGCATTCATTGTTTTCTGAGTGTATTTTACCATGCGCTGGATTATAAAAGAGGCCCTAGCAGCTCAAAATAAGCACTACAGTGGGACAAGTGACCCCTCTTTTGAAAAAGGAGAGGCCCCTATTTCAAGGAAGTGGTTACATACCCATGTGATTATTAGCTAATGACCATGGCATCAGTGTTCACCTGACAGAATCATAGTCATATGGAACTACATCAGGGGTAGGCCCCGTCCTCAAGTTGTCCCTTAAAATAAATAAACTTGAGACCCCTTATTTAAAGTCAGATATCCTGCTGTTTCAAATGAGTGGTACTGTGTCCATCACACTGCCAGATTACTGCCATAACAATGATGTATACCTCACAGCATTGATTCCATTTCAGAGGTACTGGTAATTTTTAGGAGGTGTTTCTTACCTTTTCACTATAGATATTTACCATAAGACTCCTCATTTGAGTGAGTTCCCATGAGTCAAAAAGGGGATTCATATCCTTATAGCTATGAAGTGACTGTCATAGTAAAAATGATGACCTGGCAGCAACTGCTAACCTCACTTTGTTCTGCTATTAATGTTAAAGAGGGATGCCTGTCCCTGCCTATTATCAATACCGGTCAGTCAGTGACCTTAACTAAGCCAGCAGTGAAATAACAGCACTGCACATGGGCGGTGGCCATCTTAGTTAAGGTTGCAACAAGTATTACACATGCCTCGGTTGTGCCTCTATTATTGCTTGCTGCACTCATTTATCCCCTCACCTATACTGCTCAACTCTACTACCAGTGATGGCTGGATGCTCTTGCTGATTCTTGGCTTCTTGTGGATCTGTGCTAAAAAGTATGTGCAGGAGAATCTAAGCACTAAGGAGGTACGACGGGAAGAGTACATGGGCTACGAATGCTAGAGGGAGAAAGACACTGGTACATATACAAATACACCATTATGTACTGAGATGGACTATAATTCTTGTTTACATATGGTGACAGTGCTGTTTGTGTGTAGACAGATATACTGCATAAAGAAACAAACGCATACCTTATGGTGTGTGTGTGTTACTTCATTTTATACGAAGCCCTTTAAGGTCTTATTGTGTTTGTCAAACTAATATCAATATCTCTATTCAACATAATGGCATTTACAAGGATTTAAACAGGAACCTTATACAATAAACAGTAATCATGAGTACAATGTAATAGAGTGAATTAAATGGTAGGTAAGCATTAAAATTATAAATAGCAAATGAACACGATCGTGATATCCAAGTAAAGGCTGCACTCAAGTGAAGTCAAACACGCTTTACCATGGACTTTTAATATCAAAGTTGTGTGCTAATGGTATTGGTTATTACAGGTAGTAGGTAGGCATATTTGACACTGTGGTACAATGGAGGGGCACAACTGAGTTAATCCATAACTTTAAACCCCTCTCTTTAATTAGATGGTTTATCCAACAATTTATTGATAACAATATGGCATGGTAGGTTATGGATAATTGGGACCAAATAAGGGAGCAAACACCTGATATGAGAAGGTAGTCTGAACTCAAAATTGTGACTGATGTTAAATCAATTCTTTTTATTCAGTCGGACATCTCCTAAATGTTTATTTACACAGCAGCTTTGTATGCACACAGAATGGGGTCACTTACCTAAGGCTCTGGATCCTCCTGAATTACAGCAGGAAACGTTCATGGAGCAAAAACCATGATCTAAGTAGGGATTTACCATTTATATGTCTCCGGCATTTCCAATCACTGGAGAGCATCAGCCGATTAAGCCTACAGATCCAGAGCTGTTTGAGAGAGTCCAAAAGTGACGTATATTATAATTACATAAACTTAGAAAATTGATAGATAGAGAGTGGCTTCATCATCTGCAATGATTATTTTCTACCTCCTTATTGAGGGGCTTGTGCAAGTGTGATCATGTTTATTATTGCTATTGACCTTGTATATACACTCATAGGGGTAGATTTATTATGAAGCAGGTGCTGCATACTACGCCGATAGTTTCAGGTCTGCCTGAAACGTAAGTTAAGAAGAAGCGGCGTAATGATTGACACCCCCTGCTAGCGGCCAATTGGGGGTGGCATTGCACAAGCATTTCACTAGAAATGCTTGCGCAATGTTAAATGCCAATAGTGTATACTGTCGGCATTTAGCGATATTGAGCGGACATGATTTGCTATAGCAAATCATGTCCACTCGCCATTTAATAAATTTACCCCTTATTGTGTTGTTATACCAAGTACTATGCTTTATACAGTATATATAAAAATATATTTATATGTGTGTGTGTGTGCGTATTTATGTTACAGCCATCCTTTCTGTTTAACAGTTTGGCTCAATACACGTTCAAATTCCTATTAATTTACATTTCTTACTGTGAATGAAAACAATATTCTAGGTAAGTCTGGGGATTTTCCTTGTTTTCATATATACATTTATATATTCTCCTATGGATGATGATCATCAGAGCTCAATAATATTAGGTAACTTTTTTAGCCATGTATAGGCAGCCGCACAGTCAAGACTGAGTGGGATATCAACACAACTAAGGTCCTTTACCTAGCTTAAGGTGCCACACACAATTTTATTGCAAATGTTTGATTTAGCACATATCTGCTGGATCCTTGTATTTGAGTCGCATCATTTAAATTAGTGGCATTATTATATAGTGTGGTTAGAATTAAATATTCAATGCACACATGAAAATTATGGTTTTGATCAACATAAACCTGTTATCCCTTTAGAACCTTTGGAATTTGATATAACTAGGCTGATTTTTGTATGCCTTAATTTGCTGATTCCAGTACTAATTTCTAGCAGTATAATTATCTAGCTGAAATATTTGCCTTACTTTTTAGACTTACATACGAATGGAAATAAATGGTTCTTTGCGTTCTTGCCCATAATCTCTATAGATCATTCATCCAAACAGCTGGAATGTTGGCCTCACAGGTGCATAACCAACCAGTATCTAGAGGGACACTTCACAATGGTGTCTTTTATTCAGCGGTAAGAGGTTATGCAGACATTGAGTTACTGCTGTCAATCTATAATAGCCTTGGGGAGTGTGTGCGTCAACTTCCAGCTTTGTACATTCATAAAAATAGTTAATTTAGGAAATGTATTTTGTCAGCCATTAATGTAATTAAAAATGAATATATACATTTATTCATCTTGATTAATGTACCCAGACTATGGTTTATAATAAGTCATTAAAACATCAGTCTGAGTTCCTATTAGAAATAATATTTATAAATATATTTAAAACTAAATGTTTACAATATATTTCAAAACATTCAATTACAAAAAAAAAAAAAATTAAATCTACATTAAATCATTGGCCTGGGACAGAAAACGCTAAAACTTTGTATTACGCATATGAAAGCTTTATTTAAATATGTTAATAATTGTCATTTTCACGTGAAAAAAGGGTTAAGTGAAAGCAATTTATTTTGATGTTTATGACAATATGAGTGTAACTGGTCCTTAATGTTATATTCCTCAATGGCTGATAAACTACCTCTACTTTATTAGTGAACAGGGACACAATTCTCAAGCAAGAACACCAGTTTTACAAAAACACACACACACACAAAAAACTTGTTTTAAAATGACTTTTGTGTGGCGTTCACTTTACAAACACTTTGACAATGATATTCCAATCCATCATAAAACATTTTACAAGGAGATTTCCACAAGATGTTTTTTCTAAATGAACAATGCCTTTATCTGTTAGATAACCAGTTTTGACCTCTTGTATGCAGCATTTCTAGGCTGTTTATGAGGCTTTGCTCAGTTTTCATATGCAAGATCATTCACAGGGACACAGGTTGCAATTACATTAAATACATTTAAAGTAAAAACATTTCTGTTTTCTTGTTATAGAAATAACATATCAGTCATATCAGATCCCTGGTGCTGCAGGTTAACTGTCAGCACTATATTTACATCAGATCAAATGCTAGTCCTCAAGGTGCCCTGTCAGCTATTTATAACAATATATTAATGGCATGCGTGTGAGGGATACAGCACCGAATGCACCATGTGTGTGCTCTTGATTTCTGTGCTTGATAGGAGCCAGGAACATACATCAGTAGAGATGGTAGGTGGCACTAATGCATCCATTGAAGTTTTGGGAGGAACAGGAAATAGCAACATTTTCCATAAGATATCAAAGGCTGATCAAGGGATTGAGTCTAAGGGGCATATTTATGTAAGTGCGAGCGGACATGATATGATCCAGAACTGCTTGTGCAATACCGCCCCCTGCAGATTCACGGGCAATCGGCCACTAGCCGGGGGTGTCAATCAACCCGATTGTATTCGATCAGGTTGATTTCTGTCTGCCGTCTCAGAGCAGGTGCGGAACTACTGGTGGTGCAGCAGGCGCAACTGCGACCAGGCCCCGCAAGCTTCAGACAAAAAAAAATATTCCCAACTTTTATGCCCCTGACTGACCGATTGCGCAAGGGACCCAAGTAACTGCCCCTGGTGATTGACAGTGATTGAACACATGCTTAGTCTGGCCCTAATCCCGCTGTCAGGTGAGCTGAGGGGGCGGGGTTATCCTCGCTTCCCTCACTGGCTGCTGCGCTCCAGAACTTCATGCAGCTTGAAGGATGTTCCTCCCTCGCGGAGCCAGTAAGTGAAGCAGCGTGCCGCCTGCAATCAGGTTTCTGCGGCAGTGGGAAAGCATGGGACTCGGAGCCTTTAAAATTAGGTAAGGACTCATGCACACACACAACACAATAAAAAATATAAACATCCGAACAGCTAAGTGCTTTGGGACAAATTTTATTATAAAAGAGTACACATAAGTGTATGTCTATTATAAAGTAACTGCAGACAATTTCTCTAGGCCAGATATTATAGTATAGAACACAAAAATATAAATAATAATATGATAAATGTTTTCTTTAAAAAGAGCTGTTTTGTTAGAGAAGTCATTTTTTTTACTTTCTTCTATCTGCTAAATTCCTTCAATATGGGTTTAAACTCATAGTCAAAGTCACAATCCAGGAATATGTATGCCTGTTATTGATTGGCTCACTGGTCAGTTTTCCCTCTATATCACTCTGTGCTCTGATGCAGCTAAGCATTGTGAGTAATGATTGCCCACAGTTACCACTTTTTAGATTTTCTTTCAAGAAATTACAAACATTGGCCTAGATTTGGAGTTTGGCGGTAGATGGGCTGTTAACGCTACGCGGGCTTTTTTCTGGCCGCACCATAAAATTAACTCTGGTATCGAGAGTTCAAAAAAATGCTGCGTTAGGCTCCAAAAAAGGAGCGTAGAGCATTTTTACCACAAATGCAACTCTCGATACCAGAGTTGCTTACGGACGTGGCCAGCCTCAAAAACGTGCTCGTGCACGATTCCCCCATAGGAAACAATGGGGCTGTTTGAGCTGAAAAAAAACCTAACACCTGCAAAAAAGCAGCGTTCAGCTCCTAACGCAGCCCCATTGTTTCCTATGGGGAAACACTTCCTACGTCTGCACCTAACACTCTAACATGTACCCCGAGTCTAAACACCCCTACCCTTACACTTATTAACCCCTAATCTGCCGCCCCCGCTATCGCTGACCCCTGCATTATATTATTAACCCCTAATCTTCCGCTCCGTAAACCGCCGCAACTTACATTATCCCTATGTACCCCTAATCTGCTGCCCCTAACACCGCCGACCCCTATATTATATTTATTAACCCCTAACCTGCCCCCCACAACGTCGCCGACACCTGCCTACACTTATTAACCCCTAATCTGCCGAGCGGACCTGAGCGCTACTATAATAAAGTTATTAACCCCTAATCCGCCTCACTAACCCTATCATAAATAGTATTAACCCCTAATCTGCCCTCCCTAACATCGCCGACACCTAACTTCAATTATTAACCCCTAATCTGACGACCGGAGCTGATCGCTACTATAATAAATGGATTAACCCCTAAAGCTAAGTCTAACCCTAACACTAACACCCCCCTAACTTAAATATAATTTAAATCTAACGAAATTAATTAACTCTTATTAAATAAATTATTCCTATTTAAAGCTAAATATTTACCTGTAAAATACATCCTAATATAGCTACAATATAAATTATAATTATATTGTAGCTATTTTAGGATTAATATTTATTTTACAGGCAACTTGGTAATTATTTCAACCAGGTACAATAGCTATTAAATAGTTAAGAACTATTTAATAGTTACCTAGTTAAAATAATAACAAAATTACCTGTAAAATAAATCCTAACCTAAGTTATAATTAAACCTAACACTACCCTATCAATAAATTAATTAAATAAAATACCTACAATTACCTACAATTAACCTAACACTACACTATCAATAAATAAATTAAATACAATTGCTACAAATAACTACAATTACATAAACTAACTAAAGTACAAAAAATAAAAAAGAACTAAGTTACAAAAAATAAAAAAATATTTACAAACATAAGAAAAATATTACAACAATTTTAAACTAATTACACCTACTCTAAGCCCCCTAATAAAATAACAAAGACCCCCAAAATAAAAAAAATGCCCTACCCTATTCTAAATTAATAGAGTTAAAAGCTCTTTTACCTTACCAGCCCTGAACAGGGCCCTTTGCGGGGCATGCCCCAAGAAAATCAGCTCTTTTGCCTGTAAAAAAAAACATACAATACCCCCCCCCCAACATTACAACCCACCACCCACATACCCCTAATCTAACCCAAACCCCCCTTAAATAAACCTAACACTAAGCCCCTGAAGATCTTCCTACCTTGTCTTCACCATCCAGGTATCACCGATCCGTCCTGGCATCAGGTGCTGAAGAGGTCCAGAAGAGGCTCCAAAGTCTTCCTCCTATCCGGCAAGAAGAGGACATCCGGACCGGCAAACATCTTCTCCAAGCGGCATCTTCGATCTTCTTCCATCCGGTGCGGAGCGGGTCCATCTTGAATCAGCCAACGCGGATCCATCCTCTTCTTCCGGCGTCTCCTGACGAATGACGGTTCCTTTAAGGGACGTCATCCAAGATGGCGTCCCTCGAATTCCGATTGGCTGATAGGATTCTATCAGCCAATCGGAATTAAGGTAGGAATATTCTGATTGGCTGATGGAATTAGCCAATCAGAATCAAGTTCAATCCTATTGGCTGATCCAATCAGCCAATCAGATTGAGCTCGCATTCTATTGGCTGTTCCGATTTTTTTTTATTTTGGGGGTCTTTGTTATTTTATTAGGGGGCTTAGAGTAGGTGTAATTAGTTTAAAATTGTTGTAATATTTTTCTTATGTTTGTAAATATTTTTTTATTTTTTGTAACTTAGTTCTTTTTTATTTTTTGTACTTTAGTTAGTTTATGTAATTGTAGTTATTTGTAGCAATTGTATTTAATTTATTTATTGATAGTGTAGTGTTAGGTTAATTGTAGGTAATTGTAGGTATTTTATTTAATTAATTTATTGATAGGGTAGTGTTAGGTTTAATTATAACTTAGGTTAGGATTTATTTTACAGGTAATTTTGTTATTATTTTAACTAGGTAACTATTAAATAGTTCTTAACTATTTAATAGCTATTGTACCTGGTTAAAATAATTACCAAGTTGCCTGTAAAATAAAAATTAATCCTAAAATAGCTACAATATAATTATAATTTATATTGTAGCTATATTAGGATGTATTTTACAGGTAAGTATTTAGCTTTAAATAGGAATAATTTATTTAATAAGAGTTAATTAATTTCGTTAGATTTAAATTATATTTAAGTTAGGGGGGTGTTAGTGTTAGGCTTAGCTTTAGGGGTTAATCCATTTATTATAGTAGCGATGAGCTCCGGTCGTCAGATTAGGGGTTAATAATTGAAGTTAGGTGTCGGCGATGTTAGGGAGGGCAGATTAGGGGTTAATACTATTTATGATAGGGTTAGTGAGGCGGATTAGGGGTTAATAACTTTATTATAGTAGCGCTCAGGTCCGCTCGGCAGATTAGGGGTTAATAAGTGTAGGCAGGTGGAGGCGACTTTGTGGGGGGCAGATTAGGGGTTAATAAATATAATATAGGGGTCGACGGTGTTAGGGGCAGCAGATTAGGGGTACATAAGGATAACGTAGGTGGCGGCGCTTTGCGGTCGGCAGATTAGGGGTTAATTATTGTAGGTAGCTGGCGGCGACGTTGTGGGGGGCAGGTTAGGGGTTAATAAATATAATACAGGGGTCGGCGGGGTTAGGGGCAGCAGATTAGGGGTACATAAGTATAACGTAGGTGGCGGTCGGCAGATTAGGGGTTAAAAAAAATTCTTCGAGTTGCGGCGATGTGGGGGGACCTCAGTTTAGGGGTACATAGGTAGTTTATGGGTGTTAGTGTACTTTAGGGTACAGTAGTTAAGAGCTTTATGAACCGGCGTTAGCCCAGAAAGCTCTTAACTCCTGCTTTTTTCAGGCGGCTGGAGTTTTGTCGTTAGAGCTCTAACGCTCACTTCAGAAACGACTCTAAATACCGGCGTTAGGAAGATCCCATTGAAAAGATAGGATACGCAATTGACGTAAGGGGATCTGCGGTATGGAAAAGTCGCGGCTGAAAAGTGAGCGTTAGACCCTTTTTTGAGTGACTCCAAATACCGGCGGTAGCCTAAAACCAGCGTTAGGAGCCTCTAACGCTGGTTTTCACGGCTACCGCCGAACTCTAAATCTAGGCCATTAATTGCTCCTTTTACCACAAATGAGGTTTTATTTTTTTGTTACACCCGTATTATTGAGAAATAAAAAATATTAAATGGACTATACCGGTCTCTATATAGAATTTATATGTACTAACTAGAAGCCACTGCGGCCTGAGTTAGAATTAGAGACCTTCCCCTTTCAATTATTTTGTCAGCCCTGATGCATGACAAACCTGCATGTGTAAGCATCAATATTGAAATTAAAGGGACAGTAAATAAATAAAATTAAACATTTATGAAATGTAACATTTATTTATTCAGATCATGCAATTTTAAACCAATTCCCAGTTTCTTCTGTAATTAAATGTGATTTGTTTTCTTGGTATCATTTGTTAAAGATTAGGCTCAAGAGCATTAATGCATTACTAGGGAGCTAGCTGTACACATCTTGTGAGCCAATGACAAGAGCAGGGCCGCCATCAGGGGGTGACAGGGGTGACTCCTGTCAGGGGCCCAATGGGCTAGGGGGGCCCCATGAGGCAAGAAGTAAAAAAAAAAAAACATTTTGGCAGCCACCAGTGTGTACTACAGCAGAGTGCTAATTGAGCATGGGAAATGTTATTACAAGGAGTAAAGTATTAGCATTTGAGAGGATTTCTGAGTGTGCACTAAACCACTATGCACAGTGTGAGACAGACTTGGCACTTTGTTTGTAGAGTGTGTGCCTGAGTCAGACGGCAGATCACTTTCATTTGCAGAGGAGGTAGGAATTACTTAGCAAATGTTTTTTTATTTCTTTGTGCAATTTAAGATTGTAACTTCAGTGTGGTAGTAGTTGTATGGTGGGGCCAGGGGTCCATAAAAACACATTTTTTAGCAGCAGTGTATTTATGATTATTTGACAATTCTGTAGAAATTCTATATTTAACACCATGCAGAAATGTTTCCTCCTCAATACACAAATTATATATATTATATTCCAGTTTACTGTCCCTTTATGCAAGGACTTTTCAGATACAAGGAGGCATTTTATCTAAGATTTTTACATCTGCATAACATGTTATACTCTCAGACTAAGATTGCTCAGTGTTGGAAATGAGACAGGTTAACTTAAAACTGTTCAGTTTACTCTACAGCTGACTTAATTTTGAAATGCATACCAACAAGCTTAAATCCTGCATTTAACCAGATCTAATGGTATGAGTACCACAGCTTATGGTTCCACCAAGACCATATAGAGTACAGCATTTTCAAAATCCACAAGTACAGCTGACAGATGGGAACATTTGTACACTATATTTGAAGTGGTGCTCTTGGTTGGGGAAAATGGGGAAAATATCAAACAAACATATGTCAACCTTTTAAAAGTACTTTTCTTCATCTAGCCATCTACCCAGATCATTAAGGTACAATTTTGAATTCACAGAATTATTTTTGTTTGCACATTTACAAATATGATTCTTTAAAAAGTGATCTCTTAATTTCTGTTGATTTAGGGGAGGCAAGGTGCATAAATGTTTCCTCCTGTGAGTGTTTCTGTGGGTGTATGTGTTTATGTCTTTGTGCTTTGGTTTGTGTCTCTATAAGTGTGTATGTATTTTTTTTCTGTTGGTATCTCTGTGAGGGTGGGTGTGTATGTCTTTGTGCATTTTCTGTGGATGTCTGTGAGGGTGTGTGCATATGTTTTTGAGCTTTTTCTATGGGTGTCTCTGTGAGGGTGGGAGTGTGTTTGTCTTTGTGTATTTTCTCTGGATGCCTCTGAGGGTGGGTGTGTATGTCTGTGTTTTCTGTGGATGTCTCTGTGAGGGTGTGTGTGTGTGTGTGTGTGTGTGTATGTATGTCTGTGTTTTCTGTGGATGTCTCTGTGAGGGTGTGTATTTTCTGTGGGTGTCTCTGTGAGGGTGTGTATGTCTGTGTGTTTTCTGTGGATGTCTCAGTGAGGGTGTGTATGTATGTCTTTATGTGTTTTCTGTGGGTGTCTCTGTGTGTGTGTATGTCTTTGTGTGTTTTCTGAGGCTGTCTCTGTTGGTGTTTCCTTGGGTGTATGTGCAAGTTTGAGTTTGTGTGTGGGTGTCCATTTTATGTTCCTTTTTAGGACATTTTGACCTTACTACTGATTATTCACATCTTTCTACAGACTTTGAGACTTATGAGACCTTTCCGGAAGTCACCAATCTACCATTTAACCTTTAAATTATTGTTTAGGCAGTTCAGGGCCCTTCCTTTCAGCCACTGTAAAGCTGTTGTCATCATTTAGTTGGCATCTTCCTTTGCAAAAAGATAATCAGAACTCCATATTTTGTTTTCTAAATCTTTTTTTACAAAACTGTAGTTTACCTCATTACTTGTCAGGGCAATGTAAACAAGTGCTAAGTGTCTGTTTGGGTGTCTGTGTCTGAGTTTCTTTGCGTGTTTGCCAGAGTGTCTGTATGTGAATCCTTATGTGTGAGTGTGTGTGTTTCAGTGTATGTTTCTACCTTTACAACATTTCCAAGTTTAAATAGACAATTAAGAATAAAGTGCATATACGTTTTAGTCACTTGGTCAAAAATTGCACATGTCAAAGGAGGGAGGGGGGGGCCCTGATTAATGGTTAAGTCAGGGGCCCCAAAATTTCTAGTGGCGGCCCTGGACAAGAGGCAACAATCACCAGTCATTAGAGAGTTGCTACTCTGAGCTTACCTAGGTTTACTCTTCAACAAAATATGTCATGAGAACATAGAAAATGTAATAATAGAAGTAAAGTGAACCTTTTTTCTTTTTAAATTGAATGCTGTATCCAAATCATGAACGTTTTTACTTTACTGTCCCTTTAACAAATTAAGGCTGAGCTTCCTGTGCATGTCCGGCAGTTATACCCAATAGATATGTCCAATCAGTATCACATAAAAGAAAGAACAAATCAGATTGTGTTGCTTAATATTCATATGATACTAAAGTTAAAGGAGCATTAAATTAATTTCCCAGCAAACACCGCTGGAAGTAAACTTGTAATGCGCGGGGGCATATTACATATGTAAATTCAATTTAATTGGTCAGTATTGCTTCAGACTTGAGAAAGGAAGGAGTTCTTCTGAAAACTTGTCAACTTATAAATGTATAGTTAGTCCAATAAAAAAGAATCATTGCTCAATGCAATACTCTAGTTATTTTGTATCTGAATCTCTGGACTAACACGGCTACTCCTATCAAGATATATATACCAACATGATTTTATCAAGCTGCTGTATGTGGTCTATGTTTTTACCATGCTATCAAATAAAGGACTGTTTTTACTTATCCTACCTTTGGAGTGCCGAGGAGTTTTCTTGTTTTCTCCAAGATATATATATATATATATATATATATATATATATCACACATACTGTTTCAGCTAGTACACTCTCCAGCAGCATGTCTTGTGAAATATTAATATTGTGTGTGCACATAGGTGACTGTGGATTCTTATGAATGTCTATGACCCGGGGGAGTATAGATAGTTTGCTGAGATCTTTTTTTGAAATAATTATTCATCCGAATGCCTTGATCTAAAAATATTTAAATACACTCGACATCCCAAAGATAAGAATAGCAAAATTTACGAGGATTTTTATTTGGAATACCTATGATAAATCTGCAGATAAGGGGATCATTTCCTATACACACACAGCTCAAAGTCCAATTGAGCATATCATTTTAAACAGTTATAAAGAAAGTGTAATGTAAAATGTGACCCACTTAAATGTATAGTTCAAGGTCTGAGTAAAATGCAGATTGCCTGTGCCAGTAACACCACACATCACTCACAGATACTCAACACTTACTTCAACATCCTGAGCATTCATCCTGAATGCCTGTCATAGGAGGGAAGTCCTTAACTTGTAATTTCTCAGCCAGTGTTGCAGAATGGAAATCAACAGTCAGGTAACTTTTGTCTAAGAGCTTCCAATTTTGTGATTAGGTGTAAGCAGTCATCTAATCCACACTCCACAGGCTCCAATGTTAAAGTATAACCAGACTTTGAACTATTCAAGTGTAAAGTTGTAGTAGATAAAATCATTATGCCTCTTGAGTGTGCTTAATCTTAAACTCCAATATAGTTTTGTGAGAAAAAAATTACAACATGATAGTGAGTTACAGTTTGTGAAGAACCATATATAATTCTCTATGGCCTAGATTTGGAGTTCGGCGGTAAAAGGGCTGCTAACGCTCCGCGGGCTTTTTTCTGGCCGCACCATAAATTTAACTCTGGTATCGAGAGTTTAATCAAATGCTGCGTTAGGCTCCAAAAAAGGAGCGTAGAGCATTTTTACCGCAAATGCAACTCTCGATACCAGAGTTGCTTACGGACGCGGCCGGCCTCAAAAACGTGCTCGTGCACGATTCCCCCATAGGAAACAATGGGGCTGTTTGAGCTGAAAAAAAACCTAACACCTGCAAAAAAGCAGCGTTCAGCTCCTAACGCAGCCCCATTGTTTCCTATGGGGAAACACTTCCTACGTCTGCACCTAACACTCTAACATGTACCCCGAGTCTAAACACCCCTAACCTTACACTTATTAACCCCTAATCTGCCGCCCCCGCTATCGCTGACCCCTGCATATTTTTTTAAACCCCTAATCTGCCGCTCCGTAAACCGCCGCAACCTACGTTATCCCTATGTACCCCTAATCTGCTGCCCTAACATCGCCGACCCCTATATTATATTTATTAACCCCTAACCTGCCCCCCACAACGTCGCCGACACCTGCCTACACTTATTAACCCCTAATCTGCCGAGCGGACCTGAGCGCTACTATAATAAATGTATTAACCCCTAATCCGCCTCACTAACCCTATCATAAATAGTATTAACCCCTAATCTGCCCTCCCTAACATCGCCGACACCTAACTTCAATTATTAACCCCTAATCTGCCGACCGGAGCTCACCGCTATTCTAATAAATGTATTAACCCCTAAAGCTAAGTCTAACCCTAACACTAACACCCCCCTAAGTTAAATATAATTTAAATCTAACGAAATAAATTAACTCTTATTAAATAAATTATTCCTATTTAAAGCTAAATACTTACCTGTAAAATAAATCCTAATATAGCTACAATATAAATTATAATTATATTATAGCTATTTTAGGATTAATATTTATTTTACAGGCAACTTTGTAATTATTTTAACCAGGTACAATAGCTATTAAATAGTTAAGAACTATTTAATAGTTACCTAGTTAAAATAATAACAAATTTACCTGTAAAATAAATCCTAACCTAAGTTATAATTAAAACTAACACTACCCTATCAATAAAATAATTAAATAAACTACCTACAATTACCTACAATTAACCTAACACTACACTATCAATAAATTAATTAAACACAATTCCTACAAATAAATACAATTAAATAAACTAGCTAAAGTACAAAAAATAAAAAAGAACTAAGTTACAGAAAATAAAAAAATATTTACAAACATAAGAAAAATATTACAACAATTTTAAACTAATTACACCTACTCTAAGCCCCCTAATAAAATAACAAAGCCCCCCAAAATAAAAAATTCCCTACCCTATTCTAAATTAAAAAAGTTACAAGCTCTTTTACCTTACCAGCCCTGAACAGGGCCCTTTGCGGGGCATGCCCCAAGAATTTCAGCTCTTTTGCCTGTAAAAAAAAACATACAATACCCCCCCCCCAACATTACAACCCACCACCCACATACCCCTAATCTAACCCAAACCCCCCTTAAATATACCTAACACTAAGCCCCTGAAGATCTTCCTACCTTGTCTTCACCATCCAGGTATCACCGATCCGTCCTGGCTCCAACATCTTCATCCAACCCAAGCGGGGGTTGGCGATCCATAATCCGGTCCAGAAGAGGCTCCAAAGTCTTCCTCCTATCCGGCAAGAAGAGGACATCCGGACCGGCAAACATCTTCTCCAAGCGGCATCTTCGATCTTCTTCCATCCGGAGCGAAGCGGCAGGATCCTGAAGACATCCAGCGCGGAACATCCATCCGGACCGACGACTGAACGACGAATGACTGTTCCTTTAAGGGACGTCATCCAAGATGGCGTCCCTCGAATTCCGATTGGCTGATAGGATTCTATCAGCCAATCGGAATTAAGGTAGGAATTTTCTGATTGGCTGATGGAATCAGCCAATCAGAATCAAGTTCAATCCGATTGGCTGATCCAATCAGCCAATCAGATTGAGCTCGCATTCTATTGGCTGTTCCGATCAGCCAATAGAATGCGAGCTCAATCTGATTGGCTGATTGGATCGGCCAATCGGATTGAACTAGATTCTGATTGGCTGATTCCATCAGCCAATCAGAAAATTCCTACCTTAATTCCGATTGGCTGATAGAATCCTATCAGCCAATCGGAATTCGAGGGACGCCATCTTGGATGACGTCCCTTAAAGGAACAGTCATTCGTCGTTCAGTCGTCGGTCCGGATGGATGTTCCGCGCTGGATGTCTTCAGGATCCTGCCGCTTCGCTCCGGATGGAAGAAGATCGAAGATGCCGCTTGGAGAAGATGTTTGCCGGTCCGGATGTCCTCTTCTTGCCGGATAGGAGGAAGACTTTGGAGCCTCTTCTGGACCGGATTATGGATCGCCAACCCCCGCTTGGGTTGGATGAAGATCTTGGAGCCAGGACGGATCGGTGATACCTGGATGGTGAAGACAAGGTAGGAAGATCTTCAGGGGCTTAGTGTTAGGTTTATTTAAGGGGGGTTTGGGTTAGATTAGGGGTATGTGGGTGGTGGGTTGTAATGTTGGGGGGGGGGTATTGTATTTATTCTTTTACAGGCAAAAGAGCTGAAAATCTTGGGGCATGCCCCGCAAAGGGCCCTGTTCAGGGCTGGTAAGGTAAAAGAGCTTGTAACTTTTTTAATTTAGAATAGGGTAGGGAATTTTTTATTTTGGGGGGCTTTGTTATTTTATTAGGGGGCTTAGAGTAGGTGTAATTAGTTTAAAATTGTTGTAATATTTTTCTTATGTTTGTAAATATTTTTTTATTTTTTGTAACTTAGTTCTTTTTTATTTTTTGTACTTTAGATAGTTTATTTAATTATATTTATTTGTAGCAATTGTGTTTAATTTATTTATTGATAGTGTAGTGTTAGGTTAATTGTAGGTAATTGTAGGTAGTTTATTTAATTATTTTATTGATAGGGTAGTGTTAGGTTTAATTATATCTTAGGTTAGGATTTATTTTACAGATAAATTTGTTATTATTTTAACTAGGTAACTATTAAATAGTTCTTAACTATTTAATAGCTATTGTACCTGGTTAAAATAATTACAAAGTTGCCTGTAAAATAAATATTAATCCTAAAATAGCTATAATATAATTATTATTTATATTGTAGCTATATTAGGATTTATTTTACAGGTAAGTATTTAGCTTTAAATAGGAATCATTTATTTAATAAGAGTTAATTTATTTCGTTAGATGTAAATTATATTTAACTTAGGGGGGTGTTAGTGTTAGGGTTAGACTTAGCTTTAGGGGTTAATACATTTATTAGAATAGCGGTGAGGTCCGCTCGGCAGATTAGGGGTTAATAATTGAAGGTAGCTGTCGGCGATGTTAGGGAGGGCAGATTAGGGGTTAATACTATTTATGATAGGGTTAGTGATGCGGATTAGGGGTTAATAACTTTATTATAGTAGCGCTCAGGTCCGCTCGGCAGATTAGGGGTTAATAAGTGTAGGCAGGTGTCGGCGACGTTGAGGGGGGCAGATTAGGGGTTAATAAATATAATATAGGGGTCGGCGGTGTTAGGGGTAGCAGATTAGGGGTACATAGGGATAACGTAGGTGGCGGCGATTTGCGGTCGGAAGATTAGGGGTTAATTATTTTAAGTAGCTGGCGGCGACGTTGTGGGGGGCAGGTTAGGGGTTAATAAATGTAATACAGGGGTCGGCGGGGTTAGGGGCAGCAGATTAGGGGTACATAAGTATAACGTAGGTGGCGGTCCGCAGATTAGGGGTTAAAAATTTAAATCGAGTGGCGGCGATGTGGGGGGAGCTCGGTTTAGGGGTACATAGGTAGTTGATGGGTGTTAGTGTACTTTAGGGTACAGTAGTTAAGAGCTTTATAAACCGGCGTTAGCCAGAAAGCTCTTAACTCCTGCTATTTTCAGGCGGCTGGAATTTTGTCGTTAGAGCTCTAACGCTCACTTCAGAAACGACTCTAAATACCGGCGTTAGAAAGATCCCATTGAAAATATAGGATACGCAAATGGCGTAGGGGGATCTGCGGTATGGAAAAGTCGCGGCTGGAAAGTGAGTGTTAGACCCTTTAATCACTGACTCCAAATACCAGCGGACGCCCAAAACCAGCGTTAGGAGCCTCTAACGCTGGTTTTGACGGCTACCGCCGAACTCCAAATCTAGGCCTAAATGTGGTTCTCCATAAGCTTTAAAGGGACATGAAACCCAAACTTTTTCTTTCATGATTCAGATAGCGAATACAAATTTAAACAACATTCCAATGTACTTCTATTATCTAAATTGCTTCATTCTTTAGATATCCTTTGTTGAAGAAATAGTAATGCTCATGGGTGAGCCAATAACACGAGGCATCTATGCGCAGCCACCAATCAGCATCTACTGAGCCTATGTAGATATGCTTTTAATTAAACAAAAGATATCAAGAGAATGAAGCAATTTAGATAAAAGAAGTACATTGTAAAGTTGTTTAATATTGCATGCTCTATCTAAATCATGAAAAAAATATGGGTTTCATGTCCCTTAAAGTCTCCTAAATCCCTCAAATATCTGTAGTATCAATCTGCAAGAATATTGGAGAACCTGAATCTTAAGAAGCACACGGCAATTATAGAAGTTTGTGATAAATCACTGCTCTGCAAAGGAGCCTGCAATTAATTCCAGACAATTAATTTAAAAAAATCTCATATTGGGACCATACTTTATCATGTTCAAAAAGAGGCACATATAGCTCCTCATCCAGTGGCGTCACTAGGGTTGGTTTCTTTGGTGCGGTAAGTTATGGTGTCACCACCCCCCAGTAATGTTTTTTTTTTTTTACTGCAAGAAGAGGATTTCATAGAAAAGGCAAACTTCTCCAAAGGACAGAAAGCAGACAAACACAAAAACACATGCACACACACATACAAACACTCAGACACACTTAAAAACACACTCAGATGCACACACAAGCACTCGGAAACACACTCAGACACACACACAAAAACACTCAGACACACACAGGGACGGCCTTAGGGTGTGGCGGCGAGGGCAGCCGCATCGGGTCCTGCTCTTAGGGGGGCCTGCGGGTTCAAACAAACATTTTTTTTTTTTTTTTTTTAAATCTTTTTATTAAGAGTAACATAGGTGAAAAGCAACATTTACATCTGTTTAGTATAGGTCAAGCCCAAGCGCAGTTGGGGACATTATCATACAGTATCTCTCTTCATAACAGTAGCCCAGATGCCTTTCAAATACATATGAAACAAATAGTGTTCACCAGGAGTTAACTCTTGAGTTTTGAATATTTTTATAAACTTTCCCATGACCCCCCTCCCAACTCTACCAACTTGAAATAACAAATCCCACATCCCTCCCCCCTTCTACAACTTAGATCCTAGGGCTCTACTAGAGTATTCTATTAAGTCTCCTAATGGTGCACAGTGTGAAGAAGAAAGAGAAAAAAAAAAAGGGGAGTGGAGAAGTTTTCCCCCCTCCTCTCCCTCCGCCCCCCCCTCCCACTGGATTTTAAGAGTCATTGAAAGTGAATATGTGTGTCCACTCCCCCCTCAAAGAGCCTTCCAGGAATACCTCGGTGTGATGAAACGGCAGCAATATCTGTCTTTGAATCTGCAGCTCAAATTTCTTTAGGAACAAGTTAAGCCTGTTACCAACATCTACCCTAGCGTCTATCTGTTCTATAAATAATTGGGCTTTCAGAAGATTGCGAAAGTATGCAATAGTAGGTCTTGCCTTTTTAGTCCAGTGATTTAAAATACATTTTCGTGCAAGTAAAATAATCATGGTCAGTTCCATGTCACATTGATTGTATTGGGCATCCCAGGTCAGAAAAAGGATATCAGTGGGCGTAAGAGTAATTGGGACTTTCATTTTTTTGTTAATCCAATATTATAATTGTTGCCAGAATTGCCTTATCACAGTGCATTCCCATATACAGTGCAGTAGGCCGGGGGCCTCTGCCGAGCATTTAGAGCATCTATTAGGGTGATCTGGTACCCACTTAGCCAGTCTACCATGGGTCAGATAGGTCCTATGCAGGAATTTTGTGTGTGTTTCTCTGAGAATTGCAGAGAGAGTGGTCTTTCTGACTTTTCCCAGTGCCCCCGGGCTCCATCCACCGTAATCCCCGTGATCCCCTCCCTCTCCCAACCCAATATGGCCGAGGATTGCACCTTCAACAGTCTATCCTGTAGGAATACTTGGTAGATTTCTGACAGAGAAAATCTACCCATCTTAAAGAGTGACTGCGTTAATCGAAAAGGTGATCCGTCCCAGAAGTTTGCATTGTTTCTAAGTAGCGTGTCCACATAATGGCGTGCCTGCAAGTAGGCATAAAAGTGAGCCTTCGGAAGGTTAAACTCCCTTTGCAGCATAGAGAAGGATTTTATGGATCTGGTCAAAGGTTCCAACAAAGACCCCACCGAGCGCAAACCCAGCTTGTCCCAGTGGTCAAAGGGCTTCATATCAGCTCCCGCTGGGAAATCCGGATTATTGTGAAACGGAAGAAAGACAGAGCTATGACAGCTCTTCTTCAGAAACTTATGAGCTTGTTGCCAGGCTCTTAGGGGGTCACGATATAGGAAGTTCAGACCTACTGATTTAGCCGCTCCCATCTTTGCCATATGTGGCAAGTAAGTTAAGGAGAGTTCACCCAAAGCAGCACTTTCCAGGCTGGATTTATAAAAGTGTTGTGTGCCCACCTGCCAGTCCACCACCAATCGTATCAGCGCTGCCCAGTTGTAGAGCTTGAAGTCCGGCAAGGAGAGACCCCCCTTTAGGTAGGGCATGGATAGCTTGTCTGCAGATATTCGGGGTTTGCCCCTTTTCCAGACAAAGCATCTGGTTGCCGCATTTAGCATCTTCACATCTGCTTTAGTCAGCAACAAAGGTAGCATGAGTAATGGGTATAGAAGACGAGGGAGGATCACCATCTTTACCAGGCTGATCCTACCTGACAACGACACAGGGAGAGACCTCCAGCTTCTCATCAATCTACAGAGCTTGACACATAGGGGAGTTAGGTTCATGGAGTATATCTTGTTAGGGTTGACAGGAATATGAATTCCCAGGTAGGTTAGACTCCGGGAGGCTGTTGCAAATGGGTAGTCATGCATGTTTCCTTTTTTTTTTGTTCAACCACAGGATTTCCGATTTCTGCATATTGACCTTGTACCCCGAAAAGGAGCCAAAGTCATGAAGCGTTCGTAAAATGGGCGGGATGTGTATGCTCGGATCTTGTACAAACAACATCATGTCGTCTGCATAAAGTGCCAACTGTTGGGGGTCTCCTGCTATATCAATACCAGGGAAGACCTGGCGTAACTTTGTCGCTAGTGGTTCCAGTGCCAGATTGAATAGCAGCGGGGATAAGGGGCAGCCTTGTCTGGTGCCTCGCCCAAGCGTCACTGTACTAGAGAACATGTTATTTACACTAATATTGGTGGTGGGGGAGGAATACAAGTTTTTAAGAAAGGATGTGAAGGGACCCGAAATGTTGAACTGTGTCATAGTGTGGAACAAGTGGCTCCACTCCACTCGGTCGAAGGCCTTCTCTGCGTCCAAGGACAGCAGGAAGGCCTCCGGGAGCGGCCTATTGAAACCAGGCTGATTTCCACTCCAGAAGTATTGCGTCAGATGCAATACTCGGCGGATATCAACCACCGATGATCTTGCAAACATGAAGCCAGTCTGGTCCTCGTGGATTAGCTCCGGTAAGATAAATTTAAGACGCTCTGCCAGAAGTTTCGTCAGAATCGTATAGTCCGCATTGAGCAGCGATATCGGCCTATAAGATTCAGGGAAAAGAGTATCCTTTCCCGCTTTAGGGATAAGAGTAATATATGTCGCTGAGAACGAACTGGCTGGTTTGTCTGCTGCTGAGAAGTATTTTGTAAACAGATCAGTTAACACTGGAACAACCTGAGATTTCAACATTCTATAGAATTCAATGGGCAGGCCATCAGGGCCGGCCGCTTTGCCCAGTGCCAAAGACGAAATCGTCCTGTCTACCTCTTCTTAAGAGATAGGAGCGTTCAGTTTATTCAATTGTTCTTCCGAGATCTGTGGTAATTTAATAGAGCCCCAGAAATCCTTTAGGGCCTCATCAGAGCAGGTTAGATCACTGGTGTAGAGTCTAGAGTAATATGAAGCAAATGCTTCTGCTATTCCCTTGGGGTCTCTGACCACTCTTTCCCCATCTCTGAGCGCAGGTATAAAGCGCCTTGAGGTCTTAAGATTGACCAGGGAGGCCAAGAGCCTACCCGATCTATCTCCATATCTGTAGTATTTTCCCCTACTCCTTAAAAGAGTCTGAGATGCCTGATAAGCCAGAAGCGCATCATATTCCTTTTTGGTAGATATGTATGTTTGGTGGTGTAATCTTGTGGGCCTATTACAATATTTTGAATAAGAGGCATTTAGTTCTTTTCTAAGCTTTTCCAGTCTTTCTGCATGCATTTTTTTTTTTACGGGATAGAAAGGCCAGAATGTTCCCCGCGAGTACCACCTTCGCAGTTTGCCAGAAGAATTCTGGAGTTGCGAGGTGTATCGCGTTGGTGCAGCAAAAGTCATCCCAACTTGTGACCATATATTGTTGAAAATCTTGGGCTGTAACTAAGTATTGCGGGAATCTAAAGGTCCGCCGATCCCTAGGTGGGTCCAGGGCATCCAGGAAAAGCCCCACAGGGGCATGATCAGATACTACCACTTCTCCTATCTTGGAATCAATGATCCTTGGGATCAAGGAGTTGGAGGTGAGAAACAAATCAATACGGGACATCGTGGGCAAAGCCCGGGAGACACAAGTATAGTCCTTGCCGTTCGGGTTTAGCTCGCGCCAAATATCCACCACATCTAATGATGTGGTCAGAGCCTGGAATATCTCAGATTCAAATTTACCCTCGGATTTAACCTGCATTCCAGATCTGACCCCTGAGGTATCTCTAAGCCTGTCACGTTTTGGGTCAGGGGCCAAATTAAAGTCTCCTCCAATAATAAGAGCAGAGCCCAAAAATGGGGTCAGAACTTCAGTCAGATTTTCCCAGAAGGTCCTGTCTTTTTTATTTGGGGCGTGAATGTTACATAGAACATACTTCTTGTTGGCTATCGTAGTTTGTACAATAATGTACCGTCCATCTGTGTCTTTCGTCACTATAGTGTCTGAAAGTTCTAACTTCTTCCCAAAAAGGATTGCCACGCCTCTACTGGCACTCTTGTATGATACAAATTCCACTCTCCCCACCCAGTCCCTTTCCAGCTTAGAGTGCTCAGTATCAGAGAGGTGCGTCTCCTGTAGAAACGCTACGTCAGCCTTTTTTTTCCTCAACTGAGTCAGTATTGTTTTTCTCTTAATAGGGGAGTGGACCCCCACCCACATTCCAAGTGTATATATTAAATTATGGTCTTAGATAGGACACCCTGTGAGAGATAGGGAGAGAAAGCGGGGGAGAGGAGAAAAAAAAAAAAAGGGGGGAGGGAGAGGGATTATATAACCTAAAATAACATGAGGCAAAACAACATAAAATAAATAAGATAGAGGAAAATAAAAGAATCTTCACACTGTCACATACCTCCCAGTGGGCCCCGTCTTCCCAGCACATTGTAAGCTCTAGTAGGCTACAAAAGAAAGGCATAAAATAAAACATCAGAAAACATATCATTAGCTTAATAGCGACAAGACATCTTATATGACAAAGAGGAGCATTACTACCTGTCAGCCCTAGCATAGATTGCGTGGTGGATGCAAGGAACCAGAGGCACAGCTCCTGTGTGGGCCTATCTCGGCCCTTTATTCTTGGGCTAAACCTATAGAGAGCTAGGAATAAACACATTAACAAGTCTGTAACCTTTGAAAACCATACTCCCTGAGTATTTCTGGCAAGGCACCATGAGAGTAGTATGCATCTATCATTGGTCCCAGGGAATACAGAGAACAAAACCAGAAAATAAATGCAATTTTGACAAAGAAACAGAAACCCCCCCCACACCAAAACAGTAAACCTAAATACAATTTGAGTAAGTTACACCTCTGGGGAGTCGCGCCCTTTCCAGGCGGCACCCTCATATTTTTGGCCAATGAAGCCATTCAAGTCCCTGAAATAAGAAACATGTAATTATTACCGGCCCGTTAAGCCTCATCACCCCTCATCTCTTCTAGCTCTGCCAGGGCTCCTGGAGCCATTTTCTGCATCTAGGTATTCCTGAGCTGCTTGTGGAGAATCGAAAAATTTAGGGCCTCTAGGGGTAGGGATTTTAAGCTTGGCAGGGTAGATTAGATAAGCTTGTCTGCCCTCTCTATGAAGTTTTGAGCATATAGAGGAGAACTCCCTGCGCTTTTTCATTAGATCTACTGAATAATCCTGAAACAACAGAGGCCTGGAGTCCTCAAAAGTCAGGTCCTCCATTCTTCTGTAAGCCCTCAGGATAGTGAGTTTAGTCTGGAAGTGGAGAAATCTAATCATGACTGGGCGAGCTTGGGCATTACGGTCCATTGCAGGCTTTTCTGGGCCTACCCTATGAGCCCTCTCTACACAACCTAAAAGGTTGTCAGATGGAATACCCAGCAATGATGGGAGAACGGTTTCTACAAATTTTAATATGTCTGCAGGTTTTACCGACTCGGGGGGCCCCAGCAGACGGACATTGTTGCGCCGCGAGCGGTTTTCTAAGTAGTCAATTTTTTGCTGTAGGGCCAGGGAGTGCTTCTCTAGGGCTTCCAGTTTACTTGTATTAACAATCTGCGTGTCCTCAAGGTCAGAGATCCTTGTCTCTGCTTCAGTTACTCTCGTGGAGAACTGCTTCACCTCTTCTGCCAAGGTATCTACTCCTTTTTGCAGATTTTCTATCTTAGGTAAAAACAGAGTGGAAATTTGCTTAACAATCGGGTGGGGGTCAAGCAGAGAGGTATCATGTTGAATTTCATAAGAAGGTCCCTGGCTCGCATTGTCTAGTCCCTGTTTAGCTCTGTGTTCCGCATTCTTGTTGCGACTCGCCATTGGATCTTGAATAAGGTATTTCTCCATACACATAACCTCTAGACTCTAACTTAAGAGGTACATCAGCTACCCTTGGCAGTCTAATAGTTAAAAGGTAACACATAAACTTTTAACAGAAATGAGAAAACAGGACTTCCCCCCCCCCACTAGGTTGAACAGTGGTGAAACCTATATATTCCCTGCCAACTTACAGTATGTTAAAGATGCAAGCATACAAGTCAGATATTCACATATAAGTCATGCAGGCATAGGAAACACAATTTGATATACAGTGTACTATCAACATATGTAATATACCAGAGTCACAGTTCACATTAGTGCAGCCCACATGACAATCAGTGGGCAGTCCAAGATATGAACCCCAAATCTCAAGGTATCAGCGGGCACCAACTATCTGGAAAGAATTGAATGCAGTGTCAATTAGCAAGATCAACAAAGTGTGGTGCAGGGAGGGAAAATCACCAATAGGCCCTTGACGTTAGGGTTGCCAGGTGTCCGTTATTAGAACGGACTGTCCGGTATTTCAGGCTACTGCCCGGTAATTTTATTTCCAAAAAACCGGACATAGCCTTAGGTAGTTTTGTTTTTAAATGATTTAATTAATTTATTTATTTACTTTTTTAAATGTATTTAAAATGTTTGACTTAGTTTAGCCCCCCCTGGCAGCCAGTGACAGGCAGCCACCCACAGCCCGTGTCCACTC